>NC_137610.1:45445037-45482537 GCF_963280865.1 Gymnoscopelus braueri | reverse complement strand
AATCTGCTATTTTTGAAAAATCTTGAACATTTTGATTACATATATTTTTACACCGAACATTTGTAAAAAATCTAATCGTTGCGTCTGAGGATCTACAAATGTCTTCTAAATCCTAACTATAATCAGTGGTTCTCAAACGTTTTCATGTCAAGAGCCCCCAAAATGATATGTATTATTTGGTATTTAGCAGATCTACAAGCTCGTATATCTGCTATTTTTTAATAGCCAAAGTATAAAATAATGGTTAAAGTGGTTACACAGTTGCATTCCCGGTCTTAATGGGTTAAATGAGGATATTCAATGGGCCCAGAATGATCTCTCTCTCTCTCACTCACTCTGTCTGTCTCTCTCTCTCTCTCTCTCTCACAGCCAGCCAGACAGCCAGCGCTGCCCTCGCCTTCGCTGCATATTTTCCATCCTGGCGTTAAGCTTTTAAATATTCATGTCAGTGGATGGAAGAGGTGAGGGAAGGGTTGAAGGGGAGGTGGAGGAAAGAAAAGAAAAAGTAAAGAAGGGCGGTGGTGGGGGGTGGGGGGGGAACTCGGAGGGAGGGAGAGAGGCGAGGGGGGGTGGGGGGGGGCGGTGATTCTGAAGCTCCCTGCGGAGGGATGTCGGGCATTACAGGCGGGAGGGGGAGCGGCTGAATCTGCAGGAGGGCCTCATGATTTATTTAGACCCGGGGGCACCCCCCCTCCTCCCTGTGTGCCAGCCAGCCCGCTGAGGGCCAGCCATCACCCACCCTGCCACTCTGCTGGCACTCGCTCCAACCACAAGAAAAAAGAGGCTATAGCTGGCACAGATATTAGCATATACACACTATTCTGCTGCTCAGTGACAATTCTCCCTCGATTCAGTTAATGATATTATATATTTTTTTTAAAGTAAGCCGGTACGAATAGTAAAATGCGACAGCCCCATCGCCTATGTGTGTCAACATGCTAATCACTTTCTCCCTCCTTCTTTAGCACCGATGCCAGCTGCAGAGCAACGCTATACGAGCATCCAACCTGTACACATCTGTATACGTGTGTTCTCCTACTTAGGGGTGCGACTGTTAATTGAACAAAATGGCTGAAAAAAGAATATGCAATTTGACTAAAACTATCGATTTTCTAAAAACAGCCTTCAGTTATTTGATTAATCAAAAAAGTAGTCGCTAAGAAGCAATCGATAGTTGCAGCCCTACTCCTGATGCTCAATATCACTCACAGAAACATAATAGAGAGAGAGAGAGAGAGAGAGAGAGAGAGAGAGAGAGAGAGAGAGAGAGAGAGAGAGAGAGAGCTGTTCCTTATTAACAGAGACAGAATCAAACCCCTGGTTTCCAGGTATAAAACAATCAATAGAGAGGAGAGATCACAGAGTGGGCGGCTCGCCCCGTTTCTGCTTCTTCTTCCTTTTTCTTTTTCTTTTTTTTTCATCAAGGCAGCTTAATTTCCGCCGGCTTAATATCCTGGGAAATGTATGGAAATTGAAAAGGCTACGGAACTGCAAGGGAGAACAAAGAGATGTGGCTCAGATGGAACATCGTGGTGGAAGTCAGAGAGGGATTGAAATAGCACACGAATACACACCACGATGGGCACGATACCACCACACGCACACGCGCACACGCACACGCACACGCACACACACACACACACACACACACGATAACCTGTCAACGCATCCGTAGCATTAGCTAAGTGTGCGAGGGCAAAGTTCGCACCTTTTATAAAATGCCCAGGAGTAAAATAATGGTCTTTCATTACCTGCCAGAATGCCTGTGAGCAGCTGGCTACTGTGTGTGTGTGTGTGTGTGTGTGTGTGTGTGTGTGTGTGTGTGTGTGTGTGTGTGTGTGTGTGTGTGTGTTATATATATATATATATATATATATATATATATATATATATATATATATATATATATATATATATTAATTAGCTTACCTACAAAACATCTCTGCTGCTAGCTGCCTGCTCAGTGGAGACACTTTGGAAGGGTTACCCTCAGGCAAATTATAAATGAGATACAGGATATTAGGATTCTGTCACGCACACTAAGGTCTGTGACTGTCATAAAGAAAAAGCGCTGATGTGAGTAAATGGAGGAGTAATTATCATTTTGGGAGATATTATTAGAATACCTGAGTTCCCAAACAGCAGAACGTAAGTTAATGAATTGGCAATAGATACCTTCATTATCCCGCGGGGGAAATAAAGACCCAATAAAACCAGAACGACGACCTTGACTATATGACTTGTACACGGGGAAATCGTTAGTGATAATTTATCTATCTGTATGCTCCTCTGAGTCAAATTACTAATTCAAAATTCTAATTACTGAGACAAATTAGTTAGTCAAAGTCATACTATGTAACATTCATTTTAGGTGTCTTTTTGGTGACACCTCATTGTCATTACAGCGTCTGTCCATGGTCTGTTGGAACTGCAATTCCCAGAATTCAGTTTGAAACAAAAACACAAACGCACCACTCAGAAACAAAACGCTGCAGGTTCCTATAGCACCAAGGATATTTTGGAAAGCAACAACAGCGTTGTCAGAAACTGTATATGCATTATCTTTCAAATTCATGAAAATATAAATTACCGGTCGTTTTGCCGCGATCGTCGGGGGCAGACACTCAGAAGTCACGACTGAAAATAATGTTTAGAGAAGTTGTCAAAGAAACACATTTATGTGGAACGGTTGTTGTAAAAAATATACTATTGAAAGGTTATATAAAAAAATGTTTTGTTTAATTGGAAAAAGTGATATATTCATACCATACCATACGATAAACAAAAAGCCTACCAGAAATGGTGACAGAGACAAGCTGAAGCAAACCAACGCTCATCTGCATTACTAATGACCTGCTACGGCTTTGGAGGAAATGCAATGCGTTTCCAGGTATACTGCCAAAGAATAAAAAACAATGAATGACCCCCACCCCCTCTCCCCTCTCCCCACCCCCTCTCCCCTTTTCACGATACCTTCCCATGAATCTTCCACGTAAACAACAGCTGCACCTCCGACAACACAACCAACCGCTTCCTAAACACACCTTCCTTTACCCGTTCTCTAATCCATCTCTCCCTTCAGCAACCTGATCCCACCACCGTTTACCCACCTACCTCTGTTTCTCTCTCTCTCTCTCGAACACACAAACACACAGACACACACGCATGCACGCACACGCACACACACACACACACACACAGTCACACACACACCTTTAGCGCACGCTTCACAGAACAGTAACTAACAGCAACCTCATTCATTAAAACTCTCCTTGATGTTTCGCACGGAGGCAGGGGAAATGTGGCGGAACGCGAACCTCGGCCCCAGTCTGTGCGCCGGTGCGTCACCGACAACAACAGATAGGAAAGACAGATAGATAGGCAGGTGGAGGAGAGAGAGAGAGAGAGAGAGAGAAGCTCGCCTTACAGAGTCAGCCTGGGTGGGGGGTGGGGGTGGAGTGGGGTGGTTGCGGGGTACACACTCACAATGTCATCAGTTATTAGGGCGTCAGACAGACGTCAGCCTGCAGGGTACCAGAGCATCCCGGCGTTGCGCTGTAGCCGTTCATGCTGCGCCAACACCAATTAACCCATTAAGACCTGAGACCTGATTCTAAAAATCTCTTCTAAATCCTAACAGTTTTCTGAAACACTTATATTGCTATTATATCAGTGGCGCTCAAACTTTTTCATGTCAAGGACCCCCCAAAAAAATATATTTGGTTGCGGACCCCCATCTCAAAATATGTTGTTCCAGGGACCCCCAGAAGCAAAGATTTGAGTTTAAAAAGTTTGCTTGTTCACGACTTTTGAATATCTAAAGTATGAAATATGGTTAAAATGTGTTCCCACTTTGAGAACCGATGTGCTGTATATCAGCTAAAATCTAAAATGACACACATGCTTTCCCGGTTTTAATGGGTTAAACATATCCACGCCTAAAAGTGGAAGAAGCACATATGTCGTGCGGGGTTCCATATTATTATCATGTTGTTGTGGAGACCCCACCTGGATACGTTATTATCTGCTCTGCAAGAGACCTTTAGCTGATAATGGCAATGACAGTGGTTTGTGCCACTGTCACATCTTAAAGACTTAACAGTAACTTATGCATTGTAACTTCCATTTGTATACCGTCTTGAGTGTTAAATAGCTCTACATTCTGAGAGCAAAACATTGTTTGTTCAGTAACAGGAGTCTCTCTGTCACTCCAGCTCTTTAATAAACAGAAAACACATTTTCAGGTGGGTAACACATTTCATCCAATCCAAGAGAGAGAGAACCCCACAAAGACCTTTCATCAGCTTCAATAGTGTTCCAGTCCCGATTTTGTCAGCTCATTTCTCACCTCTCTCCTGATTAGATGAAAATTGGTATCCCAACCTGACATTCTATTTTTTGTTTACTAAAAGGGCTGCAGATACCCCTGTTACAGAACAAACACTTTGTAGTCAGTGGTGGCTTATCCAACGGGCTTGAGGTGCTGAAGCACAGGGCACCAACCTTGGGGGGGGCACCAAACGGCGTAAAAAATAAAAAAAAGGCAAAAAACGCCAACATTTAGAAGCAGGGCTGCTAAAGGAGCGCTACAACATTGAAACGCGCTGGTGAAGTCACTTTTTTTTTCGCGCAGCAAACCCCCCCCCCCCCCCCCCCCCCGTTGACAAAGCGCTCCCGGGGGGCACCAAACCGGGTCCAAGCACCGGGCACCACGAAGGGTTAATCCGCCCCTGTTTGTAGTAATGATTACTGTCAGAATACGTTTTAACAATACACTTCTTTTTTTTTTCAAAAAACGTGCTTGCTCAGTTTACTGGTGGTGTCAGCAAGTCCAGCTATAGTTCTCTCTCTGGGACACTGTTATCGCTGTGGCTGGTCTATTCTTTCCTTTTTTTAATTCTTTTTTTATTCCCATTTCACCTACAATGTCTAAAGCAGGCTAACTCCCCAAGCTGTACTATATTAGGCCAGTGATGCCTGTGTTATGCAAGCCTGTGTGTGCGCGTGCGTGCGTGCGTGCGTGCGTATGTGGCGTGCGTGCGCGTATGGAATCAGCAATGTGAAGATAACACAGTGCATGTGCTTGGTCTACTGTATGTGTCTGTACGGTCTGTGTTGTGTTGCATCTTTAGGAGGAGCAGGTGGGATGCCGACTGGGGGCACGGAGAGAAAACTATGGCGATTTTGATTCGATTTTGACTAGAGCAGAGGCTCTCAAAGTGGAGAGAGAGAGAGAGAGAGAGAGAGAGAGAGAGAGAGAGAGAGAGAGAGAGAGAGAGAGAGAGAGAGAGAGAGAGAGAGAGAGAGACACACACATACAGAGAGCGAGAGGGAGAGAGAGAGAGAGACAGGCAGATAATAGATAACATCTGCAGACAGCTGGACAGACACTCATGCAGTCTGCTGTTAACCTGTGTTCCACACGGCTCACATCCAATCAACATCAACCGCTTGCCAGGCAAAACCCACCAACCAGTCCAAATCCTCCCTGCATGTTCTCCCTTTCAAAGCTGCAATCAATAACTTTCATGTCCTATAACCCAGGACTCGAACCCGAGTCTCCCTCCCTCCCTCCCACCTTCCCACCCACACACATGGGAGACCACTTTCTACTATAAGACTATAAGAATCCACTAGTGAGCTTCGGGCAGTACTAAAGAGTCGGTGTAGCTACCGCAGTGGTTCTCAAACAGCAGTGGTTCCCCATAACTCTGAGAGTGTGCAAATGGAACCAAATGGACCCTTGTGGGTCCATTTGGTTCCATGTGTACACACTCAAGAGTTACAGGGCCTGTAAGGGCCCACTTAGAACCCCCCTCAAGGAACCTAGAGGGTCCCTGGACCACACTTTTTTGGGAACCACTGTCCTACCTCGACACCAGTCTCTAGGGGTGCGTTCGGAAATTGCGCACCGGAGCGCACTCGCCTATTAGTTTGTATTGGCCAGTGCGCTCAGTGCTGTATTTCCGAACGCACCCTTAATGTCTCAATGGAAGAGCGAGCAGGTAGACCACGTCCAACCACTGCAGATGTACTAAAGTAGTTATATTGTATTAACATTCTCTGCCATACTGATTGGTTAAGACTGAATTCAGTCAAAGTCTTTATTGCAGATTTATCTCAGAGGGAGTCACAAATGTATGAATTAACAACACTGACAATTTTACCGCGCACGCAGCCAGCTGCACAGCCTCAGGGAAACTTTACGTAAACCGCCAGGCTCCAAAATGAATGACGTCGCGCTGCATTCCGCACATCTCATTCCCTTTTTTCTTTTTTGCCTTCCAACGAGATAAATAGGACAAGTTGCACATGCCCAACTGGGACGAGACAATAATCCCTTTATCTAAGCCATGCTACAGCCACCTTACTTGTTACATCATTAGCTATAATAGGCAAAAAAAGGGGGAGTGTGGGGGTGGGGGGGTTGTCAGGGGTAGGGGGGGTGGGGGGGGTGAGGGTGAGGCAGGCCAGGTTTGGATCACAAGGTTCACAACAGACGTCAGATTAGGTCTGGGCTATTGACCGAAAATATATTGAAACCGACATTTAGAACCAATAACCCGACTTAATCTTGCTCATGTAGGTTACTTGAATAGAATTCAAGCAAGTGTTTTTATATGTAGCCTATATTTTCCCCCCTTTTTTCCCCCTTCTTATTACATTTCAATCAATCGACACAAGAAAAAATATCTGCTATTTTTTATATGTAAATTTTTTTAAATGATCGTTTGTTAATCGTAAAAAAAAGGCAAAGGCTTTAAATAATCGTGATATTGATTTGAAGTCATATCACCCAGCCCTAAGTCAGAGCCAACAGAGTATGGCCTCATCAGCCCAAAACATTGTTCCTGTAAATGGCACATTTCCTTGTTGTGTTCCTTGAACACTTTATTTGCATGAGTCAATCCTGCAGGAAATCCATAACTCATTTGCAAGGCAAGTTACAGTATATGCACCCCCCCCCACAAACACACACACCACCCAACCCCAGCTGTGTACACCATCTACAGTATGGCTCGCCTTGAATGTAAACTGTATGGCGTAGCCTATCACATCCAATTTCCATCTGTAAGAAAAGAGACTGCCTTAAAAGATGTCGTATTTTCAAACATGTTCCCTTAAACTCTAGACCCAATCTGACATCTCACTTTCTCAATAAAAGCAACAACCAAAAAAAAATGAATAAAAGCATGGCCTTCAGGGAAATGATGAAAAGGTACCATAAAGTAGAAGACAACTTTACGTAACCAGGAATAAAGAAAAGAGCTGTTTGCTGTTACTTGTCCCGCGGAGGTCGACTGGAGTGTAACATGGATTAGACGGCTCTGGCCAAAACAAATAATCACAGGGAACGCTGTGCATGAGGCCGGCGCGAGACAGGGAAACACATCTTTAGATAACCCCCCCGCCCCTGAAAAGTTATCGTCTGTAATCTTGGGATGGTCTAGTTTATCCTACTCATCTCAACCCATTATGGACGACGGGTTGATGTTCTCAGCTATAGGGTTGTGAACTTACAGTAACATGAACCCAAGAACCTGCTGTTCACACAAATGACTTCAGTTGCTGTTAGGACAACCGAGTACATCTCTGTTTTTTCCTGAGCTTCATAAGAGGGATTTATACTTTTTTGTTGTATGATGTAAGCTAGTAGATCGGCTATTTGGCTGTTTTGGCTGTTCTTATTTAATCCCCCAGAATCCCTCTTTCCTCACTGCAAGACACAAAACGTGGTACAAACAGTATGTTCAGATGAACCTGCATACATTGCATGCACACACCAACACAAATTCATCGCCACCCTCGGCACCCACACAACATACACAGAAGCAATACAGCACAGGCTTATATTATGCATAAGTCGAATAGCATTCAAACAGGATGCCTTCTCTACCAAATATCTTTCGCGAAAACAGCCGATCTACAGATTCACAACCCGCCGCGCAGGGGTCATCGCCTTGCTTCTTTGCCATGGACATAAAAATGAGTGGAAAATTATATTACCACACACAAACCTTTAAGGTCTGTAACTCTGAGATTTGGTTCCATTTGTGCACTCTCAGAGTTATGGGGTCCTTGAAAAAAAAAAAGAGTTAGAGAACAACTGTCCTAGTGGACTCCTAATGTGCCATAGCGTCATGGTAAATCAGTGTCATACATATTCTTAGGAAAATACATTCAGTAATTGGGTCTTATGCTCAATGTTACGTAAAAAAATTAAAGCCACGGACGCATTTGTCTGCGTACGGACACATTGATGACGCCTGCCACCGTGTTACGGCGTGCTGTGAGCTTGTAGATCGTGTATTTTCTAAAAATCCCTGAACAGGGACGATGCTATAGGGTTCGTGCGGTTAACTCCCATACTGTGGCTCAGAGACAGATGACACTCATCCCTGACTCCCTGGTGTAATTCCTGGTGGCTGATGGAAAAAGCTCTCGTCGGTATCAGACCTTTTTTATCCCTCCCCTCTTTGCTGCCAAGAGGAAATGAAGGCCTGATCTCTCTCTCCACTCTTCACTCCCCCGCTAAACAAACAGCAGCGTTTTATATGGCCTCTGCTTGTTGACCTGCAGGGCCCGTAAAGGAACACTCACACATTGGCTACTGGTTGTGTTTACTTGAAGATACTGACATGAACGGGGACTATGGGTGACTGACACTGGTGTGTCTTGATCCGCTGGATATTGGACTGTAATGTGAACACAGGCCACTTGGTGTTGGAGATTGGAGGAAAAAGAGGTTTTGGAGCGCTTTCAAGAAACAGAAGCCAAACTGCAGGGTGCAAACAGCACTTTCTCTGGTTCGCAACGACAGAGATCATTATCAACCCACGTAAACACTTCGTTGACTTCTAGCATTTCCCTCTACACAACTTAGGTGAAAATAGCTGATCTGCAAGAATGGATAGGCAATTTTTAAAAAGTCTAAAACAGGAGTGCAAGACTGAAAGCGGTTAAGTTCTAAATTTCCCATTGTGCTCCAAATGCCGTTTAAATCTGTTTACTTAAATAATTTAAGTCTCCTCTTCTGACTTTCTCCCAGGTAAAATCACCTCCTGTGATTTTTTTTTGGTTTAATAAAAGTCATTGATCTGCTCTGATGAGCACAAAGAAGCTCTTCTCTCCACAGAATCTGCACTACGCAAGCTAGCAAGGCCATAGAGCTACAGCCTGGCACATGTGTATGTGCCCGCGTGTTTGTGTGTGTGTGTGTGTGTAAGCACGTACGTGTCTGTAGCTTAAAGTGTGGTGCCATGCCTCACACACCTGTTCTCCCCTACGCTCCGGCACCAGGCCCCCCAAAACAAAGCTTCCCTCTGTGTGGAAGTGAGCGCCGTTTGATTCGTCGTCCCCCCCCCCCCCCCCCTCCCCCCCAACACCACCAGCACCACCGGCCTTGCCTCCAGCTGAAACCTAAACACAGTGTTTGCTACGGGCCGCTAGAAGGACTGTTTAAAAAACTGCTGGGGAGGATGAAGGCCTTTTTCCCAGAGCGTCATCTGGTTCTAATGCTCGGCCCGCTGGTGTGGATTACAGGGGACGCATTACAGGAGAACTCGCTCTGACCCCTCCGTCTCCATCGCGGGGGGAAATGGGAGCCAGCCGTTGGCGCTGGGCAGAAGGGGGCACGCGGGTCCGTCCGTCCCCCCCTTTACACGTTCTCAGATATTGCGTTTAGGGTTAATCAAGTACAGTACAGTTAATCGAACAAATTATTGTAATTGATCATTAAAATCGATTTTAGGGGTAACATACACTGTTTTTGTATGCTTTTTGTTATTGACCTGTATGTGAAAATATAAAATAAAGAAACCTTGAACAAAAAAACAAAACCAAAAAAAGTATCGATTTTAATCAAAAGATGGCAGACCTACAAGCTGATGAGAGCTTGTAGATTTCTGTATTTTTTTGGGACACCATTGTGATGTATAAATGTTATCTGAATTTCTTTCACGTTGATGTATTAAAACAATGATTACCGGTATTCAATTAACCGAAAAAGTAATCATGAATAGAATGATCGCTGAGAAAAGAATTGCTAGTTGCAGATCTAGTTGTACGCCCCCCCCCCCCCCCCCCAAAAAGAAAATAATACCTTGAAAAAATATGAAGTAAAAAAAGCAACAACTGAAACACAGGTCGCCTTTTCCTCCTCACAGTCTCTCGATGGGACGAAAAGAGAAGAACGTTTGCCGCCGCAAAATATGTCCCAGGTGCAGTCATGTCATCATCACTGTTAGCTCTTAGCAGGCTATGAAAGTAAACTGGAACAAGTGTTCTTTAATCTTCAAAGCGAGCAGCACAACATGCTCGTTGTGTAGCTCCTATCATATTAAACACAATAAACAGCTGGTTTCTCAGCCAGCCAGCCGTGTTTTGTTTTTGTTTTCTCTTACTGCCCCAGCCTCACATTTGGAAGAAGGTTAAATATGTGAGTAGTGGAGAGTGAGAGAGGCGGCGAGAGACACCGAGAGAAGAGAGGGAGAAAGAGAAGGGGGGGGGGTGACGGGACGAATGACAAAAGTATCTTAGAACTCTGGCAGTCAGCGTGAGCCCCCGGGCCAAATAATCACTGCACCGCACTTATGAAAACATTCCAATAAAAATCGAGCGGATTAAATCAGACAAGATGCATGACAAACACGCTGAAACAATGTGAGTGAGAACAAATTGATCAGCCCTCCCTGACGATTGCAAAATATCCTTTTCTACCTCACCTCCGACACTTTGCGACAGTGCCAGCCCAACATTTGCAACATTTGAACATTTTGTACATCTTCCGAAACGGGATGTCCATTTAAAAAAACATCTCTTAGATCACTGATTCTCAACCTGGGTTCCAGGGACCCCCCCCAAGGGTATACTTGCGGGGGTTCTAGAGGGTCAATTATATCAAATGGGGGTCCTCGAAGTTGAACAGGTTGAGAATCACTATCTACAGATCCAGTAGCCTCAAAACAAGACAGATTTACAGGGTGGCTACCAATATAAAGAAAATGAGTGCATCTGTGTCTGTGTGTGTAAGTGAACTCTGACACTGTGTGTCCAGATCCCATAATCTGAGAGGATGGCGAGCCCTCATTGACTGAGAGGCCAGCCAATGAGGAAAAAGTGTAGAGAAGTGTCAAGCATGACTAGGTACAGGTCTGTCTGTAGACTTTCAGCCACCCTGTAAAAAAAGTAAAGCCTGTTCTTACCTGTAGTATCTGGACTGCAGGTAGGTGGAGCACACGGCCTTAGAGACGTGGCTGGCCGAGCCGAAGTCGATGACCTTGACGCGGTAGGGCTGCCGGGACGGGTCCACCAGCATGATGTTCTCGGGCTTCAGGTCGGCGTGGATCAGCCCCAGGCTCTTGAGCTTCATCAGCGCCGTGGCCACCTGCTGCAGCACGGGCCGGATGTACTTGAGCGGCAGCGGGCTGAACTTGTTCTGCTTGAGGAAGTCGTACAGGTTCTGCTCCAGCATCTCGAACACCAGGCACGTGTGGTTCTTGTGCTGGAAGCACTCGTACGCCCGCACAAAGTTGTAGTCGTCGGCGTTCTCGGTGCTGAGGCGCGCCAGGATGCTCACCTCGATCTGGCCCTGGCGCGCGTACGACGGGTGGTTCTTCAGGATCTTGATGGCCACGATCTCGTTGGTGCCGCGCTTCCAGGCCTTGACCACCTGGCCGAAGGTGCCGCGGCCCAGGAACTCCAGCACCTCGTAGGTGTTGGTGATGGAGCAGAGCACCTCGTGCTGCACCAGCTGGTAGTCGCCCTCGCTGTTGCCGCCGCTGTTGTTGTTCTTGGAGGTGGCGGTGGAGGTGGCCGTCGTGGTGGCGTTGTTGTTGTTGTTGGCCGTGGTGGTCGTGGTGCCACTGGTCGCCGTTCCGCCGTTCCCACCCCCGCCGCCTCCTCCGCCGCCTCCGCCGCTCTGGCCGTTCATGATCATGCTGGGCGGGCCGCTCTCCTCCACGATGTGCACGCTGCTGTTGCTGTTGTTGTCGAGCTCCTCGCTTTTGCGCTTAAGCCCGCATCGCTGGTACGTGTCCAGGAGGCTGACGGTGCTGCGGCGGGTCAGGTTGTGAACGGCCGAGCTTCCTCCCCCTCCTCCTCCTCCTCCTCCTCCTCCTCCTCCTCCGCTGCCTAGGGGTTGTCACCATCATGACAGTTTAGATGACGATCGATTGCCGTACAAAATTAACGATTGAATTGTGTGTTTGGCATTGAATACCGGAACATGTAAATGCTAAATTAGATTTGTGTTTGCCTTTTAGGATTTGGAAACAACAATTGCACAAGGTAGACAAATAACTGAAATATACACAGAAATGACTGACAGTGACCGGTACCAAATTCTAAATGTACTAGGACCAAAACAGGCCATGCATTTAATAATTTGACCATTTCAAAAACATAGAGGAGCTAGATCAGAATGACAACTCAAGGCAGTGCCAACTGCTGATCAGGTGATCAGTCACATGCTCACTCCATCTGATTGGGGCGGAGCTATTTAAACCTCCCCGCTCACTGCTTACTCTTTTTGCTGCTGCTCTGTCATCATCTGTCTTCTGTCAGGATCTGTTTCCTTGTATCTTATTCTGCAGTATCGTTCCTATTATTTCCTGTTCTCCTTGTAGCTGTTGCCTGTCTTGTCTCACCAGCCCGGTGATTAGCAAATGTGTTCACCTGTGTCTGGTTATCCCTGTGTCTATATAAGCTTACCTGTGTTCTTTAAAAGCCTGCCAGTTTATAGTTGATGTCATGGTGTGTCCCTGCCATTTTTTGTCCTGCGTTATTGCCAATTTGTATATTGAGTTTCTGTTATCTGTTAATAAATCATCATTGGACGTGGTTCTACACTTGGGTCCAACATACTATGCTATTTTCTGTATATCAGGCATTACCTGATGATCGATCAAAGGAACCATAACTGATTTAATGAGCCTTTTGCAGTTTCACTGTACAAGCCGTTTGTACTTAGACATGCATGGCTTAATCTTTGAGACAAGCATATGGCAAAACCCACCAAAATACATTCTAGTCTACTAAACTAAAAATCAAAATCGACTAAAATCGTACGATATTTTGTCAACTAAAACTAGACAAAAATAAAACATTTCAGATGACTAAAATATGACTAAAAGTAAATGGAATTCTATTCAAAAGACTATGACTAAAACTATATCAAAATAAATTAGCCGTTAACTCTTTAAGACCTGAGAACGCATCTGTGTGTCATTTTTTGATTTCGTTGGGCTATTCAAAAATAGCAGATATACAAGCTCATAGCGCGGCACCGAGTGCCGCGCTATGAGCTTGTAGATCTGCTATTTTTGAAAAATCGTGAAAAATGTTGTGCAAATCTTTGAATATATATATATTTAAAGCGAGCATTTCTAGCTAAAATGTTATTGCTTCTGGGGATTCTACAAATGTCTTCTAAATCAGATTAAAACAGTTTTCTGAAACACTTATGTTGCTATAATATTAATGTCAGTGTCAAGGAGCCCCACAACGATATGTATTTGGCTGCGGACCCCCATCTAAAAAAATGTTTTTCCAGGGACCCCCAGAAGCAAAGATTTGAGTAAAAAACAATTGCTTTATAGATATATATTCAAAGATTTGCAACAAAAAAAACACAATTTAAAAAAAAATAGCAGATCTACAAGCTCATAGCGCGGCACTCGGTGCCGCGCTATGAGCTTGTATATCTGCTATTTTTGAATAGCCAAAAGTATAAAATATGGATAAAGTGGTTACACAGATGCGTCCCCCGGTCTTAAAGGGTTAATAAAACCTTGCATCATGCAACTGTGCCAGGCCTTACCGCTGCCACCACTTCCGTTGCTACTACTACTGCCGCTACTGCCGCCGTTACTCCCGCCGCCGCCGAGCAGAGACCCCACGGGAGGAGCCCCGAACGAGGTGCTGCTGCTGCTGCCGCTGGTTGCCGAGGCGATCACGATGTGGCCGGTGACGGTGCTGCCGCCGGTGCCCGCCGGGAAGATGAGCGCCGCCTGCTCGTAGGGCAGGGCCGAGGCGACCACCTGCAGGGAGGAGCCGGTGGCGGCCGAGGCGCTCTTGCCGCTGCTGCTGTGGTGGTGGTGGTGGCTGTGGCTGTGGTGGTGGTGGCTGTGGTGGTGGCTGTAGACCTTGGCGTGGTGGTGGTGGTGGTGGACAACGCCGCCGTAGCCGGTCATGTCCCAGTCGCCGCCGTAGCCGCAGCTGCTGCTCTGCTCCACCTTCAGCTTCTTCACGCTAAAGAAGGCACTCGACGGGAGCGCGCGACGCGGGGAGAAGACTTGCACTTGCGCGGCCATACCTGTAACGGAGGAGGAGGAGGAGGAGGAGGAGGGGAGAGAGAATCAGAATCAGCTTTATTGTCACATCACAGGTTTACGGAAGTAAAAAAAAAGGGGGTGAAATTCGTTTTCGTGCATAGTTCCCATCGTAGGCGTTATTTCCATAGAAAAAAATTAAAGGGAAAGAGGGGAGAGAGGAGGTGAGAGGGGGTGAGAGGGAGAGAGGGAGAGGAGGGGGTGAGAGAGGGAGAGAAGGGTTGAGAGGGAGAGAGGGAGAGGAGGGGGGAGCGAGGGAGAGAGGGAGAGGAGGGTGTGAGAGAGGGGTTGAGAGGGAGAGGAGGGGGTGAGAGGGTGAGAGAGGGGTTGAGAGGGAGAGAGGGTGAGAGGTAGAGAGGGAGAGAGGAGGTGAGAGGTAGAGAGGGAGAGAGGGAGAAAGGGGGTGAGAGGGAGAGAGGGAGAGAGAAGGGGTGAGAGGGAGAGAGGGAGAGAGGGAGAGAGAGAGAGAGGGGGTGAGAGAGAGAGAAAGTGAGAGGTTAGGAATGTGAGACAGTGTTTGAAACAGGAGCGGTTGAAGGTTTAAATAAAGACGGCTCAGGTCAGGGAAGGTCATTAACCGTTGATTTCTTCAGCACTGTAATTTTAATCTCGTAATTTTAATATTTGATTGTTTACTCTTTTATTTTTTATTGTATTCAAACAGCTCCTTTTATGTTGTATTTATTTTTGCTCTGTGTCTTGATGTCTCAATGCTTATTAGCGTAGCACTTTGAATTGCCTTGTTGTTGTAAGAAATGTGCTATACAAATGAACTTGCTTGCCTTGCCTAACCACATGAACCCTAGCGTCCCTATTCTGGGCCCAACATTCGGCGAAAAGAGCCGATTTACAAGGTAACAACGCGTCACATTGCGACGCTTCGTGAGCTTGTATATCAGCTATTTTTGGTGAAGATGGTGGAGAGCGAAAACAGGAAGGTCCTAGTATAAAGCCCTGGGGGTCTCCGGTCAGCTAAGTACATAGGGTTTAAGTGGTTAAATAAAGGCTGCTTGGGTCAGGGCAGGTCATTAGACCCACAAAGCGCCATTGCTGATGCATCGGTCTTCTTCCTTCCTCCTGATGCATAATTTAGTGATACAGTAAGTGTTATCTGAACTATTGACTATTTGTTGGTTTGGAGCTGAAAACGATTCAAGCCCATAACTTATGTTACTGTATGTAACATGTATTTACGTATGGATTTTTGCTTGTTCTGCAATTAGACTTCAGCCAGGTTTGACGTATTTGTTATAGCTGAACAACATACATTTTAAATCAGTGTGTTTATGTGGAAGGCGGGTCGCTTTTTAGATGGAGCACATATGCAGACCACTGACGCATGCAGAGGAAATGCCATTTCCCCGCCGTTTCCATCTGCAGCAATGTAAACAAGTGGACCGAAGACTATAAGAGGTATGCCTTCATGGGACAATCCAAAATTGGGTCTGCAGGAAATCTTGAGATACCGAACACTCAAGGGCTGATTGCTATTTCCCTTCTAAAAAAAAAAAGAACGGATGGGTTTATTTGGTGCACAGCCTTCGCTGAGAGCGTAAAAAGATCATATTGCAACTAACTATGGCAAAACAACAGGGGGGCACTTGAACTCCCTCTCAACCTCACATCACAAAGGCAACGAAACAAAAAGCAAAAAATCTGCAGCGAGCGAGGCTCTAGCTCTGAACTCCTGGGAACCGGCCCGCCTCAGAATAAGCAAAGCGTCTCTCCAAGCAAACAAACTGCCCAAAATAGTCCCTTTCTTTATCTATCTCTCTCTAACAGACTTGTTTGTAGTTGTGCTGAAATGATTATTACAGTGCAAAGGCAGATTACACCAGAGCCGGCAATAAATGGCATGTTGTTTAAACAAAGTTTCCAGTGCAACCACAATTAGTTTACTCCCAGCAACGGTACTGTACAGTAAAGAGCTTCCACCTGGCCCCATCAACACCCCATCCCACACACACACAACATCACATCTATCTTCAGATCATCTGGTGACCATCTCAAAGGCACCCATTGTCACTGCGTACACACACACACACACACACACACACACACACACACACACACACACACACACACACACACACACACACACACACACACACACACACACACACACACACACACACACACACACACACACACACACACACACACACACACACACACACACACACACACACACACACACACACACACACACACACACACACACACACACACACACACACAGAGAGAGAGAGACCAACAATCACTCAACCCACAGAAACTGTTTGATGTGAGAATAATTGCACCCCCTTTTATGCACATTTACAGACAAACTGTAAACCCTCTGATCCTATTAAGAAGACATGCTTTGAGCTTTTTTTTTTCTGAGGTAATTTTTCCTGCATGCAGGGGCTGCAAGGACTTTCATAGTTCCAGCTAGGGGTCCTTTTAGGGGACGGACGGAAAGCAGAGAAGGAGGAAACATGCCTGGTCACTTTGTCATTATTAGACCCGGGGAGCGGTGATGATGATTAATTCAGTAGGGCGAGCTGGCAGAACTCCCTACACTTAACATCGCTCGTTTCGTTAAACTCTCCTCTTTTCTCCTTCTCACCTTCTTGTACCCTCTCTCTCTCTCCTGCTCTCTCTCTCTCTCTCTCTCTCTCTCTCTCTCTCTCTCCTGCTCTCTCTCTCTCCCCTGTGGTCCTGACCTTGCACTACTCATAGCTCATGGTCATCTGGTTATCTGAGTCCTAACACTGCAGGATTGGATCCACGCCGCATATATTCCACTCGCTGCAAGCTATTTCAACATACCATTACAGTACTTAGCGTCCCCTGGACGATACGATACCATTAAAAGACATGGTCCGTGGTTCCGTGGTTGGCCTGTTAAAGGCCAGACCGGAGCGGTCTGGCCTGTAACAGGCCAAACCAAGGAAGGCAAGAACTGGGCTGTCTTTAACAGCCCACAGACCGGCGTCCAATATGGATGGCCTGTGGGAGGTAATGAAGAACGTCCGCTGGGCTATTAAGGGCAAGCCCCTCTGCTAATCACATAAGCCCCCGAAGGCCAGATGTCACAGCTTCCTTGGATTACCAGTTCCTGTTGCCCGGACTTTACGCTAAAAATAATTTGAACGATGGTCTGGCTTCGACACAAGGCGTCACCGACGGGACGGCGACTGAGAACGTGGAGGGACAGACCGATGGACTGGAGGATGTACGTGCTTGGAGACTAACCGATGCCATGTTTTGACCAATATTTTGTCAAAAAATTTGCAGCATTTTCTAATCAATTTCAAATATATATTTGATAGATAGAGAAGTATATACATATATACATTTTCAATATATGAAAAGAACATTTAACTTTAATTATACAATTAACAAGTGAATCCGCATGAACTGAACTTGATTTTATTTAACCACTTTAGCCCTGTTCAAACACGATGGCACGAGTTGTGAGCTTGTAGCTTGTAGTCGTTTTTGTGTTTGTGTTGTTTCTTAACCTTTTAATAGGTTATAAAAACGAGACACGTTGGCCGCTATCAACTGCCAATAACAACAGAAAACGTCAAATACTGGCCGATATATCGGCCACACCCATGTATCAGTCTGACTCTAGTAAGGCGATACAGACCGATGGACAGACCGAAGGATGGACGGACGGACGGACGGACGGACACACTCACTTAGCAGCACTGGCCTGTTCCCTGTTATGGAGCATTCCAGGATTACATATATCCGTCAGTGTGATTATGGATGGCCAGCGGCCGTGACTTTGGTTTCCACAAGGCCAGAATGTAGGATAATTGCTGTTTCCATTAGGCGTCCTACTGCATGTAATACCTCCTCAACCCCCATCTCTCAGTCACTCTGTCAATCTTGTCAGCGAGGCTATAAGACTGCACTTTATAATCCTTTAGTGTTCATTGAACCCTTCGGGTCCACTCGGTTACATTTGTGCGCTCTCAGAGTTACAAACGGACAATGTAAAGGGGGTCTAAGTGATATTTTTGTTAAAATAATTGTAAAAATATATATATATTCCCATACTGATCATTGCTAGAGTGTTTGTTCGGGAACAGCGGGTCTCCATGTCTCTCCAGCTCTTTAGTAAACAGAAAATACATTTTCAGATAGAAACACCAATTTGATCTAGTCCGGAGAGAACCTTCATACAGGACACAGGATAAACAAGAACAAATTAGCCCAAAACAATCTCTCTCTCCTGAGTGGATAAAATCGGTAATATGGTATCCCACCTGAAAACGCATTTACTGTTGTCTAAAGAACTGGAGAGATGGGGAGAGCCCTGATACCGAAACAAACACTCTATAGCAATGATTACTATTAGAATATAAAGCTTTAATCCTTTTTTCTTTCTTTCTTTCTTTCTTTTTGCATTAGAAAATTCACTCCATAGTGTAGAAAATGTAACCAAATTGACCTTTACAGTTCCATTTGGTTCCATTTGTACACACTCCATGAGTAAATGAGCTCTGAGGATTTTACTGTGTGGCTTCACAGTTGGCATGTGCTAACCTAACCTATATGGTGCAATGAACTTAAGGCCACTTCAGTGTCTTTCCACTAAATTGGGAAAGTCTAGCGTGCTGCTGAAACAGTGCCCCTGAAATAGAAATATGCCTGTTCTTTAGAAATGCGCAAGGAAATTCTTCCCCTGACTCACTTAGGAAATTGTGCAGGGACCGGGACAGAAGGATTAGCGACACAACTTAGGGGCGAACATGAAGCGCAATTCACTTATAAAGCCTGTGGGTCGAAACACAGATAAGTAATTAAATGAGCCGACAGTGAGAGGTCACAGAGATGGAATGTTATCTCATGACAACACACACACTCGTACAAACACTGTGCTTGTTTGTACTTCGAATTTTCGCTGGAAAAGGCCACTCTGGTCTGACGCTTTGTGAAATTTGCTGCAGCTGAAGTTCACAGGCATTTATGATCATGAAACTGAACAACCCCCAAAAAAAAGAAGAAAAAAAAGAAGCCTTTTTACCGCCGTCGGAAACAACGCGGCGCAATGTTGGAATGCCTTCAGTAGCACCAGAGCCTTCCATTTAGCATACCTTAAAGGAGCTCGGTGTGTTATTGAACATACCACAGAGGCACTCTCCACTGTTTAGAGGCAAGCATGTTGAAATGCTAATAGTCAAATGTTTTCAGAGAGATTACGTCTCTCTGTCAGGGGTTTGCTAATCTTCCTTTTGGTGGGATCAGACATGTTGTGCATGCCATGCACGGGTGGGGGGGACGGGTGGAGAGGGCAGAGGTGGGGGATGAGGAAAAAGGGAGGGGGCAGCGAGTGGCCCTCACATTTCAGCCAGTGAGCCGCCTCTGTTTGCTCCCTTTTATTAAACTCTTCATTTGTATTTCCCTGACGACGCGACAAGAGTGGCGACGAGGGAATCTTTCTTACTTTGTCCTTCGCAATTATAAAGGAGTCTTTGGTCACACTCGAGCCTCTTTATAATGCCAAATGTGGCTCTGTTAGGCAATGGTTGAAACATTGTGCGTTAGTAACTTCCATCTACTAATTTATATGCAATCTTTCAACCACCACAACTGCCAAAACGATCCCGTCACACTTAAGCCACTTAATCCTATTTCATACGATTGGCAATTGCTTGAAAATTGCTATTTTCAAAACATTTCAATTTTCTGTTCTTTTTCTTTTTCATCTGGGATTCTTTTTTTTGGGGAAAATAATGGCAAGTGCAAAATAGCGACGCCAGCCAGGTTGAAACTAAAGTGGTTAAAATTAGCACATCGTCTCTGTCGGGTGGAAACCTCATACTGTATGTCCCAAACTGTTACTTTTCAGGATTCAAATAAAAACAAATGGCAAAAGTATCAAATCTACAAGCTCAAAACGTGTCGCTTCGCGCCGTGTTTTGAGCTTGTGGATCTGCTGCTTTTGATACTTTTGAGTGACGTTGTAGTATGATGAAGAAAGGCGTTAATTTATGAAAAAGAATCAAATATTGTACATAAATATGGAGATAAGAGGTTTCTGCCCGATAGCAACGATATGCAATCTCAACCACAACTGCCAAAATGATACGATATACCCGTTACTTAACCACGTAGGCCACTTTTATCCTATGTTATGCTTTGGCTATTCGAAAACATCTATTTTCAAAACATTTCGATGTTCCGCTCTTTTTCTTTTTCATCTGGGAAAAAAAATGATTTTACATTTTGGGGGAAAATAATGGCAAATGCTAAACAGCGGCAACCAGCCAGGTTTTGAAAGTGGTCAAAATGAGCACATGCTGTTAATATAGTCCATTCTATCAATAGCCAGAGTGCCGCTCCGCTCCGCTCGGCTGTTCCACATCTCGCAACCGTAATGGCAGACAGGATGTTCCCCTGCTGGCAGGTCACTCTGTCCCCTTAGGCTGAACGGTCACCTGCACATTAATGGCTTCCAGCCAGGGCCGACTGGAAGGAAAAGGCCCTCCTGGTGAGCTGACCCTAAACACAGCCTCACCAGGGTCTCCATCTGATGAACAACATCCCAGGGTCTGCAGGACCCAAGCGGGGGGGACGGGGGACGGGGGACGGGGGACGGGGGACGGGGGACGGGGGACGGGGGGTTGGGGCGTCACTTGCTAATGAAGTGACCTCTGACTGTCTAGACAAAGCATTAGCCAATCTGCTGCTCCTGCGTGCGTGAATACGCGTTTGTGCGTGTTTGCGCGTGCGTGCATGTTTGTGCGCGCATGCTTGTGCGTGCATGCTTGTGCGTGCATGCGTGTTTGTGCGTTTCTGCAAACAACCCCTCGATCCATACGCACACACACACACGCACGCACGCAAGCACACACACACACACACACACACACACACACACACACACACACACACACACACACACAGAGCCCCATCGATAACACAAATGTCTGTTTCAGACCCCCAGACACAGACGTCAGACACAGATCCGTCATTAGAGCCCAGAGTCCTGGCCTGGGTGCGGTGAAGCACCACCGGGGGGCCCCATGGTGGAGGTGGTGGAGGTGTGATGGAGAGACACACAGATGGGGGCCAGAGAGAACAGAAACAGAACAGGGTATGATGCAGGTAGGAATGAATCCATGCCTGAAGAGGAACATATTGTCTACACAGAGCAGTCAGCCATGTCGTATAACCTGGCCTTGTGTTCCTGTCTGACTCCTGGCACACTGCTGTCCTCTGGACCCTGTCACCCCCCCCGAGTGTCTCTCTGTCTGTCTGTCTCTCTGTCTCTCTGTCTCTCTGTCTGTCTGTCTGTCTGTCTGTCTGTCTGTCTGTCTGTCTGTCTGTCTGTCTGTCTGTCTGTCTGTCTGTCTGTCTGTCTGTCTGTCTCTCCTGCATGCATACACACACACACACACACACACACATGCGCGCGCATCACCCGGGGGCCACTATTGACCAGTCTGTCCGCTTTCATGTTGCACTCATCTGTGCTTATTTATAGAATAATAATGCATCAGCGAAGCAAGCAGGGAGATACTGTCTCACACACACACGCACACACGCACACACACACACACACACACACACACACACACACACACACACACACACACACACACACACACACACACACACACACACACACACACACACACACACACACACACACACACACACACAGTCACACACTGGTTGATGCAGCAACCTCTGTGCTCAATATCCAGATTGCAGATCTCCTGTTTTGTGGCATGTCGCCATTTCCCGCAACTGTCAACAGGAAGATGAGGGCCAGCAGTGAGTGCTGCCCATACCTCTGCGTACGGACGGACGGACAAGCTGGAGGGCTTATGAGCTCCGGCCGTTAGACACATGTACACACAGGGCGTCTTCGGCCATAAATCAGCAACCTGCCTGCTGCTGCTGCAATGCAAATGTGACACTCCCCACTCCCTGTCCCCTTCCTGGAAGCAGCCAACGGCCTAAGATACAACACGCTGTGTGTGCGTGTGCGTATGTGTGTGTGTGTGTGTGTGTGTGTGTGTGTGTGTGTGTGTGTGTGTGTGTGTGTGTGTGTGTGTGTGTGTGTGTGTGTGTGTGTGTGTGTGTGTGTGTGTGTGTGTGTGTGTGTGTGTGTGTGCGTGTGTGTGCGTGCGTGTGTGTGCGTGCGCGTGCCTGCGTCCACGCTTACATGCACTTGTATTATTATACTTTTGAGGACCAAATGTCCCCACAAGTATAGTACAATTTGAGAAACAGGGGGGGGGGGGGCATTTTACCTGGTCCTCACAACGAAAATGGTAGTTTTTTTGTGGTTCAAACGATTTTTCGTGTTATTACAATTCAGATTAGGTTTAGTTAGGTTTAGGGTGGGGGTTCGAGTTTTTTCCTATTCTATACTTAGTTGTGTGGCGACGTCACAAACCAAAATAATCTACAAGCTCACAAAAGCTCACAGCTTTCCGCTATTTTCAATGACGTCCTAATAAAATGTTGATGCCCTCACACGTATAGTAAACCTGTGTGTGTGTGTGTGTGTGTGTGTGTGTGTGTGTGTGTGTGTGTGTGTGTGTGTGTGTGTGTGTGTGTGTGTGTGTGTGTGTGTGTGTGTGTGTGTGTGTGTGTGCGTGCGTGCGTGCGTGCGTGCGTGCGAGTGTGTGAGCCATGAGATAACATGTTGGGGGTCAGTGGCACATGTCCTCCCACCGCACCCATTCTGAATACCTCTGCTGAATAGCGGAACTGTGTGAGGGCCTGCAGCTGAGCCCACCACCACTACAGAACGTCATCTTTTCCACACAGACCTGCTGCATGTCCACTGGAGCAACAACAACTGGTGGTGCATGGCTGCTAGATGAACAGCCCTGTTATCCACATGTGAAGTTTATAACGGCTGCTGTAAGTGAGGGAGGACGAGCACGTTGTGTACTTCTGGAGAATACCGAAACGCTCTTCCCAAAACACAGTCGGCCCGGGGCAAATCAAGGCGGTATTCACTTGGTATTCCTAAACGTAACCTCAGTAAACTATGCCTAAGCCTAACCTTATTCCTAAATGTAATCTCAGTAAAATAGTGCCAAAACGTAACCTTATTCCTAAACTTAACCTCAGTAAAACTATGCCTACACCTTATCCTCAATGAAACAAATACAAGAATACAAGAACCGCTGGTCCGTGAAAAAAATGGGGGCAAGCGTGTTTTGGGGGCGAGTATTCCGGTTACCCTTCTGGTTGGTTGTAAAACGTAAAGCATTGGTTCTCAAACGTTTTAATATCAAAGGATCCCCCATTACACTCCCTTTCCACCAAAACAACTTTAGTTCTATAGAACTGGTTCCGTTCTAGATTCTTGGAACCTTGGTGCTTTCACGGAACAGTCTGGCCGCGAACCGGCCCGCGTTTCCAACAGTTTTAAGCAGAGCCATTGTAATTGGAGGCGGCATAGCTGAATGGTTAGAGAGCCGGGCCTGGGGAGCAGGAGTCCCCAGTTGCCCCGCAGGTTTGATTCCGGGCCTGGCAAGCAATGTGTCGAATATGACCCGGTCGAATTGTCCATATCGCAGGGGAAATTCAATCGTCAGTGGCAGTTACGCAGTTTCCCTTTTTTTTTTATGATGATTTGATCGCTTGCTTTTGCCATTGTTTAACTCACATTTGCATCTTCCAACCTGAATAGTGACATGCACACTTTGGTTCCCAGTTCAGGGCAAGAAAAAACATGTTTTGGTTCCAGTTCCAGATCACATTTTCAGTGGAAACACTGTTCTAACCGGTTCAACCCTCGAGCTACAGAGCTGTAAAGGTCCATTAGATAAATAAAGAACGAGCCCTGCTAATACTCCAGCTGCAACCCGTGGTTAAAAAGGCTTAGGGAGGAACTGGTTGTTCTGGACCCTAGAATAAATAAAACAGAATGAATACAGCATGGACAACAGAGGGGGGGCGCGGGGAGGGGACGTGTCCTCTGGTAAACCAGTGACACCTGTTATTCAACGTTTTGAACACATTACAATGGACATCCGTCTACGTTTAGCTTCACTGCTTTGACAACAGACCTACTGTAATAGGCCTCCATGCTGGCAAACGCACGCACGCACGCACGCACGCACGCACACACACACACACACACACACACACACACACACACACACACACACACACACACACACACACACACACACACACGCTCTATAGAGCATCGCAGTTCCCGCCCACTTCCTGGTTTTTCGTGGTGCCGGAAGGAACAACTCAATGCATTTTTCCCATTGACATTTCCAAAAATATTCTTATCTATTAATTTAAGCCTCGAATCAAGCCATCATGACATGACATGAATCATGACCATAAAACGTTTGATTCTGTGATTTTTTTTTTGTGAAAACGGCAAAACAAAGGGTATTTATTAAATATAGTATATCATATAATTAAATATAAAATAAAATAAATCACAGAAAAAAAACGTTTTATGGTCATGATTCATGTCATGTCATGATGGCTTGATTCGAGGCTTAAATTAATAGATATAAATATTTTTGGAAATGTCAATGGAAAAATGCATTGAGTTGTTCCTTCCGGCACCACGAAAAACCAGGAAGTGGGCGGGAACTGCGATGCTCTATAGGCCACACGAGTACTTTAAACATATATGCATCGGCTATTTGAAAACAGCAGATCTACAAGCTCACAACACGTTGCCATGCGACACGTTATGAGCTTGTAGATCTTGTAGATTTTCAAACACATCTTGAAAAAAAAACACAAATCTGGTGGTCCCTGGCACAAAATATTTTAGATAATTTGGGGGTCCTTGACACGTATATGTTTCAGAACTTAAACAGCATTAGCTCAAAATAAGTAACTACATTTTACAAACAAGCCCAAAAAAACGCAACACGCAACTACTAATATTTACAAGCGGCTTTACGGAAAAACAAGCAAGTCGCTCATACTAACTCCCCCCCCCCACACACACACACACACACACACACACACACGCGCACATGCACACGCACACGCACGCACACACACACACACACACACACACACACACACACCTGATAAGCAGCCCCTCGCCAGGGTGCTTATCACTCACACACACAGTGACAAACCAACGGCCCTCTGCACACAGCACTTCCTCTCTGTCATTAGGATCAACAATGACAGCTGTGCACACACACACACACACACACACACACACACACACACACACCTATATTATACAGAGCTAACCATATACTTTATAATCCTCGTATACTGTATACATATAGAATAATAATAACCCTATGCTGCAAGCAACAGGGGAGAGAGGACAGACGGGAGGCAGTGGTGGAAAAATAATTCAACATTTACTTGAGTAAAAGTACAAAAGTATTGGTATCAAAATGTACCAAAAGTAAAAGTACTCATTATGCAGAAGGTCCCATTTCAAGTTTTCAAATGTATAAAAATATTTTTTAAATAGCAGACCTACAAGCTCACAATGCGTCGCAATGCGACACATTGTGAGCTTGTATATCGGCTATTTTCAAGTGGCCGAAATGTATATAGGGCTGAAGTGGTTAATGAATGTTTTGTAATAATAATCAAAATCTACAAAGTAACTAGTAACTAAAGTTTTATAGTGGAGTAAAAGTATAATATTTGCCTCTGAGATGTAGTGGAGTAGAAGTAAAAGTATTGGAAATTGGAAATACTCAATTAAAGTACAAATACCTCAAAATTGTACACAAGTACATGTACTTAGTTACTTTTCCACCACTGTACGACGCTGAGTCGGAGACAATTTACTGATTTACTGATATTTACTGACCATATTTTGTGTTACAAGTGTTACATCTATTTGATAAAAGTTTCTGTGAGAGGATTTAACTTACAAACAAACAAATACATATAGATAAGCACAAATTACTTTTTGATATAGATACAACATTTTGATCAACCATTATTTTACCACTTTTAAACTCTATCGGAATATTTTCAAACATTCTATAACCTCACAAAGTGAAACATGTCACAACACATACTGTATGATGACATGCTCAAAACAGGGACACCGGTCTGTGAAAGTGCAAAGATGGTGTCAGAGAAGTCAAATAATGGCAGATATATTATGGGCTGCAGGTCTGACTTGCAACAGGTCTGACTTGCACAGACCAGACGGCTACTGTAAAAGGTGTGGCTGAGAAAACATTGTAAAGAAATATGGTCTATTGATCTGTGAGTGGCCACATGCAGTATAGATGTGACTGTGAGTGTGAACTTGACCATGTGACACGCAGATGTACCTACACTCTGAAACAGATATGAGGCCTGTGTGTGCATGTGCGTACGTGCATGTGCGTACGAGCGTGTGTGTATGTGTGTGTGTGGGTGTGTGTGTGGGTGTGTGTGTGTGTGTGTGTGTGTGTGTGTGTGTGTGTGTGTGTGTGTGTGTGTGTGTGTGTGTGTGTGTGTGTGTGTGTGTGTGTGTGTGTGTGTGTGTGCGCGCGCGTGCATGTGTGCGTGTGTGCGCGCGTGCATGTGTGCGTGCGTGCGTGCGTGCGTGTGCGTGTGTGCGTGCGTGCGTGTTTATGGCAGACAGACCTGTTTGCTGCTCTTGCAGAGTGTTGCAAGCTGAGCTGAGCTCTTGAAAGGCCAAAGCAGTCGTGCATGACAGAAGCCCCATTATATGCAAACACACACACACACACACACACACACACAGAGACATTTACATAACCCCGGAACCATCTTGCCATCGACTGGATATTAATAGTCGGCCATGAACAACAGAATGCTGCTATTTGTAAAGGAACTTTTAGCAACGTTGGAAACCTTCATCTTATTTCAAAGGCATCTATCATCTCACGGGCTACAGGGATACAGTTATTATAATCACAAACTAAAACAATCAACAGACAAACACGTCTGACAGAAAGCAAATAGAACCACTTTTTTTGGCCCCTCTGTATCATATCTCACTTTGACAACCCGTAGTCATAAGGGATATTTAAAAAAAACTATTTTGGGAAGTTCAAAATGCGATCGGCCACAGTTGATATTATTGTCATTGTCATTTCAAAGTGCTTAATGCATTTACTCAAACAAGTATTTAAAAACCTATCTATTAAACATTATACAACACTCCAGGTGATGATCACCTGTGAACTGCCACGGCCCTCTTTAGAACCCCATGACCCCCCCCCCCCCGACCATTAGGAACCAGTCCGACCCGCCCAGCCACAGGAACCAATCACATACAAGAAACCTGCCACTATAAAGTACATGATGCTCCCAGCAACTAAATCTTATAGCTTAACACTAACATAACAAGAAACGACAATGCTAGGAAGCACTACATGTGAACAATGTCATACAATCATTTATTTCACAGAACTGTCATTGATTTGTTTGTTCTTGAACAAACATTCCTTTCAGACATTCCTTTCAGACTCGGCTGGTGGTTTGCTTGTCGATGTCTAGAAGCACGAATAACCGAAAGAGAGGGTACAAATGACAAGCGTCAAGCGTGTAGGTGTGTTTGACATTGATAAGTGCCAGCTAATGCAGTCGTCTCCTTAATTAAGAGCATAGACAGAAAGCGAGGACAAAGGGAAAGAGACAGATAGAAAAGGGAAAAAAATGAAATTGAAAAGTCCTGGAACAAAGGGTTTTGGCTAGTATTCATCAAACGTCATTGTGACACTTTGTATTCTTTTAAATCACCCATGTCTGTCTCTGCTCATCTGTCTGTCTGTCTGTCTGTCTGTCTGTCTGTCTGTCTGTCTGTCTGTCTGTCTGTCTGTCTGTCTGTCTGTCTGTCTGTCTGTCTGTCTGTCTGTCTGTCTGTCTGTCTGTCTGTCTGATCTATCTACAGTATCTATCTATCTCTATCTACACAAAGTATGCACATCCACCAAGCATACTCAAGGAGCATAGAGGTTTGCTTTCACTCGCTCTCGCTTTCTCTCTCTCTCTCCCTGTCTTTCTCTCTCTCTCTCACACACACACACACACACACACACACGCACACACACGCACACACACGCACACACACGCACACGACGCGCACACACGCACACGCGCACACACACTTTAGTACACCATTGTGTCCTAATCCAACTGACTAAACATGTCGGTTGAGTCCTTGTGGCCAATAGAGATGAAGTAATAAAGAGGTAATAAAAGTGTTCCTGCATCCTAATTCAGCATCAACATCAAGGCTTCAGTCTGAGATATTTCAGAGTCTCCTCAAAGTCGCAAATAACTTGTGCCAAGTCTGAACAAACAGCATTAAAAGCTGCTATGTGTGAGCACATTTTGTCACGCTTTGAATTGGCCAGCCATGCAATTCCAACTGCCTCAGATGAATTTATGCAGCAAGGATTCCTAACCTAAAAAGATTTAAGATAATATAACATTAATATTTAAAAAGTAATGTAAATAAAATGTCATGGTATTTTTTTGTTTTTTCTTTCTCTTGAATGAGTTTTCATTGTGATACACATAAACAGGAACTTAAGCCATTAAAACCGGGATAAGCATCTGTGTCATTTTAGATTTTAGCTAAAAAGCATTATTTTATAATTTGGCTATTCAAAAAAATCTGATCTACAAGCTCATAGAGCTTCACTTCGTGCCATGTGCGCTATGAGCTTGTAGATCTGATATTAAAAAAATATATTTTGTGCAAATCTTTGAATATATAAAACAAAATTTAAAACGAATCTTTGTTTCTGGGGGTCCCTGTAACAACATATTTGGAGATGGGGGGGGGGTCAGTGGCCAAACACATAACATTTTGGGGGTCCTTGACATGAAAAAGTTTGAGAACCACTGATATAGCAACATTCTGAAAAAGCTTAGGATTTAGAAGACATCTGTAAAATCGGTCTCATGTCTTAATGGGTTAAAGTATGCTACGTTAGTTCAATTGATCCAAGCTGCAACACGATCGATCGATTGATTGATCATTAAGATAAACATGCTCTGAAAATGCATGTAGGTGGGACGCATGATCAAGATTTTCAAAATCTATGAAAAAGGTTGGGAACGCCCAAAAGAATAATGACATATTATGCAGTCATTTCATTCAAACACATTATTTTACACAATTAATGAAAGAGGAACTTGATTGAAATCACTGGAGGTTTCATTATTCTTATCATAATCTAATTAATGTATCAAACTAATATTTCAGCAGCTGTCGCCAGTCCTAATAAGGTCTGAGCTCTTTCTTTTTTTTAACAAATGGAATTAGTACTGACATAGTCCTTATAAAGTCGTTCTCAATCATTTTCATGTCAAGGACCCCCAAAAAAATTATTTGGTCACTGACCCCCTCATCTGAAAAGATCTGGTGTCCAGGGACGGTGGGCCCCTGGGAAGATGCTCATTTAGATATGAAGGAGCAGTAAACTGGAACTGGAACTTACTATCAGCAGTTTCAAACAAAGGGTCAAAGCATGGCTTTTAGAAAACGTTGCAGAATAGCATGGACATGGTCTATTTATTATCAGATCTTTTATTTATGCCGTAGTCAGTATTTATGTATTTAAGTTATTTCTTTGCCAAATTTACGCTATTGTCGGATTTGAAGCGCGGATTGATTTGAAAAGTCTAAACGCGTAGCAATGCGACATGTTACATCTCGTAGAAGAGATGTTGTCTTGACAAATGTTGACAAATGTTCTCTTATGATTTGCTTTGCTTTGCTTTGATTTGATTTGATTTATTAGACGTCATGGTTAAAAGAAAAAACAGTATTACATGCTTCTTACAGAAACGTCAAGGATAAAAAACACATTAAAGCCAGTGACTTATTTCCATTGTGGTCCTTAACGGTCTGAGACAAACAAAACATAACAACATATATAGAACGGGCAATGCAACAACAAATAAAGCACTCTAGAACTATAATTGTAATTATTACAGAATATCACCAGAACGGTCCTTTAAATTCCACTTAGCCCACAACTCTACATTCTGTCTCTATCCTTCAGAAGTGTAATTGGGTAAAAAAACAACCGAGCTTTGCTTCGCCTGCACCGGACAAGAAGAGGCACGAGGATGACGTGTCTTCATAACTAAAGGTCAGCCATTGGCCTTTTTCAGGGCTGCCGGTGTGTGTGTGTGTGTGTGTGTGCGCGCGTGTGTGCATGCGTGCGTGTGTGTGTGCGTGTGCGTGTGTGTGTGCGTGCAGGCTGCAGCTGCCAGGCCGTGTCAGTGGTGCTGAGGAGAGGGGCGCCTGGCTGGTGAGCATTGATCATTGATCCCTGGATGTTAGGAGGAGGAGGAGGAGGAGACAGGCGAGGAGGAGATCCATAAAACCCGTCCCTCCCCCCCGCCCCCATACTGCAGGGTCCGGGGACCACCGGGGGGGAGGGGGGCGGGGGGGAAGGGGATCCTCACAGGTTCATTTGGTACACCCTCGCTCGGAGTAAAATGAACACTGAGGATTTCACAGTGTATGGATAGATTGAAGTCCCAGAGATATCAAATAAAAAAATCATCTCACTGAATTAAACTATACTGGGGGCCCAACCTACACTGTAAAAAAATAATAACTCAGGGCTTATTTAACGGTGAGAGTGCCCCAAATGGACCCATTTCTACACTCTCTATTTACAGAGGGTCTTTTTTTGGTGACCTTTTGGTGGTCCCCGTGCCCTGAGGTTGAGAACTAGTGTCTTAGACCATCCCCTCCCCTCCCCATTCCGCCCCATCTCTGCAAACCCCCAGAACACCCCATGACCTCTGGCGTCGCCCCCTGAAATCTGGCCCCCCCCCCTCCACGGGCCCCCCAGCTCTTGCAAGGATAGAGGGCATTCATCTATAAAGCCACCGTGCTGCTGCTCCCCTTATTCTCCACTTCCCGGTTCTTTTTTTAGCTATAACCATTATTTTTATACTTTGGCTATTCAAAAATAGCAGATCTACAAGCTCATAGCACCGCGCTACGAGCTTGTAGATCTGCTATTTTTTAAATCTTTGAATACATATATATATATATATATATATATTTTTTTTTTTAACTCAAATCTTTGCTTTGGAACAACATATTTTAATGGGGATCGGCGGGCCAAAAACATAATTTTGGGAGTCCTTAACAAGAAAAGGTTTGAGCACCACTATATAGCAACAATAGTTTTTTCACAAAAATGAAGACATTTGTTGAGACATTTGACAGTTACAAAATGTTGGCTTTAAAAAATATATATTCAAAGACTTGCACAAAATGTTCACGATTTTTCCTCCCTCTCCCTCCTCTCTCTCCCTCCTCTCCCTGTATCTCCTCCTGCCATTCTCTCCTCCTGCCATTCTCTCCTCCTGCAGACTGCACTGTGTCCCCCGGGCCTGAATGAAGGGTCAGTTCAAAGGGCTGCCAGGCAGAGCAGCCTGGTTAGTCATGATGTGGCCTGAAGCTTTGAAGTGAGGAGTGTCTCTAATGGGCGTGAGGCCTGGTTTATGTAGCAACACACTGGGGCCCTGAAATATGAATAGTCCAAACCGCTATCGGCTGCCATCATCGAAGAAAGAAAAAAAAAAAATCCTCATTTCCATTACAGCGGAATGCAACGACACCCCCCCCCGTCCCCCCCCGGCCCGTCGTTATAAACAGGAGGGTAGAACCCCCCCCTGCCCCCCTCATCTCCACGGTCTCAGGGTTTCTTTTTATTGATTGAATGCTTGAATACAGAAATGTAAACAGCACGTGGTGCAGTCAGACATTAAGGCTAAGAGGATAACACACAAAAGTCCCGGGGGCTTGTTTCCATTGTGGTCCTTTGTATTCAATTCATCAACATACAGTAGCATACAAGAAATGGGTTTTGGTCTCCTGATAGAGGATTTTTCCGGCCAATTCTCTTTCACTAAAGGGGTTCCTTTTTTGTGTGTTTTGTGTGGTTAATTTTTTCCCATGACTTAATGGTCAAATCTTTCAAGTTAACAAGTCACCTCTTAATGCATTGTTAACAGGAACCGTTTCTACTTTTAAAGTTGCACCACCACCGCTGCTGTTAGCACTGAACTATAAGGTTTAATGTTAAACTACTGAAACGAAAGAATATTATGGTTTTATTTTAGAAATATTCATAAATATGCATGAATCCTCTGAGTTCATATGCAAAAGAAAGAGCTCCCTGGGTAAGGAAAAAAGCATTAATTTGAGAGTCTCCTCATAAATTAATGATGAAAAATTATAATAAAGCCCACCTTCCCTTACTGTACACAAATACAGTTTTCTGGTATATGTAGGATTGTAGGATGTATGTTTTCTTCTGTCTTGTCTGTATTTTCTGTCTTTTTTAAATGCTGACCCAGCAGGAGCTGAGCTCCAAGATTTCCTATGCATTCGTGCAAATGGCAAATAAAGTCTATTCTATTCTAAAGTCTATTCTATTCTAAAGTCTATTCTATTCTATTATTCAGCAATGTTATATCATGCAGTTGGGTTATCATGCAGACATTGCGTGGTATTGCACTCATTTGGAAATGTGTTTAGTCTTTGGGAACATTGAGTCCCAGGGCCTTTCAGTTCACATGTCAGGACTAGAGAGAGGAAGTGAGAGAGAGCCAGGGGGAAGTGTCGGTGAATCAATGATTTCTTATCATCTCTCCCTCTCAACGGAATCCCTCATCATAAAAGCTAATAACTTTTCAGCTTTCAGCAGTAAAGGCTATAAGGGGGTGTGGGTGCCTTGGTAATCTGTGTATACGGGGACGGTGAAAGACCATAGTTCAGCCTCCGTTACGACCCCGGCTCACTGTGGCTCGCTCGCTTTAACAGCACAGCAGGGGTTGGACGAAGTACTCTGATGTGTTGCTTAAAGTAAAAGTATAGCAATGCCAAAGGTAGAAAATACTCTGTTTACAAGTGAAAGGCCTGTGTTCAAGATTTTACTTGAGTAAGTATAGTTAAAAAGTGTTGGCAAAATGTGTGAAATTCTTTAAAAGAATTGCCAATCTACATGCTTGCTAGAGCTATAGCATAGGCGTTCTTTTATTAATAATAAAAATCTGCAAAGTAACCAGCAACTATCAGACTGCTGAATAAGAGCTAAGCCATGGTGCCACTGCAAAGACTAAACTGTCTTTTAAAGGGACTCCCTTCTATATACATTCATGACTCTTATTTATTATGCACTTTAGTCACATAGGAGGCATTTCATTAATCTATTATGCAAATTAGTTATATATTATGCACTTAAATGTCCCCCCCCTCTCCTATTTTCTCTCTCTATCTCTCTCTATCTATCTTTTAGCTGCAGTAATGGCCCTACACAATTAATAATTTCACCCACCTTACTTGTAATAAAGATTGATTCTGATTCTGATTCTATTTGCCTCTGAGATGTAGTGGAGCAGAAGTATAAAGTACAGAAAACCTCAAAATTGTACTGTAAGTACGGTGCTTGAGTAAATGTACTTGCCTGCACCACTGCCTGTTGCAGATTTATCTCTCCAAACCTACAATTGTGAAATAAAGTGTGATGATTGTTTTACTGCGTTTCACCGTGCCGCGTTTTATAGCCCCCCTCTGATCTGCTCTCTGTCAGCTGTCAGCATATTTCATCACATCTCCCAACACCTTTTGATGTGTACTTTATCAGTCCTCTATACTGGAAGAGATCCCTCCCAGGGGAATCTGAAAGAACTCCCAAGAGATTCCCCTTTAAGAAGCGCACCAGATTAAAGCCACACTAGAGAGGGAATGTCTAAGCGCTTTGGAGCAGCGAGTCACATTTCATATTTGGTGGTTGTTGTCGGGGGGAAACCCCATATGTCCAAAACTGTTGCTTTTCAAAATGCAAATAGAAAAATAGCTAAAATAGCCGATCTACAAGCTGAAAATGTGCCACAATGCGACACGTTTTGAGCTTGTAGATCAGCAATTTTTGCTACTTTTGTGTGACACTGTAGTGTGACGAAGAAGGGCATTAAAGGGATATTTTTTTTCTATCGATTAGTCACACCATGTAGACTTGAATTCATGGATATTTTTTAGTTTTTGTCGCATTCCTAGGCAGCGGTTCCGGTAGGAGACACAAAGAGTCTCCTTTGTGTCTCCTACCGGAACCGCTGCTGGTCATCAAATTATTGGCTTAGGAATGCGACAAAAAAAAATATTTGGGGGTGAACTATCCCTTTAATTTACAAAAAAACTAAACATAAAAAGTTAAAATATGGAGATACGAGGTTTCTGCCCACCAGCGACAAATTGTATTCTTTTTGGCTATAGCATTGGTCTCGTCTTCAGCTCACCACTACTTTTACATTTATATACAAACAAAGAATCTGAAAAGAAACTGGAAAGGAAAAAAGGAGAGAACTAACAGTAGAGAGAAGAGGCTAATTCCATACTTCGTCGAACGACGAAAAGAAAGGGATCCGCCAGCCGAGGCAGACGGAGCGAAAAGGGCAAAAAGCGGCTAATTTCCACGCCTGTTGATCCTTCTGAATGCACCGGTCCCTGTCTGTTCTGTTCTGTCTCCTTCCTGGCTGCCGCCCGCCGCTCTGTATGTGTGCCTGGAGCCCTCCTGGCTCTGGACACAAGGACCTGGGCCTGAAAAACACTCCTCCTCCGGAGCCTTTGAAGTTCCTTTTGGTTATCAGCCAAGCATAGCGCTTGTACCTGCAGCCATCTGTGAAGAAGGGGGGGGGGGCCACCAGGGGGTCGGTCCGGCCCCGGCGCTCCGCTTCCCTTCCGTGACAGAATGGAAGCCAGCGAGGTTCTGATACTATGGGGGGGTGGGGGGTGGGGGTTTGGGGGGGCTGACAGGACGAGGTGGGGTCCCCTAGCTACCTGCGTTGATGTATTTTGAGAGCTTATAGACCCCCAAGCGAGCCGACAATCCCTTCACCTGTCGTCTCCTACTCACTCTTTACGGGGTTAATTTCATTCTCCGTTCATTTCGGTATCACCTGTCTGTAAACACTGCTGCACTCTCTCTCTCTCTTTCTTTCTCTCCTTCTCTCTCTCTCTCTCTCTCTCTCTCCTTCTCTCTCTCTCCAACCTTCTCCTCTGCCTGAAGAAGCAGAGAAAAAGAGGATCTGAACGGCTTGATTAAAAAACAAATAACAGGAGATCCATTCTTCACTCTGAAAGGCTCCGTAGAATGCGGGGGAGTTCTTTTTTAAATGAACATGCAGGCCTCATGAGTGAACTATGTAGGCTAGTTAAAACGGTAACCCCTTCCGCCTGCGTTCCTACCGTACATCATCCCTTGCATTCACGCGGCGCCCCCCTTCTTTTAGCGGCGCCTGTGTTTGTGTGGGAGTGATGTGACTTGTCAGGCTGAAAGGCCAAGCCAGCCCCGGTGGTAAATACATGCCGGCCAGCGCCGCTGTTCTCTTCCAGAGAGGACCGCGTCCAATGCACCAGTATGGGTGACATTACCGCAAACAATAGGATTAGAAGGCTGCAGACAATGTGCACCAAACAACAGGCTGGTTCGGTGAGGTGTGGGGGGTTGGTGCTCGGGGGCAAGGCAAAGACAGGGGTGGGGGTGCTGGGGGTGGGGGGGTCGATGTAGCCAGCGTGCACAAGGGGTGATGGGGCTTTAGGTTTGGTTAACCACTTGCTATTCCTCCAGAATAGCGTCCCTATTCTGGGGGAGCCTCGGCTGAAAATAGCCGATCTACAAACTTGCGTGTTGTTGTGTGCTTGCAGATCGGCTATTTTTGGCTGTGAGAATTGTTGTGGAGGGGAAAATATATATATATATATATATATATATATATATATATATATATATATATATATATATATATATATATATTATATAAAAGTATAGAAAGTTCAAGTCCACTTTCTAAAATGTTCAAAATGATTGCATGCATACAAGCATGTGAGCTTGTAGATCTTTGAAAATAGGGCTTAAAGGAGTATTTCAACCAAAAGATTACTTATTTTCTATCAATTACACACCCCATGAAGCATTGAATTCGTGGAGATTCTTTTGTCACATTCCTAAGCCAATAATTTGATTAACGGCGGAAAGATGCTAATGTATCCGGTAGGAAACTCAAAGGAGACTTTGAGTCTCCTACCGGAGAGACTGCCGGGTCATGAAATTATTGGCCTAGGAATGTGACAAAAACAAAACAATCTCCATGAATTCAATGCTTCATGGGGTGATTAATTGATAGAAAATAAGTAATTTTTGGGGTGAACTACTCCTTTAAGTGGTTAAAACTTATAATGGCAGGATCGCCTCAGGAACCAAGCTCATCGACCTGCCCGCGATAAACTCACATGTGCACGTGCACACACACACACACACACACACACACACACACACACACACACACACACACACACACACACACACACACACACACACACACACACACACACACACACACACACACACACACGACTGGGGCGATGTCTCTCTCTCTCCTGGCTCACGAGTGCCGTGTGCACTGACTGCTGGCCCTTTGGCTTGTCAACAAAAAACATGGGGATGGAATGAGAGATAAAGAGACTGCTGCATGGGTGGTGCAGGGAGATGTAGGGCGGTGGTTAGCACTAGCAGCAGGGTATAGTCGTGGACAAAGTACTCAACCCCAGTACTTGAGTAAAAGTATAGACACTCCCGAGTCCTGGTCAAATATAGTATAACTCATCTACAAGTGAGTAATATTTGACCGTTGCTTGACTGAGCAAAGGTCGAGTTGCTCAGTCAAATTTGTACTCTGGTTTAAGTAGCATTTATGTACAAGTCCTGGCATAGGATGTAAATTCAATCCAAAATTTGTTTAGTTTGTGTGGACACAGTGCTACACCACATTTGGTTTCCCATCGGATTCTGTGTCCTACCCTCACTGCAGTAAGGGTAGGTCACAGTATCTGACGGGTAACCAAAAGAGTGAGAGGCAGAGACATGTAAAAAATAAACAAAACAACAACATCTGACTTCAAAGCGGTGCTTACCGGTAGCCTAAAAGCAACAAGTAACAACAACCCTTCCCAGGAATGTAGTTTAGAGTCAAAAGTACAATATTCGTCTTTGAAATGTAGTTTCCCCCAAAAAACTAAAACAAATCCTCAAGTACAAATACTAAAAAAAACTTACTTAAGTACAGTATTCAAGTACTTGTTACTGTCCACCACTGGTCACGGGCAGGCAGATGATGAGAGAGAAGGCATGTGTGGAAAATGCACATCAAGGACTCGTCTCATACTCATACTGCTGAAATATCA
>NC_137610.1:45415037-45440037 GCF_963280865.1 Gymnoscopelus braueri | reverse complement strand
CATGTACTGTAGTAGGCCTGCCTGCATGAACACATGTCGTCATATAGGCTACACTATATCCCAGGAAAATGTGACCGGTAGGTAGGTACAGATGGAGGTCTGGTTTTGGCTGTCGTCTGAATATTAGCTTTTCCCACAGCTGGGGGGGTGGGAGGGTGGAGTGGAGAGGGGGGGGCTGGGTTGGTATCCTGGACCAGTTCCCTTCATAGCACATCCATCAAGGCTGGTGTGTCACTTTGTGTTATGGGAGAGACGGCAGACTCCCCCAGCCAGGGTGATCAGACCACTGGCCCTGGCCAGCCTCTCTGCCAGGCAGCCCAGCCAGCCAGCCAGCCAGCCAGCCAGCCAGCCCAGCCAGGGCCAGGCCAGCCTGCCTGGCGGCCTTCAGTGTCAGCCAAGATTGAAGGACCCAAAAGACTAAACACAAACGAAACAAAAACCCACAGAACAACACACTCACACAATGCAGCAGTTAGTCCTCCTGTAACCGGCAGCAGGGACACGCTGACAGTCAGACAGAGACAGACACACATCTTCGCATTATCATCGCTATAGAAATGACTTCCACACAACGGACTGTCACAATGGAGGAGGACGCTGGTCACCTCCACCAGGGGTGGTGTGGTAGTGCCTATTGAATATGATGTCAACTAAATCCTAATGAAGTTATGCAACGAACCTGAGACACGCTGTTAACTCAGAGAGCGTACAAAATGGAACCAAATGGACCCGTGAGGGTCCATTTGGTTCCATTTTGTACGCTCTCTGAGTTAAGTGAACACTGAGGTTTTGGCTGTTGGGCATGCTGTGCATATACAGTACATGAAGGGCCCCCTCCTGTACAAAATGGAACCAAATGGACCCGTAAGGGTCATTTTGTACGCTCTCTGAGTTAAGTGAACACCGAGGTCTTGGCCGTGGGCATGCTGTGCTATAGTATGCATCCTATATACACGAAGGGCCCCTCCTGGATGTGTACTTTCCACCGACGGAGGGGAGGCTCTCTGGTCATTTCCATGAGCACTCTCTAATAACAACCCCCTCTGCAGTCAGAGAGGACGACAGGGAAAGGTAATTAATTCCCCCCGCCGTCTCTTTCTCTTCGCTCCTACGCCTCTCCATGGTGAAAGGAAAGGCAAGGAATGTAATTTACACTAATTACCTCTCGGATAGGCGTCTCATTTCAACTTTTCCCTTTAATGTTTCAAGTGCTTATAGCGGCTTCAGCACAAGAAAAATAAGATTTTTTTTCTGAGTGGGGGCTATAATGTGAAGGAGGCTAACATTCCTCAGGTGATGTGTTTTACAGCTTATGGGTCAATCATTTAAAAGTGTTATTTCTAGTAGGCAATTATAGCTGCATGTACTGTGACATGGTGAAGGTGAATGTCCCTGGAAGTTGTACATTTTAGGGTTTTTTAAAGTATTTTTTTGATCACTTCAATTGTAGAATTCACACTTTATATCACAGCTTTTGTGTTTAAAACATACAAACATTTTTTAAATAATGAACATCTGAAATGAGCTATAAATGTTGTATCAGTTACAAAAGGCTGCGTTCCACTTTCACACCAGCAGAGGGAGTATAGAGTAAACAATGTAACATTTACGGTTAATAAACCATAAGATAATCAATAATATTGCAAACATGAAGGGGTCATCATTTCAGTGTGTTGTCCCCCCCACCTTCCACTTGACATATCGGTGAACATGGGTATGTAAACCCCCTTTGACCGCCTAGATACGTGTATATGGACCAAAGATACTGTCACAGGCTGTCCTATTATCAAAAGAGGAGATCGAGCTGTGCCCCCATGTATTACAGGATAATGAATTTACAGGAATGTATAATGTGTCATACAAGTGTATTGCTTATAATAATACCACTACTTTGAATGCCATTTAGCCACTCATCTATACAAAACTGCCAGTGAATCACTTGCAGTGCAGTCACGGGTGCCAGTACATAGTGCTGGCCGGAATTATTACAGCTCGCATTGCCTATACTGTTCAAAGAAACCATATAATTGTACCTCTAATGCAAAAAGATTAGAACAACAAACACGTTGTTTTGCGGTTGGATTTGGTCTCTTTACAGAGTCCAATGTCTTTATCATCATCATGGTAAAAAAAAAAAACATGCTGGGTTGCATATTCTCTCAATTGGATTAGTCACACACACACACACACACACACACACACACACACACACACACACACACACACAGCCATAATGCAGCAACAGCGAATAATAGCCCTGCATAAAAGCTCTTGCCTTTGGTTTTCTGCAATATAAATAAACATGAATGTTGCACACAGCGAAGCACTAATAAAACATCAAACAGGGCCTGGGTTCTGTTTTCAACATGATCGCTATTACACAGTTAATAAGCAAGGCAAATGGGAAATTATTGATGATAGGCTGATTTAATCTCTCTTGTTGTCGCCCGTGTCTTTCAGTCTTCAAATAGATCACTTTGCAATGCCCATGGTGTAATTTTAATCAGGACAAAATATATAAAAGACATAAATGTCACCTTCCCTGTGATGTTTATAGCCGTGTAATGACACTTTATTAAAGTATAATGTGCAGCTTTTATTGCTAAACATCAGTGTAAATTCTTCTTGTGACGGACGGACGTCGCTCAGACGGACACGGATTGACTAAAGCATTATGTTCTTCATTTATATAAAACCAACACAATAATGATTCGCTCGCGTTCTTTAAGTTCGTCTTCATAGACACTGGCAGCGTAAATATTTGATGTATAATATTTTGACACAAAGAGGAGAGGTTAGAACACCGCATCTCTCCGTGCCAGCCAGGCTGCCACACATAATCCGTGGTTCGTGTGCATCACAATCATTTAATAATATTTAAGATAATCGTACATGGGAAAACGCCTTACCTTCGTATACAGGGGCCATCGGTGCAAGGGTGCATGTTATTCATGGCAACAAAATATAGCTGGATTTCTGTTCAAAACTCAATAAAAATCTGCCATCTTGAAGCACTGTCTCCTGCATTACTGGCCCAGTTCATTGAGTATGGTGAGGGGAGAGGAAAAAAAATCAACCAGGATTTAATAATATTCCGCTTTTTTAAAATTTTAGTATAGAATCCAACCCGGTGAAAAATAATAAAAAATAAAAATGCAGTTTAAAAAAAAAAAAGGAATCCTTCCTAGAATGAATAGTTTGTGGCTCCTATGCTGAGCCTCTGGCTGCAGGTTTTACTTCATAATGTACGACATGATGTCTGTCGGAGGAGCTGCAAAAGTTGCACTGGATCACAGAGAGAGTGGAGTTTGGTGTACAGACAGCGTACAACAAGTCGAACGACGATCTCGTCGATGCGGCTGCGTTTCCCAAACGTGGGGTCGCGGCCCCCTTTTTGGGTCGCGGGCCTGTTTTTATGGGTCGCGAGTGATTATATGCCTTTTTTCCTCAAGGTAAGCCGATAGGATCAAGACTAGCCTTGGATCAAGACAATCATAGATGTATTTGATCGATTTTGACATTGCATCAGATGCAAAAGTCAGACTCGATAAAATAGTTTAGTTTAGTTTATTCAGTAACATTTGTGGTAACATAGCTACAATTTCATAGGTAATACAAAAAACATATTATATATTAAAAGACACTAGATAAAATACATAGCTATGATAGTCTTCCAAGCTAGATCAAGACCATCATACATAGATGTATTTAATCGAGTCTGCCTTTTACTTTCGTTTATATGCAAATGTCAGAATCGATAAAAAATACATTTATGATAGTCTTGATCCAATTGGCTAGCACGATCGAGTAAATTAATATTTGAATTTAATAAAATAATAATATGTAATAATAAAGTAAAGTAAAGTATACATGATTAGAACATGCTTAAACATTCGACAATTAAGGTCTGTCTAATCCTAACTAATAGATAGTTCACATCATGTATACTTTACATTACATAAGAACAATTTTCAGATATTAAGTTTTTTAACATTTTGGACACAATAGCCAATTTTTCATCGAGGTGCCCATATGTCCCTAGCCTAGTGCCCACCTATCCTGTATTCATCATACGATATGGACATTTTTTGTTGTTGCCCATTCTTGTTTTCAAGCCATGAAAAGCCATTTCCAAGCCATGCATTGCAAAGTGGATGCATTCGGCAGGTTGAATGATTCTGTGATCACGCAGTCATGTCTTGGTGTGAAGCAGCACCACTACAGTACACAGTATGACGACATTAGAATGAATCGGAGCGGAATCGGATTACATAGGCTCACACAGATGTGAGTAATCTGTCATTTAGCAAACGACCTTAAAGTGCACCCACAGCAATCCAGACCCAGACCATGCACTGCAGGGGCTTTGCATTTGCACTGCTTCTCAAAACATTTGCGTGTCAAGAACCCCCCAATTTAACATTTATTTGGCTGCGGAGAGACCCCTAGAAGTATTCTAGAAATCTTCTCGAGAAGATACATTTTGTCAAGATCTGTCAAGTTTTTATTTTATTTTATTTTTTTCGAGAAATGTGTGTGTAGGGTAACAGGACATTCTGGGCACTAGGGATAACTGGGCACCTTGGACGAGCGGGCACTAGGGACATGTGTGGGCACCTGGAAGAGTGGGCACTTAGGGGTGTAGAAGAGTGGGCACAAGGGAAATCTGGGCACCAGGAAGACTGGGCACTTAGGGAAATGTGGGCACCTGGAATAGTGGGCACTTTGAGGTGGAGAAGAGTGCACTAGGGAAATCTGGGCAGCAGGGAATGTACTTAGTTACACCACTGGCATTGGTCCGTCCACTGCTATAATGTGTTATGCAATACAATTATAGGAGTGCGTCGTACTACTGGCATAATTATAGGCTTGGATGATGATGTAACTGCCTATATAGGAACAAAACTGAGCTATTATTTGAAGCCCATAGCTGTTTAACCATTACAACGTTAAACAATGATGTTCTGCCACCAAGTTCCACTGTCAAATAATAATAATAAAAAAGTACATCAAACAACCAATCAATACACATACAAATAATAAGACTGGTTAGCAGGGAGTGATTGTGTATAGGCCACATCCTGAAATAACAAGGGAAGTATTGTTTGTACTTTTCCGTTACTTCTCCTTAACGATTCCTGTTTTGTAGGAAATGCAATGGACGTGCTGTTAATTTAATTTGATTTATTTTATTTTATGCAACATTTCATTTAGATATAGGGTTAGGGCATGCATCTGATTCATGCTGACTTAGTTAATTTGAGAAAATGGAATAATATAACATTGATAGACTTCATAATGTCCAAGGGGGTGTCTACGAGAACCTGCTGCTGTGTACAAATTAAATAAAGAATAAAACATTAGAACGTCATGACGTCATTGATCGGTCAGCCTATCAGCCTGACGGACGCAGGGTTGTAGTCCGTCGCTTACAGGAAGAACTACAGTAGCTTTCCCCGGCACTCTTCCGTGTCAACAAGAGAGAGAGTGCATGCCTTTCAGCAGCGATATAACAACAATTAAATAAATACTCTAAAAGGTAAGAGTTGAAACAGCATTATGTTTATATTAACCTGCCATGTAGTACATGGGACATGTAGCTCTGTTTTCACTTTACAACAACCCTGTTATGTATTATATAGCTCTGGTCCAGAGTGTTATGTATTGTAGGTCATAGAATGAGAATCAGCTTGATTGTCATTTGTCACTGGTTTGCACACAGGTGTAAAGAAAGGGTATTAATAGCTTATATCTGTCGCGTACGTGTTTATTGTTGTGATGTGTAATAAATGACTGGTTACATTTGTAGCCGGGGTAGCCTTAGATCAAGACTATCGTAGATGTATTTTACTATCTACGAGTCTTAGCGACCACCCTCCCAGTTTGCCCTAGGTCACCAGTAAAGCCCGTATTTCTCCAAACATGTACAAATACAAGATGTAATGTGCTTACCCGTTTGCCCCATATGTTAACTAGGTGTCCGGAGTATTTGTGCAATGTATTAGTCCAGATTTTTCAATAAAGAAGTGTTTTACTCCCGTCTGTGGCCGATTCTGTCGGAAGTTCCCAACGGGTGGTAGCGACGGGGCGCATCTGGTGAACGCCTGAATTACACTCAATTTAAACTGGAAGAAAAATGGTGTTCGGCCACAGACGGGATTAAAAACACTTCTGTATTGAACAATATGGACGAATACACTGCTCAGATACTCCGGACACCTAGTTAACATTTGGGGCAAGCGGGTAAGCACCTTATATTTCGCATTTGTACATGTTTGGAGAAATACGGGGTTTACTGGTGACATTTCAGGGCAAACTGAGGGGGTGGTCCTAAACCTCGTAGATACGAAAGAAAAGTCAGACTCAATAAAATACATCTATGATAGCCGGGCTGTCTGTTTACAGATATTGTGGCAGTGCCAGTGGTGGAAAAAGTTCTCAAATTTGTCACTTAAGTGAAAGTATCAATACTGCAATATAGACAAATACTCGAGAGTAAAAGTCCAGAATTCAAAATGTACTTGAGTGAAAGTGCAAAAGTATTGGTATCAAAATGTACTTAAAGTACCAAAAGTAGAAAGTACTCATTATGCAGAATGTCCCATTTCACAAGTTTTCAAATGTATGTCATGTACAAACATCTTTTGAAAATAGCAGATCTATAAGCTCAAGCTTGTATGAGCTTGTGTGAGCTTGTATTTTCAAATGCAAATGTATATAGGGTTGAAGTGGTTACTGTATGTTCTGTAATAATAATAAAAATCTACAAAGTTTAAGTAACTAGTAACTAAAGTTTTCAAATAATTGTAGTTGAGTAATAGTATAATATTTGCCTCTGAGATGTAGTGGAGTAGAAGTAAAAGTACTGAAAATTGGAAGTACTCCAGTAAACATTGCACTTAAGTACAGTACTTGAGTAAAGGTAGTTACTTTACACCACTGGATGTGTATTAAATTACTGGTTACATTTGTAGCCATACCGGGGCAGCACTTGGTTGAATGAAGGCATGTTTATAGAAACAATGTAACAGATATTGTGGTTACATTGTATCCTGTAGACTTTGAACAGAACGTGCTGGTATTATAATTGTTGTTTTGACATGACAGCAGCCAGTGCTATATGAAAATACTAGAAAAGACCAGACGATGATGTATAGCAGGGGTCTGAAACCTTTTTGAAATGAAATGCCATGTTTTTATTTAGTAGAACTAGATAGTCAGTACTGTGCCATGTCAACATTAGGTTTAATTATGACATTTAAAAAAAAATCCAGCAGATTTTGATTGTCTATATTTAAATATAACCCTTTTCCTTCTTTTGAAATATTTTCTACCTCCCTCCCCCCCAGTCAGAGTACAGAGTTGCATGAATGTAGAATTATGAGCAGGATGTAATTTGCATACAGATGTGAGGGGACTTAATTGATTAATCTTTCATTTCTTATCGTCTTTATTTATTCCATTCATGGTTTTACATGATTACATTCATTTACTTTTTTACCTTCTTTTTTTCTTTTACATATTCCACAAATGAAAATTGTGTTTTTGAATTTAATCAACTACTTGTATTTTAAACCAAAAACCCTCTCTCTCACACGTATGCCAGTGTGCCAGTGATCACCCTCCCCTGTGCCAATGTTGGCACCCGTGTCTAAGGTTGCCTACCTCTGATGTATTATACATCAGAGGTAGGCTATGCTATGCTATACATCATGTATGGCATGAACAACTACTGTAGACACACCAGGTTTATTGAAAACCATGTTCTTTGAATTTTGATTGATTCTAAGCTCTATCCTATACCACACCAGTGACCTCTAAAGATCTAAGATAGTGGCTGTGTGTTCACTGAACAGTAAAATGAGTTTTCTGTAACTGTTACAGGCAATGTATTATTCCTTTAGATGTGATGCTCTGATTAGAAGTGCTATTGATGTAGTCTGATCTGTGTGTTGTGAATGGCTCCAGGCATGAACATGTTTGTGGAAATTATGCTGTTACTACTTTCAAAAGCCCTCATGATGACATGCTTATAGGAAAGCAAAACTATGTCTAATCGTCATAATTAATGTACAAGTACAATTAAAACATGGCTTTCAATATGGACATAATCTGCCAACGCAGTAGCATCATCTGCCAATAGCAGATCTACAAGCTCACAACGCATTGCAACGCAAGGTGTTGTGAACTTGTAGATCGGCTATTTTCACAATTTTTGCCTCTTTCTTTTATTATTTGACAATTTGGCCAATGTTTGACCAGTTTTTATAGTATAGTTTGTTGATTACTTTTGATGCAGTAATGGTCTTTTTCTTTTTTGTGTTGAGGTATTTAAAAAGTCTTAAAAGTCACTTCACTGTCATCTGGGGACACCTCCAAAATCATGTGGGGACCCCCCTGGGGGTCCTGACCCACAGGTTGAGAACCACTGTGCTAACACGTTTTAGTCTATTTCTAGGTTAATATAGTAGTCTGACCACTATTACGCATTAGTTACACATTTTGATCACACACAGGACGTGGGATCACTATTTTGGGCATGTCTGTATTGGTGAAAATGTAAAAAGAAATGTTAGATACTTACACAAACATCGTTACAAAATATTCTCCAAAAAAAAGTCAACCTGTTCCAAAAACTTCAAAAACAGCAAAAATAGCAGATCTACAAGATTGTGGATCTGCCATTTCCGCTAGTTGTTGTAGAACAAAGTATATTTGGGGCCTAACATTTTGAACCTATACTTAGTTGACTGCACTGGAGTCCCCCAGGGCCCCACACTAGGCCCCTTCTCCTTTCCCTGTGGTCAAACTAATGTGTAATCACATTTGTTCCTCTCTATTTGTGTCCGTAGAAAAAGCTGTCCGTTGTCATTGCCCCCTGACCTCCCGTGTAGCACTGGAAATAGCCTCAGTGCTGATTCAGCTTCCAAACCGCTCAGTGCTGCGTGTCATAGTTAGCCCCTAAGGAACTGTTATGACTGTAAACACTATACATATTATAATTAGCCTCTCATTGTCTTGCTTCAGTGATACACAAAATCATAGTTTTCTATGGAAAACTCTAAAATATCCCTACTGGCCAATCTGGGGACCTTACATTGTACATACATTGTTGTATGTGGTTTTTGATTGTTTGATTGAATACGTAATTAATAGTTCGCAAAAAGTACAGAGGTATACAGTTATACAATAATGCTAAAAGGATAACACAAAAAGCCCTGAAGGCCTGTTTCCATTTTGGTATGTATTCAATTCATCAAGACATACTGTGTACTATACAAGAAATCATCAATACGAGGAGCAGTAAAAGTATTATTTACAGAAAAACAGTGGGGGGTCATTTCTTTTGGCAAGCTAGAAGACTTGTCTAGGTCCAGTTGCAAATTGCTGACAGGTGCTATTTTATGGCAGTTTTGAAGGAGGGTAGGGAGTCACACTTTTTGATGGCTGGTGGTAGCGCATTCCACAGTTTGGTAGCATAATAGTAGAATGAATTACATTCCCATGTTTGTGCCGAATCTGGGGGCAAAGTATATCAATATTACTGGTTATTACCACCAGTATTACTAGTTATAAGACTGGTTGGGCAGTATATAAATATTATGTCGATGTCGTGTTATAAGGCTAGATATTGTCTGGGATTTTGGATACTGAAATATCCTGATAGGGCATAAGTGTTGTCTGTTACTATGGTTTGAATCACTTAAGCCATATTCTATACTTTTAAATTGTCAAATCTATCAAAAATATCTACAAGCTCACAATGCATCACATCACAATGTGTTGGATGCCACGTAATTGTGAACTTGTTGTAGATCAACTATTTTAGCTATTACTGAAAAAATTAAATGTATATCATTGTCACAATATCAATATCGAGCTATTTGGTAAAAAAAATATTGATATTTGATTTTGTTTATATCGCCTAATTGTACGTCCAATTTAGTGCAGGTACCTTCGGTTATATATAGTCTGTTATTGGTTCTAAATATCGGTTTCGATATATTTTCGGTTAATTGCCCAGCTCTAAACCTGAATGCAATTACATAATGTTGAAATGTAAATAAGTCTTTAACGAGCGTGTCAAACAACACGTCTCAGCTTTTTGAGCACAAAAACGTAATTATTCAGATGAATGTAGTTTTGTGTAGACTGGAGTAGATGACAGTTTGTAACATGGCAATTAACCCAGTGGTCTAACACCCGCTGAGACGCTGGGGTGTTTCATTAAGCCACGTCTTTGTCTTACAAGCCCTTCAAATGGAAAAATATCTTTAATCAGGGGGAGAAATACAACAAAAGCACTCCTTGCTGCTTTCTCATGAGGATCACAGGCAAACTAAGCAAATTACATGTTTTTTTTCCCACTGTGGTTTTTGTTGCTATGTAGGATTGTGTTCTGTTTCCTGCCTGTTAAAAACTATTGGCATACCAAGCTGTTTCTCAACCAGTGGTCTACGGACCACTAGTGGTCCATGTGGCATAACTACAGGTGGTCTATGGCATTGGTTCTCAAAGAGGGGTCCTGGGACCCCCAGGGGTCCTTGAGGGAGTTCCAGGGGGTCCCCAGCTAAATGATGAATAGTTAGGATTAACTTAGGAACCAAATGGACCCTTATGGGTCTGTAACTCTCAGAGTTAAATTAACATTGATTTTACAATATAAAATGGAGTCCCAGAGATATAAATGCCATTAAATGGGGGTCCGTAGCCTAATGCATGTCAAACTGGGGGTCCTTGAAATTAAAATGTTTGAGAATCACTGCTAGAGCCGTAAAATCTTCTCTTATGGGAGTCCCTGGCATTTCTTTTCAAATGGGGGTCCGCGGGCTAATAATTGTCAATTTGGGGGTCCTTGACATGAAAAAGTTTGAGAACCACTGGTCTATGGGAATGTGTTTGAAAATGTAAATATACATATATATATATATATATATATATATATATATATATATATATATATATATATATATATATATTGTACCCTTTTTGTTGAATGTATCAAAATATGTTTAAATAATATTTCATAGGTCCATCAAATTTAAGAAGATTTTTGAGGTGCAGGGTGGGGGAAAAAAAAAACCTTGAAATTACATGATTGCAAGATTTTGTGCTGGTTGTGAGCTTTTAGATCTTCAATGTGAGCCTGTAGATCATCTATTTTTGTTGTTTGTGACACCTACACAAGTACAGCTAATTATCTGTACTGGGGGTTGAGTGCTTTGTCCAACCACTGGTGGTTTGAGAACCCCTTAACCAAAGAAGTGAGTCATTGAAGTAAACAAGAATTTACATTATAATCTGACAATGATTCCTCCGTTCATTCATCTTCCACGTCTCTGTTCTCAGCCACGGTCGTCGCTTTGAAACAATGAACAAAGCGCACCATTACACCACAAAAAGCCTGTAAATGATTATAGAAATACATGTTTGGTATGCATAAATGCGAGCAGTTTCTGCTTTCAACAATTAAACTGTTCATCATACCCCGTTGGAAACTCAATAGCCTCTCTATTTGGCTGGCCTCCCCCCCCCAGTGTTCAGCAATGTGTTTCTCCAAAAAATGTTCTGATTGTGTCGCAACGTTCTGCATCAGTGTGTACCTCGCACCACGCTGATCCCGAGTGGCGCGGGAAGTAAACAGTGCATTTATTTCAGACAAAGTAATTAAGTACAATGTTTGTGGATCTTTTGTACTTTACTTTAGTATTTCCCCTTTTTTAATCCATTAAGGCCGGGAACGCATCTGTGTCATTTTTAAGATTTCTTTGGGCTGTTAAAAAAATTGCAGATATACAAGCTCATAGCGCGGCACCGAGTGCCGCGCTACCAGCTTGCAGATCTGCTATTCTTAAAAAATAGTGAAAATTGGTGCAAATCTTTTAATATATATATTGTTTAAAGCAAAAGAATTTAAACTGAAATCTTTGCTTCTGGGGGGGTCCCTGGAACAAAATAATTTGAGATGGGGGGGTCCGCGGCCAAATACATCATTTTGGCTGGGTCCTTGACATGAAAAGGTTTGAGAACCACTGACATAGAAACATATTCAAAGATTTGCACAAATCTTCAAGATAAAAAAAAAAAATAGCAGATCTACTAGCTCATGCGCTATGAGCTTGTATATCTGCTATTTTTTTAATAGCCAAAGAAATCTAAAAAAATTCACTGACGCGTTCCTGGTTTTAATGGGTTAATACTTTATAATTCTAGTCCACTACTCGACCAAAAAATGTCCTTGGTTTACTTTCCACCTACTGGGTGTTAGTTAGTGAGGACCTCCGGGGGTATCAATGCAAGGGGATGGGCGCGCACACACAGCGCCCAGCAGCACTCTAGAAAGGCTTCAGACAAAGCCCTCTAGCTACTGCCGAAACAAATAATTGACACGGTTGCCGTGGAAACCAAACCAAACTGCACAATGAGCCTCGGTGCATAGTCCGTGAAGAGGTGTCGTTTATTTTGGGTACTTTGTTACGTGTGGTGGGCTCGCTTAAAGTTAAAGACGTTAGAAGTCTTGTTTGCCTTTTTATACTACGCTGTGTAAAGTGCTACATAGTAAACCCCTTAGTGTTCACGTATCCATTTGTATCTATGTATCTCAGAGAATATGCAAATGTAACCAAATTGACCCGTAAGGGTCCATTTGGTTACATTTGTCATTGGGTCATAAACAGGGCTGCAACTGTTGATCATTTTCTTAGTGATTATTCTTCTATTTTTCATGGTGATTGTTGGTCTACTTTTTTCAATAACTTGTTTGATTAATTTAATATTTTTTCATGTATTTCTTATATGAATGAATCGATGAAAAAAAGTCTAATTGATTTTTTTCTAGACAGCTGAATTGATTAGTCTGACTAACCCCTTAAGCCAACGGTACAATTGGCATCTCATATACAAACTCACAACACTTCAATGCGTTGTGAGCTTGTAGATCGTCTATTTTCGTCGTATTATTTATTTTTCATTTTATTTAACAAAAAAAGCTTTTTTATGCCTTTTATTATAGATAGCAAAGTAGGCTGACAGGAAATGGGGAGAGAGATGGGGAGTGAGTGACACGCAGCAAAGGCCGTTGGGATCAGGACTCGAACCTGCGAGGCGCTGTCAGCCTACATTGTAAAAAGAAAAAAAGAAAGAAAAAAGCGAATTTCTCAAATATATTATTTTATTAAAATTGATATTTATTCACAATCGATTAAATCTATTACTTCGATTAACTGTTGCACCCTTATAAACATATTCAGCCACATTAACACCGTCCTCATTGTCTTGTCTTCTGTGTGTATAATAGTGGTGGTGGTGGTTTGGAGGTGTCGTGAACATCATGGAGGCCATCGTTGACCTTCTGAAGATCTTCACGGTGGAGCTCAGTGGAACGTCGGTCTCCATCGGTCTCCTGGTCCTCTTCCTGGCTCTCCTTTACTGGTGAGTCCATTCTTTCAGTGGGATTTTCCTGTCCCATCAGATCATAGTGGAATAATCGATTGATCGGTCGCCTTGGTCCGTCTCAGTCGAGCGAGACTTTGTTAGTTGATTATTCATTTTGTTTCCTTTTTATCTTTTCATGCTGAATGAATTGTTTCTTGAAACATTATGAACACATTTCTTGTAAACTATAGTCTAGATATAACCCTTTAATTCTATCAGTCTGTAGGCCAATAGCCAGTAGTCATTGTGAAACAGCTTTAGAATGTTCAGTTCTCAACCTCATCCACCTGAGATGACTGCTCTCTCTCTCTCTGCATGTTTGTAACCTCGCTTCACCTGTGGAAAGCTCTGCTTTATATTTACGGTTCAGTGTTTTCAGAGCATGCCTTCTTTATCCTGTACTTTTAAAGATATTTTTGGGGCTTTTTGCCTTTTATTTATAGATTACAGTTAGCTTCGATCTCCAGGCTCTTATTTTTTAGTGTTGCTCAAAAATAAGAGCCTGGACCAGCCTGTCGACGTTCCTGGAATAGGAAGTGGTTTCATTTCCCCAACCAACCAGAGTGCAGTGGGAGTCGCTCCAAATGTTGTGACGTCAGTCAGGGCTCTCTATGCTGCACTTTGGGGGAGGGGCATGGGGCGGGGGCTGACGGACGGACAGATGGGTGAACCAATGGGATCTCACAGATTTTTTCTCCGGAGATTTTGAACCCGCCCCTCTAGACCAGATATCAGACACGCTAGGGCAGCCTATAGATTACAGTAGACTGACAGGAAATGGGGAGAGAGATGGGGGGGGGGGGTGACACGCAGCAAAGGTTGTCGGGATCGGGAGTCGAACCCACGACCAGGGTTGCCAGATCTGCTTATTATAATTTCCCCGCAATGTTTTATTTGAAAATAGCCGATCTACAAGCTCACAACGCGTCGCATCGCGGCGCGTTGTGAGCTTGTAGATCTGCTATTTTCAATTAGCTGATTTTAGCTGTTTAGCTGGTTTTCCTAGACCTGGTTGCTTGTTTCTCTCACAGAATCTGGCAACACTGCCCACGACTCGCAGTCAGGATTACCAGCCTACTAATTGATTGACTAAAAGCATACTTCGACTAAAGTATACTTGTGTACTGAAAATAGCCGATACACAAGCTTGGATATCGGCTATTTTCAGCACACTACACAATTTTATAATGGCACATACTTTGGGCAGCCCTACCTACTTTCTGTGATGTCCAAGCTTCCCTACTTCAGTAGATGCAAAGTTATATATTTGTTGATCCGTCACATGTGTTAAGTCATTTGAACATGCAATGTTTATATTATTGTGTGTGTGTGTGTGTGTGTGTGTGTGTGTGTGTGTGCCCGCACTCAGAGCCGCAGCTTTGATCCTGTGTGATTTGTGATTGGAAGGAAGACTGTTGATGTCGTCGTGTGTAATTGCAGGGTGTTTAAATGTCAGACGCAAATAAAGCTCCAAGTGTAGTTAAAGGAGAACGGGTCCCATGCAACCATCCAGATGTCTAATCAGTGTATGGGTCCCCATCGGTCCAGTCAGACTCGCTGTGTCCAAAATGGAAGAATAAACTGAAAAGTGAGCTCCGTTAATTTCAGGCACACATTAACCAGAATTAGAAAGCAAGTTAATCATCTGTGTGAGAGACGGATGCTCTGTCACACACGACAGAGAGAGTTGTGTGACAAGAGTCTCTATAACTCCTTTTCTCTCTGTCTCACACACACACACACACACACACACACACACACACACACACACACACACACACACTCTTTCTCGGTCTCGGTCTCGGTCTCTGTCCGGTCGGTCTGTCTGTGAGCTTGTGTGAGCTTGTAGATCTGCTATTTTCAAAGGATTTTTTATACATTTGACACTTGTGAAATGGGATATTCTGCACCATGAGTACTTTCTACTTTTGGTACTTTAAGTGCATTTTGATACCAACACTTTTGTACTTTTACTGTACTACTACGAATTCCGGACTTTTTACTGCAATTTCCACATTGCAGTATTGATACTTTTACTTAAGTAATAAATGTGAGTACTTTTTCCACCACTGACAGGAACACACACACTGAATGACACTGGTTAAAGGTTCTGGAAACTAGCGTGCAGCTGCCACGGAGTTGGAAGTCAAAGTTATGTAACCCCACACGGTTAAATGAAGATTTATATCTGCATGGATGAGTGCATGAGAGCAGCCACGACACCCAGGTTACAAATGATAAGATTTAGGAGAGTCTAATCAATTTGTGTCTGGCAGGCATCCAGCAGAGACACTGAGAAATATTAGGCCCCTCTACTTTCAACCTTATACTCCTTTTGGCAAAATAAGTGCAACAAAAAAAATGAAAAAGTAGCGTCCTTGAAACGCTATCAAACTTTTCCTCAAGTATTTTAATACAGTGTGCCGTTCACCCTTCTGACGTCTGACACATACCAAGCAGCATAATCCCTGGGAAATGAAAAGGCTGCCCTGAAAGAAAGAAAGAAAGAAAGACTCTCTATTTACTTGAGACTAACAGTCTGCATGCATGCTGAAGTCGTCATGGATCATTAATGATCTTTATCTGAAAATGGCTCAACTCTGGTGTCCCCAAAGGGCTCTATTCTAGCTCTGCACCGACATACTCTCAGCCGAAAGTATAGTCGATCTACAGACGTGTGAGTTTGTAGATCAGTGGAATGTTCATCCCCAGAATAGGGACGCTATTGGGTTCAAGTGGTTAAATGGTCGGCCGTTGGCAAGTTTAGCAAACAAAGGCCCGTGCACACACACACACGAGAGAGAGAGGGGGAAAGAGAGAGAGAGGGTGAAAGAAAAGGAGGGAGGGAGAGAGAGGGGAAAGACAGAGAAGAGGGGAAAGAGAATGCAGAGAAGGAGAGAGTGAGGGAAAGAGAAGTAGAGAGGGAGGGAGGGGAGGAGGAGAGAGGTAGAGAGAGAGGAAGAGAGAGAGGAAGAGGGAGCGAGGGAACATACATTATTTTGTTTTGATTGTATTGTTCCACTTCTGCTTTGGCAATGTAAACGTATGTTTTCTCATGCCAATAAAGCCTGTTGAATTTAATTGAGAGGGAGAAAGGTAGAAAGACAGAGGTAGAGAGAAAGAGAACGGGGGATGTTTTTCAGCAACAAGAAGCAAACATGCGGCCCCCCCTGGGGGCTGTGGGGGGGGGGGGGTGGCTGTGGGGTAGAGCGGTGCAGAGTGTGCCAGTCAGACTGGGTTTCACACCACCCTGCTGGCCAGGATGAACCTCTGGTGAACCCTCCTAGGGTGAAGTCACCACATTACTGACTGACTGACTGACTGACTGACTGACTGACTGACTGACCCCTACATCTTCTAGCACTGATACATGCACGGACATGCCAGCACAGGAGAGACTGCCACCTGCTGGAGTTTGTTTAAAAAAAGAAGAAGTTCTAGATCACTGTTTCCCAAACAGTGGGTCGGGACCCACTCTTTGGGTCGCGTACCAATTTTTATGGGTCGCGACTCGCGAGTAAATATCACCCTTTTTTTTTTTTCCTTCGTAGAAAAAAAAAGTCATAACTTTTCATTAACTTTTCATTAATTAAAAACAATTCCAACATTTTTCAAAAGTATCATAAATACAATTTAAAACTCAAATAATTTCCATAAAAAAAAAAAAAGTGAATCGACGCGTTGTGAGCTTGTATATCTGCTATTTTCACTAGTTTCGGTCCTGGGTAAACGTCTAATTTCTCTTTGGGGGGGAAGTCGGGGGGGGGGGGGTCCAGGGAGCCCCCAGCAAAATGAGGAACAGTTTAAACTTTTAAGCTTTATTTTATTTATCCAGCTATTCGTACATGTAGATCTGCTTTTGGGAAACAAATGTTATACATCTCCCTGGTGGTACAACATCTTTTCAGATGGGGGGGGTCTGAGCCCTCTGAGGCCAAATATATATGAATTTGGCATGAAAATGTGTGAGACTGTTCGTTAGCATTTTGAAATCCTACCTATGTTTTTAATGACTTTGCATCCCATCACAGCCCCATTGACTTCCATTATAACATTGAAAGTTAAACATTTCAGAAATTGTAAAGCATATTATGTGAAACCTATTCTGGCAGTGTGCACAAGAACTCGGGACAGACAGACAGACAGACGGACAGACTGTCTTCTAGACAGCTAGAGTCCTGCAGAGCCACGCTGTAAAAAAAAATAGCAGTCTATTGTTATTCTGGAAGTGGAAGCAAAGCCAATTTAAGTCTAGCTGGCTTCCTGGTTCAATATTAACCCATTCAATCTGGGAACGCATCTACACATGTCTTCTAAATCCTAACAGTTTTCTGAAAAACCTATGTTTTCTATATCAGTGGTGCTCAAACGTTTTCATGTCAAGGACCACCCAAAATTATATGTATTTGGTCGCGGACCCCCATCTCAAAAGTCAAAATATTTTGTTCCAGGAATCCCCCCCCCACCCCCAGAAGCAAAGATTTGAGTTAAAAAAATGTGCTTAAAAAAAAAATTTGATTTTTCAAAAACATTGCATAGATCTGCTATTTTTTTAATAGCCAAAGGAATCTAAAAATGACACCGATAGATGCTTTCCCGGTCTTAATGGATTAAAGCTGCTTCATTACCACATATATAACCTTTCCCCAAATCCATATCCTGTAGTAGAGGGTTTTCAGGAAGCCATTTGTCGCTGTGGGAATAGAGAGAGAAGGACCTCAAGCTGTTCGCAACGCAGGGAGCTGTACATGTGCTCATGTGTTTGGCTAGCAGGGCCACCCATGTAGTGCTTCACTAAGACCAGGTGACAATGACATGAAGTGGGACAAATAATGCCCCCTTCCCCTCCTCTCTCTCTCTTCCTTTCCTCCAGCCTTCATCTCTCCTCTCCTCTCCTCTGTAACTTAAGAGGTTTGTTTTCCTCTAGAGCCTTGGTTCTCAAAGTGGGGTCCGGGGACCCCCAGGGGTCCTTGAGGGAGTTCCAGGGGGTCCCCAGCAAAATGATGGATAGTTAGGAACCAAATGGACCCTTATGGGTCTGTAACTCAGAGAGTGTACAAATGGACCCTAACGGGTCCATTTGGTTCCATTTGTACACTCTCAGAGTTAAATTAACATTGATTTTACAATATAAATTGGGGTCCCAGAGATAGAAATGCCATAAAATGGGGGTCCATAGCCTAACGCATGTCAAACTGGGGGTCCTTGAAATTAAAATGGTTGAGAATCACTGCTAGAGCCGTAAAAATCTTCTCTTATGGGGGTCCTTGGTATATCTTTTCAAATGGGGGTCCGACCCGTGGGCTAATAAGTGTCAATTTGGGGGTCCTTGACATGAAAAAGTTTGAGAACGTTTGAGTCGTCTTCAATGATTTTCAGGCCAAGGACCCCCTGATTGAGAGAGAGATGAAGCAGGGAACCCCCCCCCCCCACACTACATTATTCCTAAACCAATAATTTGATGACCAGTGGACCGGTAGGCAGCGGTTCCGGTAGGAGACACACAAAGGAGACTTTTTTTTTATATTGGCTTAGCAAAACAAATCCATGAATTCAAGTCTCCATGGGGTGACTAATCGATAGGAAAAAAAATCATTTTGGGGGTGAACTATCCCTTTAAATGTTTTCATATAGATTTCATAGATAGCTTCATAATGTGTATTTTCAGACCTTTAACCACTTAAAGGTGTATTTCACTTTCAAAAAAACTTTTGGTCATTTTATCGTCTACTCAGGTCTTTGTGAACGCCCCAGACAGTTTTTAAGTTGCTTGATTCAGTATTTAGATATTTGATATTCATTTTAACAGACACGCCCCCTGCCTATACAAACCCATTGTAACTTCAAACTTCATTTTAACCATGTTAGATTCATCAAAAACACCCGTCCTTGGTTCTGGTGACTCACCCTGCCCTCCTAATACGTGAGGGGGCCGTGTTTTTCATTTATTTTTTTTTTATTTTTTTTTATTGTATTTTATTTTTTTTCATTTTCCAAATTTTTTTTTGTTTAATAAATGAAAAAAGTAATCGAAAAAACACGGCCCCCTCGCGTATTAGGGGGGCGGTATGAGTGACCAGAACCAAGGACGGGTGTTTTTGATGAATCTAACATGGTTAAAATGGAATTTGAAGTTATAATGGGTTTGTATAGGAAGGGGGCGTGTCTGATTAAATGAATATCAAATATCTAAATACTGAATCGAGCAACTTAAAAACTAATCTGAGTTCCCAGAAGTTTTTGCCAGCTCTGGCGAGGAACTTCTGGGCCAGAGCCCTGGTATTTGTGGGCGGGATGTAGTTTACGCTCAGAATCTGAGCGGTCCGAGAGCTGTGCAACTCGTCTAAAAAGTCTGACGAGAGGCAAACAGCAGTACACAACAATGGCGGCCGCAATTTCTCAAGGGGAAATTGCTTCCCGTCGATCCTATTTAGATGCAACACCCACTGCATGTGGATCCCGCCCCCTTTTCTTCATTGGCTGTTGATTTGAATCACAACGCAGTGGCCGCGCCCCTGCTGTCCAAGCTCTGACGCAATGCCTCCCAGACTACTTAAAAACTGTCTGGGGGGCTCACAAAGGCTTGAGTAGACGATACAATGACCAAAAGTTTTTTTGAAAGTGAAATACCCCTTTAAACCCTCAAACTTAGTAAACTTTCACTCTGTACTTACTTAGTCTGCTTTTTTTTTTACCTCTAGACCAAACCTCATTGCCAAAAATAGCCGATCTATGAGGCGTTGTGAGCTTGTAGATCTGTTATTTTTGGCTAAAGTTCTCCTCAGAATAAAGATGCTATCGTTCAAGTGGTTAATGTAAACAAAAAAATCCTATCACACAAAGATTTAATTAAGCTGAGTGCTAAGCAAAGTGGGGAGCATGTTTTTTGTGAGTACAACAGCATCCATTCTGGTGCAAGTGGAACACATGAGATGTTGTTGTCTTGCTCTTGGTGGTGTTGTTGTTATTGTTGGGGTAATTGGCCAAGTGCATTTTGCACAGCAGTGTGGACATCTACTGTCTCCCCCATCCTGCGTTCACTCTACTGGCGTCCTGTTGCTGCCCGGCGTATCCAATTGAAAACACTTGTGATGGCCTATAAGGTGTTTATTTAAGGTCACCTCTACGCATCAGTCTGGTTTTGGGAACCTCCAGGAGCAGACCTCAGTGCGGTGTGAGGTGTAAGGCTGCAAAAATAGGTACAAAGGGGCCAGCCTGTGCAACGATTTGCACGGGCCGGAAGAAGGGGTGATTTCGGCCCATGCGCTGTGTGAGCAACTCAATGCAAGTGGATAGGCCAGGATTTCCGCTGCCCTCTCTTATTATTTTTAACTCTATGGCTAACACAGGTCCCTCCCTTCGCTATGATACCCTGGCCAATGCTCTAAGCATCCTGACCTAGACCCTTCGCCCCTCCTCGCTCCCAAGCTGTGAGACCACTGACCTCTCCCTCCGTCAGGACTGCAGACTCACTCCTTCTCACTATCTACTATCAACTTCTCACTATCTTCCACAGCAGTCTGAAAGTGAAAAGTCACCTCAATAGAGTTGTTCTGATACCGATACCAGTAACGGAAAAGCTGCCGATATACAGCTTAAAAATGCTGGTATCGGTATCGGTGAGTACGCCGGTCTGTGCCATTCCGATACCACGAAATTTATCACATGATATTTTATTTACAGTCATATTTTGAATGCTTCAGTTCTGTCGCAACTGTTTTATACTCTTACTGTACTATTTACATTATTATTTTACTAACTTATAGCTGCACTTGAACTAATATTAATGGAATTTTGATTTATTCCTAGACCAGTGGTTCTCAAACCTTTTAATTTCAAGTACCCCCATAACTCTGTAGTAAGGAATCTGTCATGGATGAGTATTAGAGTGTTTTTGGTCTCCCACGCAGGAGACCCGGGGTTTGAATCTTGGATAGGAACATAAAACACAAAGATTTGTTATTTTGTTCAGGATTTGTGCTTTATTTCGAGAGAGAGAGAGACAAGATGGATAGGGAGCAGAGGGATGACACACATAGTATACAGTCCGGAACGGCCCGGGAGTCGAACCCGGGGGACATGCTGTACAAGGCATTTTGCATCCATAAATTGAAAACTTATCATAGAGGCTTATCAATAGCAGACTTTGGCCAGAGTTATTTTTCCTTTTAGCCACTTTCAACCTGGCATTGGCAATCTCATTATAGGCGAATATTTCAAAACCTTTAAAAAATAATTCTTTAATCACTTAAATGTTATATTCTTCATTGAACGAGGTCACCCTGGGCTCTATACTGGTACGCTCTTTTTATCCTTCTACACCAAAATCTCATATTTGCCCGAGAATAGGGACGCTATATAGGGTTAAAGTGGTTCTTTAGCTTTATCGTCACTTCACAGGTTTACAGGTGTAAAACAGTGGGTGAAATGTTGTTATAAAGTGATTACATAATGGGCATGTATGGGTGTGGGTACAGTGTGCTTACGGGTAGCTCTTGTCACTATTAATTGTTACTGTATTTATTCATTTATCTTGAGTTTTTATTTAATTTTATTTAATTTGTAATGTTTATATATTTTGCTGTCTGCTTTGGTATTAACCAGTAATGGGGGAGAAGGAATGGGGGGAAAAAGAAAGAGAAAAAAAAAAACGGATGTGTTGAAATTATGAATTCATCTGTCTATCCTGTGCTGGAAAAAGCTCAATAAACATAACGTAAAAAAAGAAGAAAAAAGTGATTACATTTTTCAAATCCTTTCAACAAGCTCATGTGTCATGTATTTCCGCCGCATGACACCAAGTATAAAATAAGCCTTTAAGTTGCTCATGAATCCAGATCCAGCCTGTCTGTCCTACTTGGAAACAAGATGTTGAATTCTTAGTGCGCGCACACACACACACACACACACACACACACACACACACACACACACACACACACACACACACACACACACACACACACACACACACACAGTCTCTGGTGGTGTGTGGTGGTTGGTGATAAAACGCTCAATGTTCTGTCCAGATTGCTCTGGAATGCCGGCACGCAGTGTACCGATCCATATGTTCTTTTTCCACCACATGACATGACGCAGTATATAGTTCTGCGGACCCTCAGCCACACCGCACCACCTCCCAAACCCAATGTGTTTCATTAAAGAGCCGAGGCTACATAGAGGCGTTCTGTCTCTCTGCCTGCCCTGTGGGGAATTCAATCTATAAATCACAGTGCCGTGGCTTATTGAAATCAGCAGTCGCCTTTTGTGCAAAGATATTCCTTTTGTAAATATGAATTGAATGGTTGCGGAGTCCAGGTTCATTGTTTTGTCCCGTGCACGGTGGTGTGTGTTTTGTTGTGCGTGTGTTGTTTGTGTGCGCGTGCTCGTTTCTGCTGTGTTTGTTTTGCTCAGCGAGCGGGTTAACCACTTAAACCGGGCTGCTGGGGTATCCCCCAGGGCTCTATACTAGGTCCGGTCAATTCCTTTTTCCGCTACTTTATCCCAAAATCAAATGTCAAGCCCGATCTACAAGTTCACAAGCTTGTATGGGCTGTTTCCCCCCAGATTAGGGACGCCAGCCACGAGCCTTCACGACCTTCTGCAATAAACCAGATTCCACTTCCTCCCTCTGAGGATGAAGGTCTGCCAGTGAAGTCAGAAGCTTCCTGCTAAAAGGTGTCGGGGAAGAAAACGTAAAAGAAAGCAACCCATTTGCTTTCATTCGCAGGCTCCAACAGACGGACACACGCGCACGCATGGTCGCACGGCGCACACATGCATTTGTATTACTATACATCAAGGTTGGCAATTTTATCAATGCAATTTATTTGCTTTTATTTAGCCATTTCTAACGATAAACTTAACCCATTAAGACCTGAAGCCGATTCTACAAATGTCTCCTAAATCCCAACAGTCTTCTGAAAAAATTATGTTTCTATATCAGTGGGGCTCAAACTTTTTCATGTCAAGGACCCCCAAAATGATATTTGACCCCCATTTCAAAATTGTTTATTCCAGGGACCCCCAGAAGCAAAGATTTGAGATAAAAAATGTTTGCTTTAAAATAATAAATATCCAAAGATTTGCACACTTTTTCACGATTTTTCAAAAGCCAAAGTGTAAAATAATGCTTTTTTAGCTCAAATCTAAAAATGACACAGATGCGTTCCCGGTGGTTTAAAGCCTGAGTTTCCTGCTCACAATGTATAAAATCTCTATTTATAAAATTCTGCTATACTTGCGAGGACTACTGACCCTCACACGTATACACACACGCACACACACACACAGTATAGAGCAGTAATTGGAATTGGCTCCCGCCACATATAATAAGGAAAGGCAATAAATCAAGCTTCAAAAGGAAATTAAAGGAAGCAGTGATTAGTGAAGAAGTTATGTTTGGTTAGCGTGTTTGATGTTTGGACTGTCTGTATATTGGATATAAAAAATAAATGTGTTTGTACATGCATATAATGCAGGGGTGGGCAACTTTGATGATGGAGAGGGCCACTACAGTATGTTTCCACACTCATCCAGAGGGCCACATTGCATATACTGTCGGGTATTTTAAATTTAATTTTCGTAAATTAATGCCGTACTTCGCCATACTATGTCACACAAAAGTAACAAAAATAGCCGATCTACAAGCTCAAAACGTGTCGCGCTGCGGCGCGTTTTAGATCTGCTATTTTTGGCTATTTTTGAATTGGATTCCTGAAAAGTATTTTTTAAATTTAATTTCAATTCATTTAGTTATACTTATGAACTTAAAGTAATACAATGCAGGTCCACAAATAACGATTTTTAGCAGCCTCTGCTGGTCATTACCGTCACTGCAGGCCGTTCGTTTATTCCTCCATTTGTTTTCACCGGAAGACGGAAGCGTTTCAAAAAGCGTTCTTTTAATTGTTTTATACTATCTGTGGATCGTTTCTCTTAGCCACTGGAGCTTTAGTTACCGTGAGCTGTGTTTTCTTTTTCTGTTGTTTTTCGATCTTCAAATCCTACAATCTCTTAAAAACAGCGTGAGATTCCTTTTTGTTATTAGCGCGGTAGTTCCTGGCCAAACAGGAAACCGGTGCGGTAGTTCCTGGCCAAACAGGAAACCGGTGCGGTAGTTCCTGGCCAAACAGGAAACCGGTGCGGTAGTTCCTGGCCAAACAGGAAACCGGTGCATTTCCGTTTCCGTTTTCCGGCCGGATGACGTCATTTTCGCGGGAAAGGCTCACCGAGCCACCTTTTCAATAGAAATTATAATAGAAAAGGCTTTCGGGGGTGAAATTCATGGAGTGGGTGTTGTGAAACATTTGCCACTCATAAGATATACAATTTAACTTTAGTTTTGTTGAAAATGTTACCTAGTATTACTGTATGTATACAAATACATTGGACACAAAAAAGACAATAATATTTTAATACTAGTCATTAAGCTACTATAATATAGACTGAAGTAATTAAAGTGGGTCATGTTTGCATGTTTGGAATTGTAACAGCTGAAATCAATAATATATCGATATTCTGATATTAACCTGTGGGCCGCATTAAGTGAAGGTCTTAGTGGAGT
>NC_137610.1:45336291-45411291 GCF_963280865.1 Gymnoscopelus braueri | reverse complement strand
TGATTAATACGCTCTGATACTGTATAAGCCCTACTTAACCACTTTACCCTAATTCTTGGTTGTGTACTATTAGGCCAGTGGTTCTCAACCTAGACCCCCCCAGGGGTTTTTTTTTGGGGGGGGGGGTCTCCCACATGACAGTGAAGTGGCAATTTAAGGACTTTTAAGACCTTTTTAATACCTCCAAAAAAAGAAAGAAAGAAAGAAATGAAAAAAGACCATTACTGCATCAAAAGTAATTCACTTTACTAACTATACTATTAAAAGCTGGTCAAACATTGGTCAAAGTGTCAAATAGAGAGAGGCTTTAAAATAGCGTCCCACCAAAGATAGATTCACCAATACAACACTGGGGCCTGAAAAGGTTGAGAACTACTAGGCCCTCTCCTGATGTTTTCGCCGAAAATAGATGATCTACATTGTAGATCATCTAGCTTGTAGATTCTACAAGCTAGTTTTTACATTCACAGATTTTAGCCTAGTTTGACATTGGAGTAAAGAGACATATTAGACATATTGGGCGGGTTTAGTAATTGAACATAATCTCTACAACAAGGTAGGGCTACAACTATTGACTATCTTCCATTGACTTCTTTTTCAATTAATAGAGTAGCATGTTTTTGGGGGATAATAAAAAACAACTATATATCACTGAATCAATCAATCAATCAATCACTAGTAGATTTTTTTTATAATCAACTAAATTGCTGAGTCTGATTAACCAAAATGGGGATTAACCCCATTGTATACTTTGTCCTACAACGTTGTTGCGCAAAAAATAGCTGGAAAAAAGGGTATGAGCTTGTTGATCTGTTGTGAGCTCATAGATCTATTTGTTGAATTTTTGAAAATCAAATAATTTTATTAAAATTAACTATTTCTCTTAATCAATTAGTTGGATTTACTGCTGCACCTCTACAACAAACACATAAAGATAATATTGAAAATGACCACAATATTCCTTATATGATGAAGTGTCTTCCTAATCCTGAACAATAACTCTGTCAGATTCCTAAAACCTCCATCCTATGTATATTTCCTCCCTCTCGCCTGTGGCGTCCCCTCGGTCACCCCCGTAACGCCAGAAACCCATCAGAGAACTCTCTCTCTCTGCACACTGGAGGAACAGGAAGAGAACCCCCCCCCCCTCCTCCCCCATCCCCCCCGCCGCGGACCCCTCAGAGACGTCCTGTTAATCTCCTGTGTCGGCGCGGGGGCCCGCTATTCGACCGACCACGCAGACATCAAAGGCACCGGGACGTTTGTTTTCTGGCGGATGTGGGATTCTCCCACCGGTGGCTTTCCTTCCCGTGGGCACTCCACTGGCTATCCTGTCTTTAAACCCAGAGCCACCAGTGATCGTTGAGAGAGGGACACCTGTGTGTTTTTAGAGGACGCACATCGTGACAAGAAACCTAACAACTTTACTGCTTTTGAATTTGAATCCTAGAAAGTAACAGTGTTAAGGCCTTTGCAGACAGGGTGCGATTTTTCGCACGAAAAAAACGGACAATATCATTTTTTAAATGAACACATGGTTCTCAATGACCTCATGCACAACGGCTCCGAATTTACCGTTTTTTTCCAATCGAACCCAGTTCGATTTGTGCGTCTTTTCGCAATGCGGTAAAAACTCATTGACTAATCGCACCCTGTCTGCAAAGGCCTTTAGACATATGAGGTTTCCACCCGACAGAGAGGTCCATTTGGTTTCATTTTACGCTCTCAAGAGTTAGATCTGTAGCTTGTCTCTCAAGAGTTAGATCTATAAGGGTCCATTTGGTGACCATCATTTAGCTGGGGACCACCTGGAACCCCCACCTGGAACCCCCCTCAAGTACCACTGGTGGTCCCCGGACCACTGGTTGAGAGAACCACTGCTTTAATAGACAGAAATGTTAACGGCACACAAGGTACAGTCAGACATTTGAGCTAAAAGGATAACACGAAAAAGTCCTGGGCAAAAAAAACTGTATGCAGTGAATGCCTACAGTTCCTTCATTTCTGGAGGCCCCTTTGGCCTCCTGAAAGATGGATTTTCAGGCCTTTTTTGAAGGAAGCCAGTGATTTTTTAAAAGGGGTGGTGTCAGGGCATTACACACTTTAGTGGCAGTGCAGGATAATTTACCCATGTTTGTTCTATAGGTGGTGGGTGGTACCAGATTGTTGTTGTTGCTCCCTCTAAGTATTGTGGCTGTGGGTGTGTCACTCACTTTGGTGAGGTAGTTAGTCAGGTATGAGGGTATTGAGGGCATTGAGGGCATTTGACTATCTTGAAAACCCAATCCCATGTTTTAATTGCTTAACCCCGTCTTCAACCCTGAGCCATCCCAGACTTGCAAAATGTGGCCAGACAATTGCTGCAGATTGTCACCATTGAAGTGAAATGAACAAATAAAAGAGACTGGGAACTAGTTAACGGTCTGCAAGAATGAGATTTTCTTCTATTTATCTGACGGAGCAGGAATTGTGGGGGGAGAGAGAGAGAGTGGAGGCAGAGTGGTGAACGGTGAAACAAAAACAGGATTGATTGACGCTTCACTGCGTCATTGGAGCGCTGGAAAACAGTTGAAGCCGGCTCAACTTTGACTTGTAAGCGCGTCACGCCCGTCACGCTTCCGCTGAAAATGACGTGTATAGCACTGTAGCTTATTCACCGCTAGTGTGAACGGAAGGCAGCGTGTTTTAAAGGGAGGTTCCACTGCGCCCTCAAGGCTGAAATCAGGCTGGTCCGGTGCATCTCAGCAGCAAGACACGTATAGCAGATAAGAAGAGAAAGCACAGGAGCATCTCAGGACAGTTGAAGCCTTTTCTTTAATGCAGGGGTCTTCAACAGGGGGTCCGGGACCCCTAGGGGGTCATCAGAGTTACTACAGGGAGTCCGCCAAATCTTTGTTTGATATGATTTATTTTTTTACATTAACCACTGGAACCCCAGCATCCCTTTTCTGAGGAGAACTTTACCCAAAAATAGCAGCTCTACAAGCTTGTAGATCGGCTATTTTTGGTAACGAGTTATAGGTGTAGAGGGAAAAAAAGGTTTATCTGAAACGATTTCATACAATATAGAGGGGGTCCCTGCTTCATCTCTCTCTCAGCTAGGGGGTCCTTGGCCTGAAAACATTGAAGACCCCTGCTTTAATGTAATGCTGCAGGGTGCAAGGCAGAAAAGACAACGTTTCGATGTTATAACATCTACGCCAGGTCATCGGACGCAGCGTGTGTTAGGGCTATAACTTATAACTATGCACTACTATTTCTTATTTTACTCTCTCTCTCTCTCCCCCTGTGTCTCTCTCTCTGTCTCTGTCTCTCTGTCTCTTGTGGGTGGCCATAGCTGAACGGGTGAACGGGTAACGAATAACAGAAGTTCCCCCGGTTTGTCCCCCCGTCCCCAGCTAAGTGTCCCTGAGCAAGACACCCCCCCTCCCCCCTCGGGCGCTCATCATAACCATCTGAGCAGCCATCATCAGCTGGGTGAAGCTAAAACAGAATTTCCCCTGTGGGACTACAAAGCCCCCCCCCTCTCTCTCGCTCTCTATCTCTCAGTCACATACAGTACACACTCCATCACCACCTGTGTTGCTTTGTCATTCTCTCTTCGTTTTGTCAGAGGAGGAAAAAAAAAACATTCCCCCCTCCTCCTCCTATTCTCCTCTCTCTCTCTCTCTCTCTCTCTCTCTCTCTCTCTCTCTCTCCTCGGCAGTGCGGTGCTGTGTGTGTATTTGTGGATGTTCAACAGAGCGTCGCTGAGTGACTAACCCCCTCGACGGAGCAACAGAGACTCCGCGCCACACACAGCTGGCGCTACGCAACCGGCGGGGGGGAGAGAGAGAGAGAGAGAGAGAGGGAGAGAGAGAGAGAGATAGAGAGCTAATAGCTGGCACAGAATCAGAATCAACCCGGCTCTCTGGGGTTTTTTAGTTTTTAAATGATGGTTTTTGCTCGCCACCGTTGCCAGATTTTGTGAGAGAAACAAGCAGCCGGGTCTATGAAAACAAGCCCAAAAGACGACTACATGCATGGGGGTGCACTTTAAACCTATGTCGGCTGTTTGAAAATAGCCGATCTACAAGCTCACAACGCGTCGCATTCGCGACGCGTTGTGAGCTTGTAGATCTGCTATTTTCAATATATTTTAAATTTTTTTTCTCAGATGAGCGGTCTGCGGGTTAATACATTAATGTGGGCGTCCTTGACATGTAAATTGTTTGAGAACTGGTTTAAACAGATAACTACACTTTAAAAAAAAAGATAATATTGAAAACACTCAACCAGCAACTACCAACACAGTGGCGTCGTTACGCGGAGGCTTCGGTTGCTATAGCCACCAATGTTTTATCCAAAGCCACCAATAAAACATTTTAAAAAAAATACCTAACCTACCTAAAACCGAAATAAAGTAACAAAAAACGGGGGGAAAAGTACCCAAATCCGCGCGTACCCCTGGGACACAGTAGAGACCTAGCGACGCCTCTGTACCAACATTTACGAGCAACTTTACAGAAAAACAAGCCCAAAAAGTCGCTTGTATAATAAGCAGACGTGGCAACACTGTTGCTCGCTTGCAGTGCGCGGGGTTAATGGCAGCGTGGCAGGAGGCCAAGAAGGGAAGAGGACCAGCGGCTGTTGGTTTGCGTTGAAATGCCGCCCTGCAGGTCCTTGGGGTTCATACAGGGGGACGGAGGAGTGATGTGTTGTCTTTAATGGAAATGAAAAGCATGCTTCATCATGATGATGCCTCCATGATGCCATGTTTCTGTTCTCTTGAGGGAGAGAATGTATAATGTGACCATTAGGGCTCCTGGCTGTAACTTCACATTATTTTCTCGCCGATTATTCTGTCGATTACTTTTTCGACTAATTGAATAGTCGAGAAGCTTGTTTTTGAAATGTTTTATACATCAATGAATCGACTTTGAGAAAAAAAAGACATCTAATTGCTGGCTAATAAGCCTTATATGCCTTAACTGCCAGAGGTATTTTCATATTTTATTAGCCAGTGCCAGAGTTTTTCATTGAAAAAAATAAAGTACTCAGGAGCCGAGATACAGAATTTTTAAGTTTTAAGTTAACAAGGAAGTGGATAGGAGTAGTCTAGATCTTTGACAAATCATATCTCCTTGGTCTTTGGGTCAAATTGGAAGAAAAAAAATAAAATTATTTTTTCTTTTCTTTTTTCAGTTCACGTAGATCTACGCGATTGGCACGTGGCGGCTTTAAATAGGTTCGCGTAGATCTACGTGATTGGCAGTGAATCAGTTAAGACCTGAGGCGATTCTTAAAAATGTTTTCTAAATCCTAACAGTTTTTTTTTTTTTAAATCTAAAAAATATTTTTCAAGATTTTTCAAAAATAGCAGATCTACAAGCTCATAGCGCGGCACTCGGTGCCGCACTATGAGCTTGTATATCTGCTATTTTTGAATAGCCAAAGAAATCAAAAAATGACACACAGATGCGTTCCAGGTATTAATGGGTTAATACATTATAATTGCCCTCTGTAATAAAAAATAAAAAATAAAAACACCTTAAATATTTTGTTTATTTTAGAAATAGTTCATCTTTTACTCAAGCGGGACTATGCACGTTGCAAGTTAATGATGTCATTTGTCCATGTGTGGTTTAGCCCTATGGAATTTATGGAATGCATGTGCAAATAAAAAACAACTTAATACTTTCCTAAGGTTAATATGAGCATCAAATCAATATTTTAAATATGTTTTATTTTCGCATGCATTCCATCCATACATTTCATAGGGCTGGACCACATGTGCACAAATGACATCATCAACTTGCAACTTGCAATTATTTTTGGTATTTTTGCCACAGTTTAAAAAAAAAAAGGGCCGGGGGGGGGATGTTGTATTTTATTAAAATCCAATCTCAATCGATTAGTTAGATTAAGTGTTGCACATTAATTCACCCCCAAGGCTTTGGGTTTGTCATCTGGATGGGTGGGAGGTGGTAGAGGCTTACAGTCAGCTAATACCCCTTTGTGATCAACTATACAGCTTACGTACACACGGATAAAAAGCCACTTAGTGATTAGATTGCATGTTTTTTTCTCGCTGCATCTCCCCCTCTCTAACCCCCCCCCCCTCCCCCTCCCCTCTCCTCCTCCCTCTCATGTCATGTCCTCTAGCCCTCGCTCTACCCCTCTATCCTCTCTTCATCCTCTTTCCTGCTCTCTCTGTGAATGCACATGGTTGGGCTGGGCAATTAACTGAAAATATATCGAAACCGATATTTTCTAATCCACTTAAATCTAGCTCGTGTAGGTTAATCGAATAATCGGGAAGCAGTTTTTTTTAAATTTATTTTCTTTCTTTATTTCTTCTTAAATATCAACGGATAGACACGAAAAAAATATCATTTTTTTTAATAATCGACTAGATTAGTTCGACTAACCACTTTAACCCTGTGTTGTGCCTCTTTGTACGATGGTGGCGTACAAAAATAGCTAAACTGGCCCGTCTGCAAGCTCACAACGTGACACATCATGACACGTTGAAGTCATATCGCCCAGCGAGCCCTATGCCGCACAGGTGAGAGTGACTGCAAACACGCTTCCTATAGCGTGTGCACGGTTCCTTCCTCTCTGACCTCCATTGTTCTTGTGTGTGTGCGCGCTTGTGTGTGTGTGTGTGTGTGTGTGTGTGTGTGTAGACATTGTTTCATTAGGCTAATATTCGTGGAATGAGATCGCAGGCTTGGTTATTGATGCAGCTCATTGGCTTTTTCATGGCGACACAATGGCCTCCCTTGATTGATTGCGCTAGGGCGACTGATGATGATGACACCCAGGAATGCCAGACATGCAGAGCTATGTGCTATACGTCACAGATACAAAAGACCCACTCAGAGTGTGCGCAACGCACGCACACACACACACACACATACAGTATATATATATTATCCCATTAAGACCGGTAACGCATCTGTGTGTCATTTTTAGATGTCTTTGGCTGTTCAAAAATAGCAGATATACAAGCCGCGCTACGAGCTTGTAGATCTGCATTTTCTTTTTAATCGTGAAAATGTGTGCAAGTCTTTGAATATATACATAATTTTTTTTAAGCTAAAATTTTTTAACTCAAATCGTTGCTTCTGAGGGGTCTCTGGAACAACATATTTTTTAGATGGGGGTCCACGGCCAAATACATGTAATTTTGGGGGTCCTTGACATGAAAATAGTTTGAGAACCACTGATATTATAGCAACATAAGTTCCAAAAATTAACTTTTAGGATTTAGAAGACATTTGTAGAATCCCCCAGAAGCAAAGATTTGAGTTACAAATGTTCGCTTTAAAACATATATATTCAAAGATTTGCACACATTTTCACGATTTGTCAAAAATAGCAGATCTACAAGCTCGTAGATCTGCTATTTTTGAATAGCCAGAGAAATCTAAAATGACACAGATGTGTTCCCGGCCTTAATGGGTTATACACACATGTGCGCGCATGCACATTACTGTATAAGTACAAGCCTCTGTAATGAAGACGGCTCTTGTAGGGTAATGAAGAACATCTCGTCTTTTGTGTGGAGAAGCGATCAGCCCCGTTGCTCCGACAGAAACAATTAATATTCATGCTTGGCTGGCGATTGAATAATGGGGCTGGGTATTCTCTGTCCTTCTCCCAGTGGGCTGAGATGATTTAGAAAAAAATGGGAGCAACGGAGGATTTTCTACTGCTTTTTAGAGCTCGACGATCCCGATTTTTGGGGTCTGATGCCAAACAAATAAATACAAATAAACACGTATAATGTTCTGATACGTACAAAAAAATCTAAATTGAAAAGAATTAGAATTGTGCACTGAAAAAGCAAACAAGTAAATATAACATTCTGAACTGTCAGTCTGGGTTTGTTTTCCCCTAAAGGCCCCTACACACCAAAGCTGACTTGTCCTGACTACTAGACTAATGTCGGTAGATCAGTCGGTCAGTCGTTGGGTGTACAGGTGTTCTAATCTCCGTGCACGCTTTGTACACACCACAAAGCTGTTGTGCGTCTGTGTGCGTGAGAGGAAATAGGAGAAAAATTATTCTCCATCCCAGGAGGTGGCAGTAGTCTGAAGGAGTCTGCAGTCTTGGGAAAACCGGAAGCTCAAACAGCCTTAGGTAACAAAAACAAAGGCCCCAATTCCCTTACAGACTCACCGACTTAAGGCCAAATTGGCCAATACATACTCCTTACGATGTCTTAAAATCTTCCGTATCTTCTATAGTTCGGAGAGTCAGGACATCTGGAGGTGCACAGGTTCCGAGGGAAAGTTCTGGGACTTCCCCTTACGAAGCGTCGGAATGACGTCAATTTTGTAGTTATATCACCTCCCTTTCCGAAGAAATCTTCGGACATCGGAGGGAGTATGTATGGCGCTTTTTAAACGCGCGTTCACTTGAAGTCCGTGAGGGCTTATAGGGCTGTGCCTATACTGTCAAACCGTCAAATGCATGAGAGCTCTGGCAGAGCCCTTTACTCGCCCTTTTCCACATTTCAGCAGACTTTGCCTGAGGGAGTTCATAGCGTTGTGACATTAAATAAGGGGTTGCCAGGGTATCCTCCAAACATCAATCATTCAGTTAGTCATGCAGCCTGGTTAGAATGTCAACAAACAGCGGTGCTTTGTCATCGTTCTCAATGAGAGACGGACTGGAGAAGAGATTATATTTAGTAAACAATGACAATAGCTAACAAATGAGTAAAGTTTAGTAAAACAAAATAGGGACAAGACAAAAAAAGTACATATTTATATACAGAATAATGAAAGTATGAAATTGAAAATAAATAATATACAAACCCTAAAGTAAACACAAATTTAATGAACAGAATGATCTAAGGATAATATTAAGACTCACATGCCCTTAAAGCACAGTAATTAACTCTCTCAGTGCCACGCCCCGAGATATCCCGAGTTTTTCCCGAGTACCCTCCCTGCCAGCACGAGAAATCCCGAGTTTTAACTTTTGACTGTGGTCGCGCTATTCTGTTTATTTTTCATGATCACTTTCGCTTCCTGACTCCTTCAGACTCATTGGGTTCCGGTTTCATGACGCAGATTCCGTTTCCGGTTCTCATTTTTTTCCCGCGGTCATTTTTGGCCAGAATAGGGAAAGTCACGGTTTTTCACGCGGTATAAAAAACGAACGGAGGTCCACGTCTACTCTCTTTGGTCTGGGTGACGATCAGTCATCGTAGTCGTGTATCACATCGTAATTTAGCCTGATCAACGATTGTCGAAAATGTCAACATCCGGTTATGACCGGATGTGACGTGAGCCTGTTTGGGAGGGGGCGAGTGAGCCAGCGAGGTCATCAATGTGTCGATTTGTTGCTCTCTACTGGTAGAACTGTATCATGGGTTTAAAAACCCAATCAGATAATTTATTTGAATGAAAAATTACAAAATTAAAACATTAAAAAGAACGCAAATTGCTGGCACTGGGGGAGTACTTTATGAAAATACTCTTGGCAGTGAAAGAGTTAAGGACAGTAAGTTAAAAAAAAGTAATAGAAATTGTCATGAATGAAAGGACCTGCCATGCTGCACCATACCATTTTTTAGCCCTTGCAACCTCTCACACTCAAAGCACTTTATCAGGTGACGTAAATGAAGTCTGTGAGGGTTCAGGGCTTAAGGCCGTAGTAGGGAGAACATTGGAAGCATTTTTACGCCACTCAGGATCAGTTGTGGAAAAAGTACTTACTTTTTTTTTACTTAAAGGGCAAGATCACTTTGGTAGAGGTTTGGGTTGTGTAGTTATACCTTGGCATGATGTAACTCCAAAGGTGGACAAGAAATAAAAAATAATGAGAGTGACTTTGAGAGCTGTTTCACTGTACAACGAGGATCATATTTTAAATTCTCAATTTCTAATCAATGGAGCAATTATTTTTGATTTCTTGTCCACCTTTTGGAGTTACATCATGGCAAGGTAACTACACAACCCAAACATCTACCAAAGTGGTCTCGCCCTTTAAGTAAAAGTATCAATACTGCAATATAGAAAAAACACAAGTAAAACTCTGGAATTTAAAGTGTAAAAAGTGTTGTCATGAAAATGTACTTAAGGTACCAAACGTAAAAGTACTTATACAGAATGTCAAGTGTATAACAATCTTTTGAGAATTTATTATTTATGTTATTACTATTTTCAAATGCCCAAAATGTGGTTAATGTATGCTCAGGATAGGAATTGCAGAATTGAAAATAAGGTATTGTCTAGACTCATTGTCTAGTTTTTAAATGTGCGACGGGTACTGGCTGTGACTTATCTAAAGCTGTTGGTTCCTGCAGAAGCAAAGAAGAGAGGGAAATATTATACTTTAGGACTGAACAAAGCTAAACCAGCCAAACAGAGAGCGCTCAATCCGCGGGGAAATAATCACATTACATTGTAGAACTCAAATGGTCGGTTTAGTGATAGCATATCGTTGCTGTGAGGCATAAACCTTGTATCTCCATTGTAGAGTCGTATATTTCCTTCAAAAGATATCTTCATAAAAAAGGTGAGCACATAGTAATCTGACGCATGACGCACTTTGTATCCGTTTTTAGAGACTTTACTGATATTACAGCAAAAAATATAAGGCATACAACAAGTGGTTCTTTTGTAGTGTAGTGGTAAAACAATGTGTGCTCTCAGCTTCAACTTTAGCTTCTTCTGACCAAACCCAAACAGAACAGCACAAAAGACTAATCATCAAACAAAAACAGCACCAATCACAAACATTCAATTAACTATACACTGCTGCACATAATCATCAAGACATTACACACAGCTGCAATAACTTGCCACAATTAAGATCAGAGCAAAATCAGGTCATCATGACCTAAGCTCGTTATGGCTCTTACATCCATATTTCAACTTTTTATGTTGTTTCCATAAATGAATGCCCTCCATCATACAACTGTGTACATACATCTACTGATGCCTAATCTGGACACATCTTCAGTGATGTTCCTGGAATCATAGGACGTTTCGGGTCTCGCAACATCATACGCCCTCCTCCAGGTGACCCAGCCGGGGCTGATCAGACCCCAGCTTGTGTCCAGATGGCTAGCTAGCTACCATGACTCCATGGCTCCCCTCTTTTCAGCCACAGCCATCTTGAGGCCCTCTCTGCCGCATCGGTGGTACTGCGGATGGCTCTCCTCTTTCTCTCTCCCTCGATGCCTAAACTACTGAAGGCTCTGACCAAGGAACGGGCTGCAAATCCTCTGCACCCAACTTCCACAGGGAAACACCTTGCTCTCCATCCCGCCTGCTGACAGTCGCTGACCAGTCCTGCGTACTTGGAGAGCTTCCTTTCAAAGGCTTCTTCCAAGCGATCTTCCCACGGGACTGTCAGCTCCAGCAGCACAGCTTGCTTGGTGGACTCAGACACAAGGACAATGTCTGGTCGCAGGGTGGTGACTGCAATATGGCTGGGGAACTTCAGCTGATGTTCAAGGTCCACCAACAACTGCCAGTCTCTTGCAGACGTCAGGATGCCTGCAGATGTTTTTCTGGCAGAAGTTGGCTTGTCCCCAGCTCTGACAAAGGCGATGGTGTTCTTGGAGTGTCGGAACTGCTTTGACCACGCCAGTCCTGTGCTGATGGCTTCAGCAATGGTCTTCAGGACTTGGTCATGCCTCCACCTGTACCGTCCATCTCCAAGTGCCTTTGTACAGCAACTGAGGATGTGTTCCAGGGTTCCTCGCTTGGAACACAATGGGCATGCTGGTGTCTCTGCTATGCCCCATGTGTGCAGATTTGATGGGCTTGGAAGCACATCATATTTATAATGCTGTTATGTGCTACTTAGAACTTCAATAAAAGTATAAAAATACATGTATTTCCCAAAACAAAAATCGGGATGCTGGATCCCAAAATAGCTACTGACAAAAAGAATCTCCCAAAACACAAAAGGATTTTTTTTTAATTTGCAAGAGCGTAACGTTTCACACGCAGGCTGTTCCTCAGACATCTGAAGGAAACATTAGACTCTGGAAAATTACGAATCCTTAAAAAAAAAAAAAAATCATCTGTAGATTTTCCTACCAAAAATGTGAACGCTCGTCTTTGTTCCTTATTATGGAAATGAGGAATTATGCTTTTGTCTGCTTGGTAAATATTATTTAGCAATTTCAAAATGTTTTGTCTGTCTGTGTTCAGAATCAGAAAACTTGCGATGAGCATTTTAAATTCATTTTATACGGATCAATTGAATAATTGAAAAAGATAGCTTGCGTTCCTACGTGCACAAAATAATAATAATCCCCACATTTCCAGATAAAAAAGAAATAGCGAAAATAGCAGACCTACTATACAAGCTCATGTGTCGCTGTACAACACTTTGTGTGATGAAGTATATGGGGCTTAAGGGGTTACTCTATTATGAAAATATAATCGTTAGTTGCAGCCCTGTTGTACATTTAACCCTGTGTGCACTAGAGCAAGGCTTCCCAAACCTTTCAGGCCGCGACCCCCCAAAATAATCATATTTGAACTGTGGACCCCCCACCCTGACAAGCACTTGGAATTGTACTGTAGGCATTACATTTAGTTTGACTCGGTTCCACTGATAAATATTGGGAAAATAGCCCAACTACGAGCTTGTAGATCGGCTATTTATTTTCGTCTCTTTCTTATGTGAATATTTGACAATTTGGCCAATTTGGTATTAAAAAGTCCTTAAATTGTCACTTTAGAAATGTGCACATACCCTGTATTATACACTTATACTGTATAAGTATATACAGTATACAGTATACTTATACAGACGGACACACACACACACACACACACACACACACACACACACACACACACGCACCCCCCCACACACACACACACACACACACACAAACCCATTGACTGTCCCGCCGCGCGGCAAGCATTATGCTACCTCCGTCTTTTCCACAAACCATCAGCAGCACCATCCGGTTCACAGCAGCAGGGGGGGGAGGGGGGAGGGGGGCCACCCCGCCCCTTGCCCCCCCTCCCTCTCCAACTGACCCATCTGGACACATCCATTTATTCTGCCTTCTGTCTCGGTAGGGAAGCAACAGATCTACTGCTGCTGCTGCTGGCACTCTCTTCACCATGTGACTGGCCCTATGCTCATGACCATGAAGTCATGCAGTCTTATGCAAAGTCTTATGTAAAGCATGTTATTTAGACAGATGCCACGTTCATCCCATTGTTTGTATAGTTTTAATGTACATTATTATATATTTTTTTGATATTATTATAATGTTTAGACTGACGCTAGGTTCTATGATCCTAGATTACTGAGGCACTATACGCTGTCTCTATGCATTTGATTGCAATTGGAGAGAGAGAGAGAGAGAGAGAGAGAGGCGAGGGGGCAGAAAGAGACAGGTGGAGAGATGGGGCGAGTAGGAGAGAGAGGGGGCAGGAGAGAGTTAGGGGGGATATAGGACGTGTGTATTCGCACACGTCCTATATGCATGTGCGCGCGCACCATGTATGTCCATGTGCATGTTCATGTGTCTAGGGGAGCCCAGCCAGCCGTGCACAAATCAATGGTGCACATATCGATGCCGATTTTACGAGGCACTTAACAATAAAAAAGCAATAAGCTATGACATGGCTAATCCGCCGGGGCATCACGCGCATTGCAAAGCAATTATAACAACCCCTCCGTTCTCTCCGCCGGTATGATTTACAGACACGGCCTGCAGTGTCTTACAAGGCTTCTTGGATACCATGCAACAGCCCTTCCAGGAAGCCGCCGGAAGAGATGATTTACAGAACTGTTTGCCTGGGTTTTTCAAACCCCAACAGCGCTGCTAGCCTCTAGGCCGCCGCAGACATCCGGCGACGTTTTCAACGGTTTTCAATTGTATACCTGTCAACACATCCTGATTCTAGCAGGAGTCTCCCCGTACTCCCCCAAAGGGTTAAACCCTTTCTCCTGCTGTGTACCCAATTTGTAATTTTCTTCTTCCCTTTAATCTCCCGATTTTCAAGCGCTGGGCAAACAACACTTGCTCATCACTGTGCTGTGAAAACGGATGAAGCAGTTCCCACATAGAAATACACTTTTAAATTTATAGTCCTCCCCGAAAACTGTCCACAAAGCTTTAAAAATGTTTTCAAGACTCAGAAATAGCAGATCTGCAAGCTCTGAGCTTAAGTACATCTGCTAATTTCGAATATCCGAAGTATAAAATACGGCTTAAGTGGTTAATCTGTGGTATAGGTTTATATGGGGGGGGGAGTCGTTGGGGGTAGGCTATTTGCAGATAGATACCCCAGAAAATATCTCCCTCTTTTTCACAGCCTAATGTTGTCAGACGTGCAGTTGATATTTAGAAGTTAAGCGGAGAGAGATGTTTTGCGTCTCCCTGGAGGAGATGGAGGTGCGCATAACTCTGCCCGCGTGTAGGTGTTTCCAAATTGTCACGTATCGCTCCTCGCGAGTCACCGGAGAGAGCTTTACTCTCGGCGCTTAATATCATAATACCCCCGTGATTGTGTGTGGGCTGGAAGTATGGCGGCGCCTTTGCTCGCGGCTTGCTGACCTGTCAGTCATCATCGCACTGGATTATTCATGAAGTGAAATTAACTGTAAACTGAACTCCAATTACTCTTAGCGGCTCCAATCTGCCTGGTGTGGGGGCGGACCCGGATAGGAAGAAGAAGCTACACACATGACGGCAATCAAAAGTCGCAACTCCGGGATGAACTTTGTTGTTTACCGGAATACTTTCTGAATTGTTTCCGTCTTCATCATCACAGCTTGGCTTATCAGTCTTGATATACGCATACGTTCCATATTATGTTAGTGCTCCTATTAGGCTATAGGCTGTTCTTAGCATAATTAACCCATTAAAACCGGGAAAGCATTGGTGTCCTTTTTAGGTTTTTTGCTTTGGCTGCGAGCTTGTACATCCGCTATTTTTGGAATTTAAAAAATGTATGTTGAAAATGTTTGAAAAAAATGTTGAATCGTTTTTAATTACGAAAGTTTGAGAACTACTGATTTAGAAGGCATTTGTAGAATCGTCCTCAGGTCTTTTTTTTTATCACTTAAGCACCCTGTATGTATACTTCGTCATACAACAAATATCTCATCGCGACACATTTTGAGCTTGTGGATCTGCTATTTTAACTATTTTGGGGGAATTGTGGAACATTTTCACCTATCAATGAATGACACGCCCAAAATAGGAACACCAGGTTGACGGTTAAGGTGCATGCGTCGCTTCCAGTCATCCCGGTTCTCCATACATCTGGTCAGCTCGTTGTTGCTTTGCGCTCCTGCATCTTTCTTGAGTACATCCACGTATGTTAACCCATTAAAGCCGGGAACGCATCTCTGTCATTTTAAGATTTCTTTGAAAAAATAGCAGATATACAAGCTCATAGCGCGGCACCGAGTGCGGCGCTATGAGCTTGTAGATCTGCAATCTTTTGGGGAAAAAATCTTGAACATTTTGTGCAAATCTTTGAATATATATATTTTTTAAAGCGAACAGTTTTTGGAAAAATAAATATCAAGGACCACCCAAAATGATACGTATTTGGCCGTGGACCCGCATTTCAAAATATTTTGTTCCAGGGACCCCCAGAAGTTGTAACAGAGTTAAAAATGTTCGCTAAAAAAAATATATATGAAAAGATTTGCACAAATGTTCACGATTTTTTCAAAAAAAGCCGATCTACAAGCTCATAGCGCAGCACTCGGTGCCGCGCTATGAGCTTGTATATCTGATATTTTTCAATAGCCCAAAGAAATCTAAAAATGACAGAGATTCTTTCCCGGTCTGAATGGGTTAATGTGGGACGCCCTCGTGACCGGTGCCCGTGCGTTGGTTCCCACAGCACCACTTTGCTGGCTGGCAGCTCTTGATGTCTTTGGCAGTGTCCCTGCTACTCTCATTCTCCTGGCTGCTATTTTCTCGCTCACCCTTGGTATTCCATCATACAGACTCTTGTGTGCACTCTTGCTGATGTTAAGTGCTGCACGCAACATTCTAGTGTAGCAACCGTTGGTTTCTGGGTCCTGCATTCGCTGCCATATAGGAGAACAGACTGCACAGAAGAAGCTGAGTTTGATTTGTCGGGGGGGAGGTTGGAGCTCCATAACACTGGCCATGCCGTACACGAGTGACTGCAGAATCTGCTACCCACCTGGTCAATGGTCAGTCTGCACTGTCGCAGTGCTTGATTTAAACCCTGGCCTGCATCCTAACCAGACAGGTCTGATCTCATCTGCAGACTGTTTTTTTTTTAAAGGGGGGAAAAAGCTCCCAGCATTCAGCTTAGTCAAGTCCCCTCGACAACCAACTGACCTCCTGGATACATCTCTGACCTGTGCATTGCCAATACGAACCAATCAGAGCTCTCTGGTCAACAGGCACTGAATAAAATGTAAATGTGCCATATAAATATATATCATCACCATGCTCTCCTCTCTCTGGTGAGAAGAACACAATGTACCCCTCTGATGCTAACTTCTCTTTTACAGTCGATTGTGAAAAAATAGAATACGGTCTCTGCATGTATTGTTCTGTAGGTTATTTTAAGAATGTAATGTAAGTTCTTGGTGTTTGGGGAGATGTGTTGAGAGACTAGTGCACTTGAGTTCCTCTGTTGTGTTTGTTTATTTTAGTCAATTAACCCTCTCCACACATTTCTGTGTTGTCACTGCTAACCTTCCCCCCCCCCCTGCGAGGCGTTGTGAGCTTGTAGATCGGCTATTTTTGGCAAAGAGGTATAGGTGTAGAGGGAAAAAAAGAGCAGATCAAGTAAAAAAAAAAAAGTTTAATCTAAAACACAATTTTATACAATATAGAGGGGGTCCCTGCTTCATCTCTCTCTCAGCTAAGGGGTCCTTGGCCTCTAAAACGTTGAAGACCCCTGCTGTAGGCGTAGGTGTGTTTCTACTATGTGATGGACATGGTGTGAATTGATAGTCCCTGATGGATCTTCATCTGTGTGTGCGTGCGCGTGCGCGTGCGCGCGTGGACGTCACAAGCCCCTCTACGCACACGCAACCTCTCGACGACCTCTCCTCGTCTTCTTACACTCCTCTTCATCTCTCCGTCATTCATCACTCCATCCATCCCCGGCGTCTCAGTCATCTGCTCCTACCTTCCACTCATCCTCCAATAATCCCGCCTCGCTTCCTTTCTTTGTTTCTTCGCCCCCCCCCCTCGCATCCTTTCCTAAACCCTCTTCCTCTCTCTGCTCTCAGCCTCTCTCTCTCCGCTCCTCCGTCCACGCTCTGTCTCTCCATCTCTCCACCCACCCCCCCCCCCCCCACTGGTGTTCTTTCTGAGCCTCCAGTGTCTCCCTGAAGCTCACCCCTCCACCCTATACCACCACCCCAACCCCCCCTCCCCACTCTTGTTTAGCCTGAGTGGAGGCAATGTGTGGAGGGTTGCCTCTCTCTTTCTCTCTCTCTCTGTCTCTCTCTCTCTCTCTCTCTCTCTCTCTCTCTCTCTCTCTCTCTCTCTCTCTCTCTCTCTCTCTCTCTCTCTCTCCCTCTCCAGCCTTCCATGTATCCTTCAATCTCTCCACCCCTCTGCCCCTATACTCTGCTATGCCTTAGTGGAGAGCAGGGAGAGAGAGAGGAGAGAGAGAGATGGATGGGGGGAGTGGGAGGGAGAGAGAGGAGAGAGAGGGGGGGGGGGCTCATCCCTCAATAAGTCCAGCTGGCTCCCTGTGGTGTTGAGCCCTGTCCTCCACCACTCAATTACTCCCCTCCATAAAGACGTACACACACACACACACACACACACACACCAACGAAAAATGTGCAAGCATGCGCAGGAGCCAGGAACACGTATGCACTACACACACACACACACACACACACACACACACACACACACACACACACACACACACACGTGCGGGCACAGATAGGCAGAGCCATGCACGTGCAGTGGCCGATGTTCACAGCACACGTGCAGGTGGGCACGGATTCCCGCGGCAGACATGCACATGCATGCGTGCGTGTTCTTGCCACCACTACATGCACAAAGAGCAAAGCCCCTCGTCACCTTCACGATTTGGACTTCGGTCTGTCTGTCTGTCTGTCTGTCTGTCTGTCTGTCTGTCTGTCTGTCTGTCTGTCTGTCTCTCTCAAACCCACACTCAAAGCGACAGGTTTAATGCAGTCACAGTGTCAGTTGCGTAGCTGCTGCTGCTAATAATTTCCTAAGGTCACCACGGGGCAGTGGAAACGTGTCGTGTGCGCGTGACATTTCTGAAGTGACTTAATAACTGCTGCAGGCTCAGCACTGTTATGTTGTCCTTGGCTGAGCAACCTGCATGCTCACTGCCTTATTAAACACTACCCTGATCACCTGCATGCTCACTGCCTTATTAAAACACTACCCTGATCACCTGCATGCTCACTGCCTTATTAAAACACTACCCTGATCACCTGCATGCTCACTGCCTTATTAAAACACTACCATGATCACCTGCATGCTCACTGCCTTATTAAACACTACCATGATCACCTGCATGCTCACTGCCTTATTAAACACTACCCTGTTCACCTGCATGCTCACTGCCTTATTAAACACTACCATGATCACCTGCATGCTCACACTGCCTTATTAAACACTACCATGATCACCTGCATGCTCACTGCCTTATTAAAACACTACCCTGATCACCTGCATGCTCACTGCCTTATTAAACACTACCATGATCACCTGCATGCTCACACTGCCTTATTAAACACTACCCTGATCACCTGCATGCTCAACTGCCTTATTAAACACTACCATGATCACCTGCATGCTCACTGCCTTATTAAACACTACCATGATCACCTGCATGCTCACTGCCTTATTAAACACTACCATGATCACCTGCATGCTCACTGCCTTATTAAACACTACCATGATCACCTGCATGCACACACTGCCTTATTAAAACACTACCCTGATCACCTGCATGCTCACTGCCTTATTAAACACTACCATGATCACCTGCATGCTCACTGCCTTATTAAACACTACCATGATCACCTGCATGCACACACTGCCTTATTAAAACACTACCCTGATCACCTGCATGCTCACTGCCTTATTAAACACTACCATGATCACCTGCATGCTCACTGCCTTATTAAACACTACCCTGATCACCTGCATGCACACACTGCCTTATTAAACACTACCCTGATCACCTGCATGCACACACTGCCTTATTAAACACCACCCTGATCACCTGCATGCTCACTGCCTTATTAAACACCACCCTGATCACCTGCATGCTCACTGCCTTATTAAACACTACCATGATCACCTGCATGCTCACTGCCTTATTAAACACAACCCTGATCACCTGCATGCACACACTGCCTTATTAAACACCACCCTGATCACCTGCATGCTCACACTGCCTTATTAAACACCACCCTGATCACCTGCATGCTCACTGCCTTATTAACTCATTGGCCGCCATTATCGCATTAATGCGATCTAATAAATAGCGCGCCTGGCCACCAGGATCGCATTAATGCGATCTATGGTCTTTATTGATCTTTATGCTCTGATCACGCTATTCTGTTATGAATCAGGCTAAGTTTCAGGTTCCACTTACTTCAACCACCACTGCATCCGGTTTCATGACTTGGGTTCCGTTTCCGGTTTTACATTTTTACCCCCAGTCATTTTCGACCATAATAGGGAAACAAACGGTTTTTCACACGCTATGAAAAACGATCGGAGACCTCCCCTCCTATAATCTATGGTCTGGGTGACGAACAGTCATCCCCGTTGTGTATCACATCGTAATTTTCGCCGATCACAGAATCTGAGACATTTCACTTCCGGTTCATGTGTTTGACTGTGTGAGTGGGTGTGGGGGGGGGGCGAGTGTGATCGAGAAGCGATCAAGCTGGTATGTGCTGCTCTCTAGTGGTGGAACGATCAAAACGATTCAACTGTCCAGCTAGACATTCTATATGTGAATTAAATAACAAAATAACGAAACAAAAAAACACGAAAATCGCTGGCAAGGGCTGCTATGAACGAGGTTTTAACTCTGGCAGTCAATGAGTTAAACACTACCATGATCACCTGCATGCTCACTGCCTTATTAAACACTACCCTGATCACCTGCATGCTCACTGCCTTATTAAACACTACCATGATCACCTGCATGCTCACTGCCTTATTAAACACTACCCTGATCACCTGCATGCTCACTGCCTTATTAAACACTACCCTGATCACCTGCATGCTCACTGCCTTATTAAACACTACCCTGATCACCTGCATGCTCACTGCCTTATTAAAACACTACCCTGATCACCTGCATGCTCACTGCCTTATTAAAACACTACCCTGATCACCTGCATGCTCACTGCCTTATTAAACACTACCCTGATCACCTGCATGCTCACTGCCTTATTAAACACTACCCTGATCACCTGCATGCTCACTGCCTTATTAAACACTACCATGATCACCTGCATGCACACTGCCTTATTAAACACTACCATGATCACCTGCATGCTCACTGCCTTATTAAACACTACCATGATCACCTGCATGCACACTGCCTTATTAAACACTACCATGATCACCTGCATGCTCACTGCCTTATTAAACACTACCATGATCACCTGCATGCACACACTGCCTTATTAAAACACTACCCTGATCACCTGCATGCTCACTGCCTTATTAAACACTACCATGATCACCTGCATGCTCACTGCCTTATTAAACACTACCCTGATCACCTGCATGCACACACTGCCTTATTAAACACTACCCTGATCACCTGCATGCACACACTGCCTTATTAAACACCACCCTGATCACCTGCATGCTCACTGCCTTATTAAACACCACCCTGATCACCTGCATGCTCACTGCCTTATTAAACACTACCATGATCACCTGCATGCTCACTGCCTTATTAAACACAACCCTGATCACCTGCATGCACACACTGCCTTATTAAACACCACCCTGATCACCTGCATGCTCACACTGCCTTATTAAACACCACCCTGATCACCTGCATGCTCACTGCCTTATTAACTCATTGGCCGCCATTATCGCATTAATGCGATCTAATAAATAGCGCGCCTGGCCACCAGGATCGCATTAATGCGATCTATGGTCTTTATTGATCTTTATGCTCTGATCACGCTATTCTGTTATGAATCAGGCTAAGTTTCAGGTTCCACTTACTTCAACCACCACTGCATCCGGTTTCATGACTTGGGTTCCGTTTCCGGTTTTACATTTTTACCCCCAGTCATTTTCGACCATAATAGGGAAACAAACGGTTTTTCACACGCTATGAAAAACGATCGGAGACCTCCCCTCCTATAATCTATGGTCTGGGTGACGAACAGTCATCCCCGTTGTGTATCACATCGTAATTTTCGCCGATCACAGAATCTGAGACATTTCACTTCCGGTTCATGTGTTTGACTGTGTGAGTGGGTGTGGGGGGGGGCGAGTGTGATCGAGAAGCGATCAAGCTGGTATGTGCTGCTCTCTAGTGGTGGAACGATCAAAACGATTCAACTGTCCAGCTAGACATTCTATATGTGAATTAAATAACAAAATAACGAAACAAAAAAACACGAAAATCGCTGGCAAGGGCTGCTATGAACGAGGTTTTAACTCTGGCAGTCAATGAGTTAAACACTACCATGATCACCTGCATGCTCACTGCCTTATTAAACACTACCCTGATCACCTGCATGCTCACTGCCTTATTAAACACTACCATGATCACCTGCATGCTCACTGCCTTATTAAACACTACCCTGATCACCTGCATGCTCACTGCCTTATTAAACACTACCCTGATCACCTGCATGCTCACTGCCTTATTAAACACTACCCTGATCACCTGCATGCTCACTGCCTTATTAAAACACTACCCTGATCACCTGCATGCTCACTGCCTTATTAAAACACTACCCTGATCACCTGCATGCTCACTGCCTTATTAAAACACTACCCTGATCACCTGCATGCTCACTGCCTTATTAAACACTACCCTGATCACCTGCATGCTCACTGCCTTATTAAACACTACCCTGATCACCTGCATGCTCACTGCCTTATTAAACACTACCATGATCACCTGCATGCACACTGCCTTATTAAACACTACCATGATCACCTGCATGCTCACTGCCTTATTAAACACTACCATGATCACCTGCATGCACACTGCCTTATTAAACACTACCATGATCACCTGCATGCTCACTGCCTTATTAAACACTACCATGATCACCTGCATGCACACTGCCTTATTAAAACACTACCCTGATCACCTGCATGCTCACTGCCTTATTAAACACTACCATGATCACCTGCATGCTCACTGCCTTATTAAAACACTACCATGATCACCTGCATGCACACTGCCTTATTAAACACTACCATGATCACCTGCATGCTCACACAGCCTTATTACAAACCGCCATGATCACCTAAATGCACACACTGCCTTATTACACACAGCCATCTGCATGCATAGAGCATTAAATGCTTATACATTTTATAAACTGCCATAATCATTACTCTCAGAGTTACCCAAACTGCTGTGGTTTTCACATATTTTCATGTCAAGGACTCCAGATTGATACGTACAGTATAAGGCCATAGACCCCATTTGAAATGTTGATGTTGTGCCCATAAGAGGAGATTTCTGTCATTAGATTTAGAGCATAATTTTACAACTGTCTATAGGCCTACTGTAAGTGGTGAGATAACAGTGGAGAGAGGGAACCCTATGAACTGAATAGTCATTCTTGTACATTCTCTCATTGGACTAACTTCTAGTGAAATAATAGTTAACACTGTGTGTGTGTGTGTGTGTGTGTGTGTGTGTGTGTGTGTGTGTGTGTGTGTGTGAGTGTGTGTGCGCACACGCAGCAAACTATCTCATTAAAGCAGTGTGTTTACTGTACAGCCTCTGCTTGCGTTCACAAATAACATTTGTGCGCGTCGCACAGACGTGCGCTTGTTAACTGTCAATTATTGAACAATGTCATATTCGTAAGATTTCTCTTCGCAATTCCAAGCAAAGAATGCCACGTGCCTCCAGCCGCTGAAGCCATGGAAACAAAGCTCTCTCTCTCCCTTTCTCCCTTTCTGTCTCTCTCTCTCACACACACACACACACACACACACACACACACACACACACACACACACACACACACACACACACACACACACACACACACACACACACACACACACTCTTTACCCTGGCCTGTCTTGCCACACAGCAACAGGGCACACAAACATTGTTTGTGTAAAAGAGTTCTCGCATTCGCATTGGACGGTAACCACCGTGTCACATCGCGGCCACAGAAAATGCAATCCCACACCATCCATACAATGCATACTGTACAATGCAGGCTTAGTGTGGCCTGCCACGGAGCTACAGTAAACTCTGTGTCACATTATGATGACAGCGTAATAAGTTCACCAGCATGCCTGCCGGGATCGCTGCCTGCACACAACAATGTAGCTGTTTACATTAACCCGTCAACCATTCCACGGTCATGTTGGGGTTTTGTGTGCAAGAAATGAGATGTTTCACCACATGTGCAGCGGAGCTGCGCCTGGCCTGTGTTCCCCGTGGGATTGTGGATTATATTTTGTTGTTGATGGGAAGGGGTGGTACAGTAGGTGGGGGGGTATGGGGGGCTGCTAGAGGTTAGTGAGAGACTATTTATATTTATATAACCATTTTCAACCCAGTGTCCCTATTTTGGGGGCTATTATGCAAAAAAAAGGAGAAATGGTGAGAGTTTTTACATTGCAAGCTCACATTGCGTCTAGAGCGTGTAGATCAGCTATTTTCGCTGTTTGGTTTTATTGTATTGGGCTTAAGTATAATGGACTTAAAGGAGTAGCTCACCCCAAAAAATTACGTATTTTCTATCAATTACACACCCCATGAAGCCTTGGATTCATGGGGATTTCTTTAGTTTTTGCCGCATTCCTGAGCCAAATTTGTAGGAGACTCTTTGACTTTTTGAGTCGGTCATCAAATTATTTGCTTAGGAATGCGACAAAAACAAAACAAATCTCCATGAATTCAAGGCTTCATGGGGTGTGTAATTGATGGAAAATAAGTCATCTTGTGAACTGTAATCTTTTGTTTCACTTTTGATCGGGTCTATAATAATAATTTTCCGCAACTGACTGACTCCCCGTTGTTGGATTGTGACCAATGTCCCGGTGTTCCATTTAATTCCGTGCCCCCCCATGTTTCCCCCTCAACAAGCTCCACACAGAAACATGTGTATCTCCATCAATGTGAAGTTATTTCACATTATCACACGGCTTGGTTGAATGCTTGAATCACTGAATTCAGCGGTGTGTTATTTTTGAATAATGACCTCTGAACTCAATAACAGACCGCTGTCTAATCGAAGGCGCAGAGCACCTGGCACAAAATCAATCTGCGTCGCTTGATTTTGTGCCGTATCCAACATGACAGCCATGTAAACAAACACACAATGTCATTTACAGCTAAACATTGGTTACAATAATGTTTTTGAAAACATTTGAAGCGAGAAATAGACATTGCAGTAACCGAATATTGATTCTATTTTATCAACACTTCCCGTAGTTTTCCGAGGCGCACCTGGCATAAATTAATGGAATACTTTTATTACCGTAAGCAATGAAATCCTTCATTTTGTTACTTTTGGGTCAATTTATTCATTTCTTTATGAAGTAGCCGTGTAATTAGCGGGATAATAAATGGATGGGGAGCGGGTCATTATTGAGAAATAAACCCCTTCAGGGTGATTAGACCCGACGCGATAATCACCCTGTCGGGGTTTATTTCTCAATAATGACCCTCTCCCCATTGATTATCCCTTGCTTAACCATCAAGGACAGTCAACTGCCAAGGTTTTATAACAGACAGAATTTATCCACCCGGGAAATTCACTCACCAGAGGCAACACAGCAGTTAAGAATACAGGTGCAGAGTAAAAAAAGTACTATACAGCTAAAATTAGCTACGCAAAAACAGACAGAACATTAGGAAAACCCTCAGGCATGGTGGCGCAGTCGGTAGCGCTGTTGCCTCACAGCTAGATGGTCCTGGGTTAGATTCCCGCCCGGGTACGCTGTGGGCGCTGGGGGCGTGTCCTCTCCTCCGCGTCATCAGTGCCCATATAGGTGGGGATGGCGAAAGGGCCTTTCTGTGTGGAGTTTGCATGTTCTCCCTGTGTCTCCTAGGGTAGGTACCCTCACAAAAAAACATGCAATAATCCTGGTCTCTATACTGCCTCCCCCTGGTCAGCCGGGGGCGCCTGATGGAGGGGAAAGGAACTGGTTGGAATAACGTGTTCCTTCCACGCGTTACGACCTACCGGGGAAACTCCCCCCTGTCAGGTGATGAGAAGCGGTCTGCTCACTCCTCATGCATTGAAGTTAGCATGAGTTCAGTTCGGGGCTCTCCCTAGGCTGGCAGAGGGAGAGTAGCGCCCAGGATTACAGCTTAGGCAAACATTTAAATAAAAAACGCTCAGCAATAGCGTTGGGATCTGGAGGAACCGGGATCCAACATTGAGGATCCCGAAGCCCAATGAGGAACCCGGAATCGGTTCCATCACATTTGGAACTGTTTCCCGAACCGGTTAAATCACACTGTCAGAGCTGGTACGTGGACTTCACGTCTGCTATACAATTACAATACGGGAGGTTCTTAAACTTTTTGAATATCAATGACCACCATAGTGTGCAAATGGAACCAGATGGACCCGTAACCAGAGTTAACGGACCTGTAAGGGTCCACTTGGAACCCCCCGGCCTATAGGAATCATTAAGAGACAATCGTTAAGGAACTGGAATCGTTAAGAATCCCAACCCTAAGATAAGATAAGATAAGACCTTTATTGATTCCGCTGGGGAGGCGCCAAAGACCCTAATCAGCAATGAACGACAGTATCCACCCAATACAATATCCTGTACTATGCAGAAACAAATGCACACAATCACATTGTCATTACATTTGGCCGCGGACCCCCCCCATCTGAAAATGTTTTGTGCCAGAGACCCCCAGAAGAGAAGATTTGTGTAAAAAAAACCAAAAAAAAACAGATGTGACACACTGTGAGCTTGTATATCTGCTATTTTTGAATACCGGTAGCCAACATATAAATGGATAAAGTGCTTGAGGTGATTGTGATGCTGTACTAACTCACGGCCGATCTACACCAGACTTTTCAAAGCGCGCGTATGCGTGGCACGTAGAGCGCGTTTGTTTAGATCCAATTGATATCAATGATAGCGGCTACACCAGGCGCGCGGATACGCGAGTCCCGCATACGCAGGCTTTAAAATAGGACTGGATCTAAAAGTGCGTGTGTGCGTGTGTGCGTATATGCGTGTGTGCGTGAAAAAAGTCTGGTGTGTTTCCACCGTCATTTAGCTGAGGACCCCCTCGAACCCCCCCCCCCCCCATGTTGTTGGGGACAACAGCATATTTCACATTCCAGACACATGCAGGGTTCTGAAATAACATCATTTTGGTCCCATTTTGGGATCTGTGATGCCACTAAAAGATGTTAAATCAGTCCCCTTTTCCAACACTGTTGCCTCCATGAATCTATTATTAACTTGATGTCGGAGCTTCACTCACGCTCTATCTCTCTCTCTCTGCATTTTAGAACGAGCATAAATCCAACTGTTCTAGGTCATCATCGCACCATCGCACCGAAGTTAATCCATTCAATCCGGGGACGCATCTCTGTCATTTTAGATTTCTTTTGGCTATTCAAAAAAAGCAGATCTACAAGCTCATAGCGCGGCACCGAGTGCCGCGCTGTGAGCTTGTAGATCTGCTATTTTTGAAGAATTGTGAAAATCTGTGCAAATCTTTGCATATATATATTTTTTTTTAAGCGGACATTTGTAACTGTCAAGTGTCTCAACAAATGTCTTCATGTTTCTGAAAAACTATTGTTCCAACTGTATATCAGTGGTGCTCAATCGTTTTTTGTCAAGGACCCCCAAAATTATATATTTTTGGCCGCCGATCCCCATCAAAATATGTTGTTCCAGGGACCCCCCCAGAAGCAAAGATTTGAGTAAAAAATGTTGTTTACATTTATTTTATGTAGGCCTAGGCCTATTCAACACATATGTTCGAGATTTTTCAAAAAATAGCAGATCTACAAGCTCGTAGCTTTGAGCTTGTAGATCTGCTATTTTTGAATAGCCCAAAGTATAAAAATAATGGTTATAGCTGAAATCTAAAATGACACAGATGCGTTCCCGGATTGAATGGGTTAAGTCGAGCAAAGAAGGTCCTTTGTTACATCATAGGAGGCAACGTGAACGCATTCACCTTGAAACTTTGGATCACTTGGGTCAGAGTTTCTCATGTACTCCTAGGGGTACTCGGAGGTACTACAGGGGGATACGGCACGTGAGAGAAAGTGGAAAATGGAAAGAAAAAAACTTTTACTGTTGTATTTCATGATGAAACGTCAAGAAACGTTGTGTGAACCTGCTGATCTGTAAAGTTTTAAACCAAATGAAATCAATAACTTGACTGGCACAACTGTTACTGAGTAGAAAGTAATACTTATTTGCCCTTCTTACACTGTTTTATTTTGAACATATTGACTTCAAATTTTGATTTTTGATGTCAATATTTTCTATGTAAAAAGCAGTAGTCTGATAAAGGGGGTGCTTGGATTCAGAAAGCAGGGAAAGGGGTTTCAGAAGTAAAAAAAGTTTGAGCACCACTGACTTGCTCAACTCGAAAATAGCAGATGAACAAGCTCACTTTATGACACATCATTGTGAGTTTGTAGATCTGCTATTTATCGCTGTACACTGCCTGAAGATCAGAATTCCCCCTGAGAATGTTACAGAGTGCAGCTTTAAGTTGGTTAATATTTGATTCATGTTCTAATGTAAAACTAGAATGACTCAACTTAAAATTATCTGGTGGTGCAACCAGAACAACACAGATTAGATCACTAAAAATAAGTGATAACCCCAATTTTTTTTAAAAAGCATTAAAAAGCAAAAAGTAGGCCTACAGAAATTGATTTGATGACTGAAGCAATTAAAGGGCCATGTTTAATAATAACCACTACTTAAAAGTGACTATCTCTTTATGATTGCATTCAATTACAATTAGGGCTGTCAAAGTTAACTCGATTAATTGCAATTAACTCACCATTACGTTAATCGTGATTAATTATTTTAATCATAATTAACTCATTCGGTGCCAGAAAAAAAACATTGTCTACCCACAGTGCCAGAGATTTTTTAGTGTTTTCACTCACCTTTGAAAAAAATCACAGACCTTGCTGTAGCCAGTCGGTAAATCGTAGCTTTCGGGCGGAATCTCCATACAGTATGTCAACTTTTAATGTTTTTTCATAAACTAATGCCCTACTTCATCATACAAAAGAGTGTCACTACAAAAGTCGTGAAAATAGCTGATCTACAAGCTCACAAGGCGGTGCGAAGTGACGCGTTGTTGATACAGCATCACAATAATTTTAACCACTTTATCCATATTTTATATCTGGCTATTCAAATAGCAGATATACAAGTCTAATCTTGTACATCTGCTATTTTTGAATATTTTTTTTTACGATTTTTTTTTTAACACAAATCGCCTTTTCAGATGGGGGTCCTCGTCTCGGCCAAATACATTTGGTGGGTCCTTGACATGAAAAAGTTTGAGAACCACTGAACTTAAGGGGTCCTTCACCTGAAAAAACATTGAAGTTGACTGCTGAAATGCATTTTGTGCTGGTGTCCCCTCATGTGGCATTTAGCCGCTCCACCTGCTGTCATGGTTCCCCCGTGCAGCTCGCTCTGGGAAGCACTGGCTCCCCTCAATTATAACCTCCAACAAGCCAGGCTGTTCCTCATATACGCATTTATACAGTCAAGCAGCTGATTATAGCCATACATTTAATCCATTAAGACCAGGGGACGCATCTGTGTCATTTTAAGATTTCTTTGGCTATTCAAAAAATAGCAGATATACAAGCTTGCTTGATCTGCTATATTTTGAACAATCGTTGAAAATGTATGCTGAATATATAGTATATATATGTTTTTAACTCCGATCTGTGCTTCTGGGGGGGTCCCTGGAACAACGTATTTTGAGATGGGGGTCCGCGGCCAAATACATATCATTTTGGGGGTCCTTGGCATGGAAATGTTGGAGCCCCACTGAAATAGCAACATACTGTTGATACTATTTTTAGATATTTATTTGGCCGCGGACCCCCATCTCAAAATGTTTTGTTCCAGGGACCCCCAGAAGCAAAGATTTGAGTTACAAATGTTCACTCTAAAAATATATATATATTCAAAGATTTGCACAAATTGTCAAGATTTTTTAAAGCTCATAGCGCGGCGCTCGGTGCGCATTGTGGAGGAGATATTTGTAATGGAGAAACTAACTCATAACTTGAGATTGCAAGAGACTATTCCTCGAAAAATGGGAGGAATGGACTGAATATAGAACCCAACAAGACTACACCAATAACAATGATGGACGTGCGTGTGTGTGTGTGTGTGTGTGTGTGCGTGTGTGCGTGCGTGCGTGCGTGCGTGTGTGTGTCGAATGGGTCTGCTCTGATGTGATGCATGCGTTAAGGCCTGACTGTCAGCTCTGACACATAGAGTTATAATTACCGCGCTGTCATTAAAATGGGCCTGTGTGTGTGTGTGTGTGTGTGTGTGTGTGTGTGTGTGTGTGTGTGTGTGTGTGTGTGTGTGTGTGTGTGTGTGTGTGTGTGTGTGTGTGTGTGTGTGTGTGTGTGTGTGTGTGTGTGTGTGTGTGTGTGTGTGTGTGTGTGTGTGTGTGTGTGTGTGTGTGTCTGCCAGTCGTGCCTTGGCTCGGCCCGCTTGCTTTATTGCTGTAGTTTAATCTATCAGCCGTTCACATCACATTATTAATATGGTAATGGATCTATCTCCTTGAGGACATTAAGGGATGGAGTGCACAGCGGTGACAGTAAAAAGCTATTTTAAGGCCCTTTTGGAGTCAGAGAGGAGGATCTGTTCTGATGCCGCCCGCCGCTGCGGATGACAGCGTTAATGTTAGTACATTTTGTCGCCGTCGGGCGGAAACCTCACATGTCCAAAACCATTCCCTCCTTTTTTTTTTCTTTTTTTTTTAAATAAAATAGTGAAAATAGCTGATGTACAAGCTCACAACGCGGCGCGAAGCGACGCGTTGTGAGCTTGTAGATCAGCTATTTTCACTACTTTTGTGTGACGCTCTTGTATGATGAAGTAGGGCATTAGTTTATGAAAAAACATTAAAAGTTGATATATGTGGAGATATAAGGTTTTCGCCCGACAGCTACGATTTACTGACTGGCCACAGCCAGGTCCGTGGTCGTCTCTTCGTGGTGACTTTGACGCAGACGTCAAGGTGGGATATTGAACCTGTGTGGCAAAAGATGGTTCAAAGGGAGCTCGGGTGGCGCAGCAGTGATAAAGTGCCTGCATGCCCACCGCAGCGGAATCTGGGCGTTCAAATCCACCTTAACCGGCTTTGTCGAGCGCCTATACAAACACAATTGGCCCGTGTTCAGGGGGAGGGAAGCCGGGCATTCGGGAACTTGTTACCATCTCACATTCATCTCACACAAAATAAATTATCATTCAAGATTTAAGCTTTAAAGACACACTTGTTGCAGCAGACCACATGACCGGAATCTTAATCTTAAATTGTATTGAACTTTTGTATAATGTATTGTAATTATGTATTTCTCATGTTTTTATATTTGTATGCATCTTATATGGACCCCAGGAAGCCCCGGCGTCAGCAAATGGGGATCCATTCAATAAACAATAAACAATGATATTTGTCACTGCACTTACTCCTACGGGAGTAAGTGTATTTTTGAGTGACACCATTGTACGACAAATATAAAATGTGGCTTAAGAGGTTATTTAGTCGATTCTACAAAATCATATTAAACATTTTCACGATGATTCGTATATATATATATATATATATATATATATTAAAAAAATCTCAATTATTCGATTAATCAAAAAAGTAATCCATGGAAGAGGAATGTACTGGATAGCTGCAGACAGCCCTGCATTGAGCATCATGTGTCCCTCTGTGTTTAGATCAGTGGTTCTCAACCAGTGGTCCGGGGACCACCAATGGTCCTTGAGGGGGTTCCAGGTGGTCCCCAGCTAAATGATGGAGAGTTGGTAACCAAATGGACCCTTATAGATCTTTAACTCTTAAGAGTGTAAAATGAAACCAAATGGACCCTTATGGGTCCATTTGGTTTCATTTTACACTCTCAATAGTTAAATTATTGTTAAACATCTGCATTACTTAATTAAAGAATTGCTCTTTTGATCAATGTTTGCCTGTTATCTCTCCTATGGTACCAACATCAATACAGCATGGAATTGTGGACAAAATATCAAACAACGAAATATTCTAAGTTTGGGGTCTGAGAGGAAAATAACTTAAGTACATTTACTACTGTACTTAAAGTTGTACAATGCAAAATCACAAATAACGATTTTTAGCAACCTCTGCTGGTCACTACCGTCACTGCATACAATTTCCCTAGTCCTCGATTACCCAGAATTCCATTTGTTTTCACCGGAAGCCGGAAGCGTTTCAAAAAGCGATCTTTTAATTGTTTTATACTATCTACGGATCGTTTCTCTTAGCCAGTGGAGCATTAGTTACCATGAGCTGTGCTTTCTTTTTCTGTTCTTTTTCGATCTCCCAATTCTACATTCTCTTAAAATCAGCGTGAGGTTCCTTTTTGTTAATAGCGCGGTAGTTCCTGGCCAAACAGGAAACCGTTGCGGTAGTTCCTGAGGACGTCGGCCACGACGTCATGACGTTGGCCAGGAACGTCATTTTCCCGGGAAAGTCCCCCCCGTACACGTTCAATAGAAAATATATAAATAAAAGGCTTCCGGGGGTGAAATTCACGGAGTGGGTGTTGTGAAACTTTTGCCACTCGCAAAAGATATACAATTTAACTTTAGTTTTGTTGAAAACGTTACCTAGTATTACTTTAAGTACAATTTTGAGGTCCTTCTTTTTACTTTACTGGAGTATTTCCAATTTTCAATACTTCTAGTCCACTACATCTCAGAGGCAAACTATTGTACTTTTTACTCCACTACAATTATTTGAAAACTTTAGTTACTAGTTACTTTGTAGATTTAGATTATTATTACAAAACATACATTAACCACTTCAGCCCTAAGTTATACTTTAGCAGATTTTTTAACATTTTGAAAACTTTCTGCATAATGAGTTACTTTTACTTTTGGTAATGTAGGCTAAGCGTATTTTGATGTCAATACTTTTGCACTTTTACTCAAGTAAATTTTTAAATAGCGGACTTTTACTTGTAACAGGGTATCTCTTCCATCACTCCTCTCTCTCTCTCTCTCTCTCTCTCTCTCTCTCTCTCTCTCTCTCTCTCTCTCTCTCTCTCTCTCTCTCTCTCTCTCTCTCTCTCTCTCTGTGGAATTCATAAGCAAAGAACCGGCTCAGCGAGCGGGACGGACAGTGCATTATTACATGACTGAATAACGTCCCGCTGTAAGGCCGTATACCCATAATGCCCCATGCCTCAAACAAAGTCGGGAGCAGAAAGTCCTCAGCCTGGGCGTTCCAAGGACTTGCGTGTCAGCAGAAAACGGCTTGGATGTATATTATGAATAATACATGGTGCTAGGTTTTAGGAGTATGTGGGGGCTTTCTCTTTTACGCGTCCCTGCAGCGCAAATAAATCCTTCAAGTGTCATAGTGTCACGTGTTTAGTTTTGTTTTGTGGGAGACGACACTGCCTTGTTTTGGATGCAGTGATGTTTAGTGCACTTTAGTCTCAACCTTTTTCATTTCAAGGACCCCCAGTTTAATTTACAATTACAATAGAGCACAGCAGTGGCGGCCATTTTGTTTACCGGCTCTGGTTCTACAGCCTGGAACCAATGAAAACCAATATTTGAAAACCGCAAAAAAAAGGCGAAGTTACTGTACAACTTGTAACACAGCAGCCGTATTGGAAAGAAATTGGGCCTCTTCCTTACTTCACAGGTGTTACCAATGAGTCTAATGAAGGCTCTATTCCATTTAGTGTAGCACAGTGGCTGTCAACTTTCAAGGAACCCCATAACACACCCGGGGGCTATTTGGAACCCCCCCACTTTGAAACCTGTATTGTTTCCCTAGTGTTTCCATCATGTCGGATCAGCACCTTGACTCTGTTTGACAAAATGGTCAACACAACCTTAATTAGTATCATATTCGATGTAATTGATTATGAAAGAAATCAATTCAATTTAGTTGTTTTTTTTCCTTTTTTGCGATTTGTTGATGTTTTCATCATAAATATGCTTCTTGATTATCTGATTAATCAAAAAGGTAATTATCATGATAGAATAATTGCCAAAAAAATAGATCAGTGTTTTTTTTTATGGTTTGTGTCTCGTTTGCTCTGGATTTCCTGTAATATTGAAAATCTATTTTGGGGTTAATGTCAGGCACAGTATTATTTTTGTTTTATTTTTTTGTTGCTGAATTGTTGTATCCTGTAGTAAGTTAATAAAGGTATTTTTTCAATGCTAAAATTCTCTCTCTCTCTCTCTCTCTCTCTCTCTCTCTCTCTCCCCCTCTCTCTCGTACCACAGGTATTCGATCGCCCCCTACTCCATCCTGTCTCGATGTGGAATCAGACATCCCAAACCGTCGCCTTTCTTTGGCAACATGTTCATGTTTCGTCAGGTGAGGAACCATCCGGCGTGCCTCACATTCCACTGATACTATCTTTAAGCTTCATCTATATACTCCATTAAACAGCGTGGCTTGCCATAAATCAGTAATTTTTTTTGGCAAGCAACAGCGCTATGTGATGGAGTATAAATTATAAATCTCTTGAGTATGTTTTTCCAATGGATCTGTCTGTCTTTTGTCTTCACAAGGAGTTACAGTCTCATCAGACCCACTTAATCCCTCCCTTTTAGCTCATAAGGGAGCGCGCTCACACACGCACGCACGTGCGCACACGCACTCACACACACACGCACGCGCACTCACATGCGAAATATTTTACCGCACTTCATTAGATTTGTTCATTAAAGAAGGCTCACGAGTAATGGCTTTTTTCATACCACGTGACTGACTGCCACATAGATTAACCGTATTGATAATTGCGTTAGTTTTATGATGAATATGTAAAACGAGACAAAGAAGAAGAGAGGGCGTGCGGCTTAATAAATGGACTGATTTAATAACCTTTCATTATAGCTCTGTCTTGCCCCGCCCCCTTTGCGACAAGAGCCGCCACCCTGTTTCAGCTCTGTGCGTGTGCGTGTGTGTGTGTGTTTTTGCTGAAAGGCTTATCGATTCACCACTTGAATATTGTCTCTCCTCAGATGTCCAAAACTGTTAATTTTCAGGATTCAGGATTTCAGGAATAGCAAAAGTAGCCGATGTACAAGCTAGATCAAGCTTTCAGATCTGCTACTTTTGATGCTTTTGTGTCACGGTGCGGGGGAGAGAAGTGTAGGACCCAAGAGCGCAGACAGTGAAGCGGAGACAGAACGATTCAGATGCAGCGGGGTTTATTACTTAAACAGGGAATATAAAGACAACAGGTAACTGACAGAACACAGTGACAACATTAATGAACCAACACAAATGGGTAACAGAGGGGCATATAAATAGACAGGGACTAACTAGGCACAGGTGAGAACAAAGGACAATTAACACATGATTGGCTGTAACAGAACAAGACACAGGTGAACTATAATTGCTAAGACATTCTGGTGAGACAAGACAGGAAGCAACAACTAGGGCAGACAGGAAACACCACGACAACACTACAAAATAAAGGTACAAGGAGACCAAGGAATAATACAACAGAAAGAGTTGCCAAAAGGGTCCAAAAGGGTCCAATACCATATAAGGTCAGACAATGGCTAAATAATAAAGTCAGTCGAGGAGCGGACCGTGACACTTTTGTGTGACGCTGTAGTGTGATCAAGTAGGGCGTTAATTTACGGAAAAACACAAAAAGTTATTCACCTGTTTCCTAGGCTTTCCACTTCCTGTGTGTTTTCCACTTCCTGTCGATTTGATCCAATGAAATCCAATGAAACTGGTCAGATGACTAATGATATCCAATGAAATCCGACAGGAAGTGGAAAACACACAGCCTAGGAAACAGGGGAATAGAATATGGAGATAAGAGGTCTCTGCCCGACAACAGCGATATGCTACTATAAATATAAATATGGCTGCACTCACGTGACTCATTGATTATTTCCAACGCTGTTGCCACCTTCTCATATTTGATTTGACAGTTTTGAGGGCAAAACAACAAACCGCATAACCAGCATAAATGCCTGAATGAATATACTTGATCTGTGGTTTCTCGTGATTTATATTCATTATTATTATTATTACTGTATTCTTTTTTATGAGTTTGTGTGCGGACAGCGGAGAGGGATTGTTCCAGGGGTCTTGTGGTGTCGTGGAATTTTGCATCAATTAGCAGTGGTGGAAAGTAACTAAGTACTATGTATTCAAGTACTGTAAGTACTTACATTTTGAGGTACTTTTACTTTACTGGAGTATTTCCAATTTTCAATACTTTTACTTCTACGCCACTACATCTCAGAGGTAAATAATATTGTACTTTTACTCAACTAATTATTTGAAAACTTTAGTTACAGTTGATTTTGTTGATTTTGATTATTATTACAAACTTAACCACTTCAGCCCTATATACATTTTGGCCTGATCGACAAGCTCACAGCGTGTTGCAGTGTGAGCTTGTAGATCCGCTATTTTAAAAATATTTTTTAATACATTTTATACATTTGAAAACATGACATGGGACATTCTGCGTAACGAGTACTTTCTACTTTTGGTACTTTAAGTACATTTTGATGCCAATACTTCTGCACTTTTACTCATGTAAAGCTTGAATTCCGGACTTTTACTTGTAACAGAGTGTTTCTCGATTGCAGTATTGATACTTCAACTTCCAACGTCCATTAGTAACTGTTGAGGCAAGCAGAGTCGGAGACACTTCACGTCATAAGATACATGATCTAATCGGAGAAGTACTCATGGGAAAGAATGAGAGAAAGCCTTGTTTAAAGATAAGAGAGGGACTCGCTTGTGTATCGGGACCAAGCTGTACCCTAAAACAACACATACCAGGCCTGGGCCATGTCATCTTGACTCAAAATGTCAGAGAATAATATCATGAACAGCGTTAAAAAATATAAGGTATATTTCGACCACAATTCTTCCTCAGTGGCATGGTGGCATGTGCACAAGATCTGCTGGCCTGGAGTGCCAGCGTCTCAGCAGCAGGGCAGATTTGGTGGCACGTGGTAGAAGGTCTCTCTGCAGGGCATATCTGGTGGCATGTGGCAGATCTGGTCGCATAAGGCAAGATCTGGTGGCATGTGGTGGCAGGCAGCATCTCAGCAGGGCAGGTCCTGATGATGAGATTCCAGGATCAATAGGCGTCAGTGGGGGCCATGCATGCAGGCGAGGTGGGGCAGGGCTCCCTGTCACTGCTCTCACTGCAGAGGCGTCAGCCAGCTGGTTTACGATGACAGCACTCACACTTTCTCCATCACTGACTGTCACCGAACCTCCATTCCTGTTTTATTCCTCTTTTTTTTTTTAGATCTGTCTTTTTGCCTCTCCCCCCCCCCCTCCCCCCCTCTCTCTCCCTCTAAAAGTTATTACTAACAATCTGGAAGTTTTTAATTACATCTGGGCTGTTGTGCCTGCCACAGGAAAGGGGGAGAGCTGGCTCTTTGCTTCTAATGGAAAGTCATACTTATATTTTGTGTTTTTGGTTTGTGTAGTTGTATGGTCTTGGGATGAACTGAATTGATTAACTGTCCTATGGGTTGATCCAAAAATATGGGCTGAGTTGGAAAGATGTGGTTTTAATGGAGTGCTTTAAAAAAATTCTCTCTCTCTCAGATTCAGATTCACTTTATTGTCACTTAGATGCACTGTTTAGGTACACACATGTGGAAAACTTATGCTCAGAAGCTCCAATATAATAAAACAATAAAAACATGATAAAACGACCTAAAACACTCAATAAACAAACACAGGGCAAGAATATCAGTCAAAGAAAGTGCATAGTGCAGAGTACAGTTATTGCACATTCACTTTTCACTGTCATTTAACAGTCTGATAGCCTGTGGGGATTATTTTTTTCCCTCAGCCTGCTAGTGCGCGCTGAGAGGATCTTGTATCCCTTCACCCTTTTGGACTCTCTCTCTCGCTTCTCCTCTCTGTCCCTAGTTCTTCTCACACATCTTTTTTACGATCAGGTTCATGGCCTCCTTCTCCCACTTGTCCGGTCTGTTGTGTTGCTGGGCCTCCAGGCCTCCTGTCCACTCCACAGCTCCTGGTGTGTGTCTCCTTGAGTAGGAGGAGTGCTAGTAGCTGCCGCACTCCCCCGTTGAGGGGGAGGTGATGGCGGGCTGTTATTCATGCAGCCTGGCGGTTGCACAGTGATCCCACGCTGTTTCCGTTTCCGAGGACAGTTAACGCATGGGTACCCGCGAGGCTAGAGGACAGTTAACCACAAATGTATACTAGGACAGTGTTGTGGAAGAAAATAGCTTTGTGGTAGCTCTCTGGTGGCCATTTTGGACATTGTTTTTGGCCTTGCATGTGTCAGCGTGGTATAGCTATGAGAGTAACGACACTAGCGTTGACTGAGCTTGACTCCCATTGTAAGAATGGCGTGCAGAAATGCTCTGTCTATCTCAATGAGGAAGTTCCAATATTTGGAACTACAGTCCATATAGCAGCCCGCTTTGCGGCGAGATCAAAGCGCGACGCGACTCTCTCTTATACGGCTCTGGCATGTGTGTTTTGTTTCCCCCGCCTCCTTGTTACCTACCACACCCCCTTGTTAACCACCACACCTGAATTTTGTTTCAGTCATTCAGTGTCATTGCCTTGATTTGTTTGTGTATTTAAACCCCGTTTGTCAAACTGGTGTCTTTGAAGGTTCACTCTCTAGTGTTCGACATTTAGTCTTTGAAGGTACGCTGTTAGCTGAATGACTTTGGCCGTACTTTTGGAAAACCGTGGTTTGTTTGGGGATTTCTGTTAGATCTACTGGGCGTTTGAATTTTTGCATTCTTCAGTTAAGTTTGTGTGTTTCAACAAACCTTTTGTCTCTGCACCTGAGCTTCCACCCTTTTTTGATCTTTGAGGCCTTTTTCAACCTTGACAAGAGAGGTTTCTGCCCGACAGTAACGAGATACCGATGTTGACCGAAAGGTCAAATAATGGCTGCTGCTATATGGGTCTGGCTGTATAGTCTCCAATCCATCCAGTCTGTTGTTCCAAGGCAGGAGTTATTAGTCCATCCAGGCCAGCCCCCCCCCCAGGTCTCAGCCTGCTATCACCCCCTCAGGTCCATGAATGCCCCAGCAGTACATTAGGCAGAGAGCTACTATTACAGTTGTTGCAAACCTCCCTCCCTCCCGGCCCGGCTGTGCAGAGCTGAGAGCCTCGGTGAAGTGAAGCCCCCACAGGTTTAATCTCACACACACACACACACACACACACACACACACACACACACACACACACACACACACACACACACACACACACACACACACACACACACACACACACACACACACACACACACACACACACACACACTCTCTCTCACCCCTCTCACCAGTTCAGAGCCAGCTCTCCCCAACAACCCCAAGGTCACACTCGGGCTGAAGGACACGGCAGCCTGTGTGTGTGTGTGTGTGTGTGTGTTTGCACGCTTTTGTTTGTGTATGTGTGTTGTGTGGTGAGTATGTGTGCGCGTTTTGCGGTGTGCGTGTGACTGTGTGTGTGTGTGTGTGTGTGTGTGCATTTATTTGTGTACGTGTGCCAGCATGTGTGAGTGTCCATGAATGTGTTCATGAATCTGTATCTGCACACAAGTGATTTTGCACGCACACACACGTATCCCTATTTAACTAGATCACACATCTCATGCATGTGTGTACGTGCACGCACGCACACACACACACACACACACACGCACACGCACCCGCACCAGTGGCCCCTATAAAGCAGTGTTTTCCACTGGGTCACGATGAGACACATTGTGAGCTCATAGAACGGCTATTTTTGTTTTTCGTCGCACAAGAATGTATAAGGCTTACGTGGTAAACAAAAATACAAGTGTGTGTGTGTGTGTGTGTGTGTGCACGTGTAGGAATTCGATGTATGCTTGTGTTAGATGTAAGGAAGGGGGGAAAAAACACTGCCCTAGAGCAGTGGAGAACATTTATATGTTTCAATATTTTTCAAAATGTTTATAAAATAGCAGATGTACAAGCTCGCTGCGCAGCACGAAAAGACGCAATGTGAGCTTGTAGATCTGCTATTTTTTAATAGCCAATGTATAAAATATGGATAAAGTGGTTAAAATTAATGTGTATTGTGCTGTATTTAAAAAAAAATCTGGGGACCCCCCCCCAAGGACCCCTTGGAGGCCTCTGTGAGAACCACTGCCTTAGAGGTTGTACTGGTCCAAGTGCTGTAGCAAGCCGGCTGTTAGATTTTGAGATATATTGTGTGCATGACTGCACGTGGAAAATGTAGCCTAAGGTCCTCCTATCACACTGAGACGCACCACGCCGTTTTGCCAATGCGCTTTTGAAGCGTCTGCGCCTGTAGCGGCGCGTCTTGTTGTGATCGCCCTCCATTGGCTGGTGCTAGAGGAAAGGTCACAGAGTCACTGAAATCAGTATTGCATGAAGTGGACAGCAGTGATGTGCTGGTCTTTCTTTTTTTACCTGATCCACCCGACCCATTATGAAAGACCTACCACCTGACCCTAACGAATGGACATTGTTATAGCTTTTTCACAAGGAATCAAATACACATCTCAAGCAGTGCAAAATTGACATAATTGAACTTCAGTATCCCCCACCCTTCTCCCTTTACCCACCTTTCATCATCCCATCCCTTAATCCCAACCCTTCCTCCTTCCACCATCCTGTTAATGGAGCAACACAGCACATCCATTGCATCATTAAGTCAGATAGATCTTTCAGATCTGATATTAAATGTGTCCATAGTGAAATTGTGTTCCAGATAATCAATGTCCAGAAAGCTCCGTAGCCAGTGTGTTTTGGATATGTCGTGCAGGATTATCTTTCTTGCTGCTGCAAGTCCTGCCAGCCAAACTTTGCGTGAATTTTCAGTAAGGGGCAATCCTAACGAATGTCTTAACCGATTCAATCCGGGAACGCATATCTGTCCTTCTAGATTTCATTGGCTATTCAAAAATAGCAGATACACAAGCTCACAGATGCGCTGACAGAGATGGGTTCCCGGATTGAATGGGTTATTCGACCAGAACCCGACCTGCCCGAACTCTACGCTAACTATGTCTGAAGCTTCCCCCTGGACGCGCCCAACCCACAGGGTTGTATAGATCCACTCCTGCACATCACTAGCCATGACAAATCCAGCCAGTAGTTTTGGAGGCATCTTGTTTGGGTTGTTCTGTGGGATGGAATCAACTGTCAAATCTCCATCCTTTCAGCCCCACCGCTATCGTGCGCTAAAGAAAAGCACCACAATCAGAGGAGAGCTGATAGTGTGCTATCTCTTTGGCAAGCGGGCACGCATAACCCCTCTTACGGGAGGGGGGGGGTTGGGTGGGTTTTTGCAGACTGCAGGAATGCCAGTGTGCCTACTGGGTCTCGCCTATAAGCCTGGCTGGCAGCGGAGGAGAGAGGCGGGGGGGGCTGGGAGGGGATGGGGGAGCGGAGTGGGGGGGCATCCTGCCAACTGTGTCTGCAGCTTAATTAACTCTAAAGCAGGCAAACTGAGGGCTGCTCTGTCGCCTTGCATTTCAACGACCCGAGCGCTTTCTAAGCACCTTAACCCATTTAGACCGGGGGAACGCAGATCTGTGTCATTTTAAGATTTCTGTGGGCTATTCGAAAAATAGCAGATATACAAGCTCATAGCGCGGCACTCAGTGCCGCGCTATGAGCTTGTAGATCTGCAATTTTTGGGGAAAATCTTGAACATTTGCAAATCTTTGAATATATATATGTTTTTAAAGGGAACATTTGTAACTCAAATCTTTGCTTTTGGGGGGGTTCCTGGAACAAAACATTTTGAGATGGGGGTCGGCGGCCAAATACATATAATTTTGGGTGGTCCTTGACAGTTTAAGAGCCACTGATATTATCATAGCAACGTACGTTTTTCAGAAAACTGTTAGGATTGATTTAGAAGACATTTATAGAATCCCCCAGAAGCAAAGATTTGAGTTTAAAAATGTTTGTTTTAAATATATATATATATTCAAAGATTTGCACACATCTATTTTTGAATAGCCAAAGAAATGACACACAGATTCTTTCCCGGTCTTAATGGGTTAACGGACAAGCTCCTCTTTGTGAATAGGTCCCTATTCAGCCGGGGCTGAGGAGGAGGAGGAGGTGGTGCTGGTGGTGGTGGTGGGGGGTATGGAGGAGCTCCTCTCTCTGTATTTGGCCTCCTCCTTCATGTGATGGGCATGTGGAGCGAGCCCCTCATAAACATTTGAATGCCGTTGTGTGGTTTGTCGCGCCCTGACTGAGTGAGAGGCTTCAGCCCCCCCTCCCCCAGGTTTTTTTTCTCTCAATACAGCGATGGTGGGATGTGTTCACTCTCTTCTCTCCTTGTGGCTATAAACTCTCCTTGTGGCTATAAACTATAAACTCTTCCTTGGTTTTGTTGGTTTGTTCAACGTGCGTAAAACGCCGTCTTAACGTTGTTAGAATGGTGAGGCTGCTCCGTTCTGGCAATCGCAGAAATCAGAGAGAATGTTTCAACACTGAATCCAGTTATAAGGCTGAGTGCCTGGCGTTAGAGTGGTATATATGATGTCACTGGTTCTCAATAGTGGGGTCCGGGGACCCCCAGGGCTCCTTGAGGGGGTTCCAGGGGAGTCTCCCCAGCAAAATGAGGAACTATTTAAACTATTCAAACACACAAGTCCTATTTTCTTTTTCGGCTATTCGAAATTAGCCCTATCTACAAGCTCACAACCTGTATGCTATCTTTCAAAAAGCTAGCAAAATATTGACATAAAAGTTGACAAATCTTCTCTTATTGGGCACAAAATCCTTTCAAATGGGAGTCTGTGGATAATTTGAGGGTCCTTACCTTGACATAAACAATGTTTTGAGAACCACTGGTATAATGTAACCAAGGCCACAGTACGTGGTGAAATGCATTTGAGTGACTGCGATCACAGTGTGTGATTTGTTTTTCATGTAGACTTTGGGAAGGTCAAAAGCTTTTCTCTAAAGCCCAGGGCAGACCTGCCCCCCCCCCCCCCCCCCCCCCCCCTTCTCTCTGCCAAGCAGTCCTGCATGCCTCTGCTCACCACTGACACCTAGTGGTCTGACAATCACTTCAACTTCTCTCGTTGAATTGTTTGAAATGCAAACATTCAGTTGAAACTGTAATGTACGGCATACTATGTAGCCCGTTACTTCTTACTTATAGTTACCATGTTAGTAGCTACGGATGCAGGTGTGAGAAGGTGCTTTGCTCTGTAAATTGAAGTAGTGACAAATAAAGCCTCTTGATTCTAGATAGATGGATCGATAGATAGATAGATTTTCTAGCTGGATTGTAGGTTCAGGTAGAGTGGCTGTTTTCCTGGCTGGCTGCTTGCTGTATATTTTATTAGAGCATCAATTCCCTGGCAGCTCCACTGTCACACAGGGACCCTCTTACTGACAGACATCTGCCATCACAAAGAAACCTTTATCACCCTGCAGAGCAGACCACACACACACACACACACACACACACACACACACACACACACACACACACACACACACACACACACACACACACACACACACACACACACACACACACACACACACACACACACACACACACACACACACACACACACACACACACACACACGCATGCACACACGCACGCCCGCACAGGCACACATCTGGAGTAGTATAAAATAGGGCATAGTTGATTATAAAAAATCTATTTTAGTTATTCATTGATATAAAAAAAACACACAGTTCTTTATTATTCGATTTATCAAAAAAGTAATCAATAGTTGCAGCCCACACACACACACAAGCACACACACGTACATGCGCGTGCACACACACACACACACACACACACACACACACACACACACACACACACACACACACACACACACACACACACACACACACACACACACACTGAATGTCATACATCAATACCTTCAAATGCACCGACTTGAATACATGCAGCAACAAGAAATTGACACTGACTCTGTCAATGTGTTTATTATTCTTTTAATCCTTTTAATTTATTTTGTGTCGCCATCCTTTTAACATTCCCTGTTCAAAGCTCGCAAGGTAGTTAACGCACCCCGGGGCTTTTAAAAGCCCTCACATTACCATATTTGTAAGTCATGGAGTCATGCAAAATGAATACCGCTAGCCAGCGTAATCTTTCTGATGAATGCACCCCAAGGCCTTGACTTTTAGATCAATATATTCACAGTGGTGGAAAGTAACTAAGTACATTTACTTAAGTACTGTACTTAAGTACAATATTGAGACATTTGTACTTTACTTGAGTATTTCCAATTCCAGATTTTGATTATAATTACAAAACATACATTAACCACTTCAGCCCTATATACATTTCGGCTCACAATGCGTCGCATCGCGACGTATTGTGAGCTTGTAGATCTGCTATTTTCAAAAGATTTGTATACATTTGAAAACTTGTGAACTGGGACATTCTGCATAACGAGTACTTTTACTTTTGTACTTTAAGTATATTTTGATAGCAATACTTTTGTACTTTTACTCAAGTAAAGTTTGAATTCTGGACTTTTAGCTGTAAGGGCTGTAAGGGTCCCACCGCACTTTTATTTTACCTCTGGGGCGGAATCTGCCAATGCTTTGTCAATGCAAATGCGTGGATTCATGGTCTTGCGCATTTTCCCCAAGAATCCACGCATTTGCATTGGCAAAGCATCGGCAGATTCCGCCCCAGAGGTAAAATAAAAGTGAGGTGGGACCGTGCCCTAACAGAGTATTTCTTCATTGCAGTATTGGTACTTTTACTTAAAGTAATACTAGGTAACGTTTTCAACAAAACTAAAGTTAAATTGTATATCTTTTGTGAGTGGCGAAAGTTTCACAACACCCAATCCATGAATTTCACCCCCGGAAGCCTTCTATTTATATATTTTCTATTGAACGCTGTCGGGGGGGACTTTCCCGGGAAAATGACGTCATCTGTGTTTGGCCAGGAACTACCGCAACGGTTTCCTGTTTGGCCAGGAACTACCGCGCTAATAACAAAAAGGAACCTCACGCTGATTTTAAGAGAATGTAGGATTGGAAGATCGAAAAAGAACAGAAAAAGAAAGCACAGCTCATGGTAACTAATGCTCCACTGGCTAAGAGAAACGATCCGCAGATAGTATAAAACAATTAAAAGAACGCTTTTTGAAACGCTTCCGGCTTCCGGTGAAAACAAATGGAATTCTGGGTAATCGAGGACTACGGAAATTGTATGCAGTGACGGTAGTGACCAGCAGAGGTTGCTAAAAATCGTTATTTGTGAATCTGCATTGTACAACTTTAAGTAAAAAATGTGAGTACTGTATATTCAGTACAGTACCTGCAGAAGGGAGGCCTTCGTCGTCATCGCTGAGGATTTGTATTTCCGTGAAGGCTGTGCTCTTCCAAGGCCTTACAAACAGACAGAAGACAATGACAGAAGACTTTTACTCAGAGGAGTTGATAGATGCAACTTGCATTTCATCTCTGTCGGGGTGGAAACCTCATAAGTTATGAGTAGTTTTAGACAGTTTTGTTATTAACCGGGACTGCTGAGTTTTAGACAGATACAAGTTTTAGACATATTATATGTCTAATACTTTTACTTTTCAGGATTCAAATTCAAGAGTATCAAAAGTACTATAGCGTATCTACAAGCTCAAAATGCGTCGCTTCGAGACACGTTTCGAGCTACTTTTGTGTGACGCTGTAGTATGATAAAGTAGGGCATTAATTTATGAAAAAAAACACAAATGGTTAAGATATGGAGATAAGAGATTTGTGGCATGCACTGGCAGGCTTCATGTGAGAATATGCACAACAACAATGCACATGAATGTGCATAAAATGGACACACACATGTCATGCATACACGCCACGCACACATTTGAAATATTCATATTTATGTTCACATAAACAGAAGTACAAGAATGCCTTGCACAAAGGACATATACCGGTAAACACTGCCAGTGCAGTCAGACAATAGGAAAACAGCCAGTTACATTTGATAGCCCGCCGATAGCCCTGCATAGACGGCAGAACATTGTTACATACAATATAGTTGACATACTTGTCAGACACAAGCGGACATAAATCATGGGTAAAGGAAACAGCGCCTCCTCCAAATCGAGCGGCTTCCTACAATAGCTCAAGGGTTCCCAAACTTTTCAGACCTTGACCCCCCAAAATAATCAAATTTGAACTGGGGAACCCCCACCCTTACAAGCACTTGGAATTGTAGGCATTACATATAGTTTGACTCGGTTCTACAGATAAACATTGTGAAAATAGCTGTTCTACAAGCTCACAACGCGTTGTGAGCTTGTAGATCTGCAATTTTCACAATGTTTGCCTCTTTCTTACGTCATATTTGACAATTTGGCACATGACAATAAGAGCTTGTAGATCTGCTATTTTCACAATGTTTGCCTCTTTCTTGCGTCATATTTGACAATTTGGCACATGACAAAATGTTGCACATTAAGGTAATCATCTGGGGACCCCACAAAATAATTTGGGGACCCCCATTTTCCCTAGAGTCTGAGGTATACTTAGTTGGGGGCCGACTTCGTGCCCCGAAAATAGCCGATCTGTGTTTTGAGCTTGTAAATTGGCTTTTTATAAATCAAACCCTAACCCTATAACTTCTAAATGCCAAAGCCTCACAATGTCTATGTCTTCCCCTCACAAGTACTGTATAGTGACACAAGCACGCACGCACACACGCACGCATGCACGCACGCACGCATGCACGCACGCATGCACTCTCCTCTCCTCTGTGGTTCCTGTGCTGGTCAGGGATCATAGCAGAGGCTCTGGTGTTATTAAGTTGTCAGTCACCTGTCCGAGACGCAGCCGTCACACACATGTAAAAGAGAGTGGAGTTGTAAAGACACATCAATTCAGCCCCTACAACCAACCAACCAACCAACCAACCAACCAACCAACCAACAAACCAACCAACAAACCATCCACCCCCTCTGTCCAATTTACAATGAGACCATCAGCAGTCCCGGTTAATAATAAAAATAATTCCAAATAATTATGATCGTTGCTGTCGGGCAGATACCTTCTATCTCCATATCATTTGATGTATGTTCATGAATTAATGCCCTATTAGATAGTAGCAAACCAGCTCAGTGACCTTGTGGTTAGAGTGTCCGCCCTGAGACTGAGAGGTCTCATGGTTCGATCCCCGGCCCGGGTCATACCTAAAGACTCAAAACATTGGGACCCAATGCCTCCCTGCTTGACACTCAGCATCAAGGGTGGGATTGGGGGGGGGTAAGTCCCTGTGACATATACTAGCATCATGTCCAGGGGGTGTTACTTGTACATCAAGCTAGTAAGCAAGTATATCTATCAGGAGACCACAAGGGGAGGTAAATGTAAATTCCCATCAAGAGGTGTCATGTTTGTAAAATGAATGAATTGCAGGACCTGAGCACACGGTCATTCAGATCCCGTCTACATCACAGTATCACGTCAGGGGGGATTGTTCCCTTGTCCTTTTCCATGTCTGTTGCCGTCCCTCTGATGAGGCTCTTTGCTCTTTTCTCTCCGCAGGGCTTTTTTGAACCCCTCAATGATCTGATAAAGACGCATGGCAGAGTGTGCGGGTAAGTGCATTTGCATCCTGTCAGTTGCCACTGCTTCTTATTGATTTCATCTCTCCCACAATGTCCTGTTAGACAAATATATGTTGACAAGTATTGGGCTTGCAGAGGGAAAAAAAGAAAGGCCTTAATTCGCACAGTAAAATCCAGAGTGTAAATGTAACTTAAAAGGACGACTTCACCAATTATCAACCTACTGTATCTTCATATAACTGGTCCTCACCAATGCTCATTATGATATGGTACCATTTTTGTGTACTCTGTGTCTCAGAGGAGGACTGTGGACAGTTCAGAAACCCAGCCTACCAGTGACATCATCGATGGGGATTCCAAGCTAATAGAAACTGCAGGCTTTCTATTCCTGGAAAGTTAGCATGCTATAATGGAAGCCATTGTTCTCACGATAATACAAATCTAAATAAAAGCTTTTGAAATCATTGCAGGCAGAAAAATCCTGCCTACAATGATGTCACTGGTAGGCGGGTTCCTGAAGTGTCCACAGCCCTCCCCTGAGACACAGTACCATTTTATCATGAGCATTAGCGAGGACCAATTATATGAACATAGGTTGAAAATGGGTGAAGTTGTCCTTTAAAAGTTGGGGGGGATTACTTTGAAGAACAATATTATCTCTGCCTCTGCTTGTTTCAATTCCATAATACAGTATGTTAGGCAAGAGAGGTAATGCAACTATAATGTCTTCGTGGTTTTTGCTACATACTAATCAGCTAAAAGAATGTAGAGCATTATATTTTAGGCCAGTAATACTCAAACTTTTTTAATTTGAAGGACCCCCATTTTGGTACGCATTAGCAGAGCCGGATCAGCACCCCTGGGGGCCCTTGGGCACTGAAGCTCCAGAGGGCCCCCCGTGCACGCGGCTCACACACGAAAACACACACTCACGCACGCACACACGCACGCATGCATGCACCACACATCCAAACCATGATTAAACCCCATCTTAATCATTTTGAGCTTGCAAACTGGTGTATCAAATCCAGACCATCATATGCCTATTAATTGCTCAAAGGCTGCAGTCCAGCTGAGCAGATATGCCTATGCAATACAGTCATACAGTCCTATACTGTCCAGTTTCATAGACCAAGAGCTGCCATTTCTTCACTCACAGTATAAACAATGGGTTTAATCGTCCCAAGCAATTATGACTGCAAACAACAATGCAAGGATAATAATGCAACACAATAAAGTGGCTTACAACGAAAGCTACAGTCATATGGTATCCACTGGCTGGCGTTCATTAGAAATTGAGTTTTAGTCATTTGACTGACCTTCATGAAATTGCAACTCCATCCCGTACTGGAGAGTGATTTTAGCGTCAGTGCAAATGTCACTGGTGTTACACTTTATTCCATCGGCGGGTGGAAGCCACACAAAACACATCTGGCTATTGATTGGAGTAGGTCAGAAAACGGACTTGCTTCCCGACAACTGTTTTCGATACAGTTCACACCAACTATTCCATGCAGCGCTTGGAATATAGCCTAATGAATTAGTGGGATGTTTTATTTTAGTTAAGCTTGCAACCCGTTACATTCCCCTGACATATTTGAGGCATCCAGCCTCAAATTGATCATCTTCATCAAACAGTCTGGCTCTCCCAGTAGCCAATTTTAATATAGGATGAAAAAACACATAAAAGAGACCTGGCCTCCTTTCTTCATTTCTTCCTTGCTCCTTTCCTTCTACATTGTGCTAAAAGAAAAATAGAAAGAAAGAAAGAAAGAAAGGGTAAAGGATTTAGTGCAATGAATTGGGTTTGTTATGGCTCGATTTGATGCCAAGACTGAGCCAACTAAGTCAGAATTCAGGGATATATGCCAAAAGACATATTACTAGAGCATTCACTGAACATAATACTGTAGCTGAGTTCAATGTGGACTCAGGTGCTTTATTTATTCTTCTAACAAGCAGAGCGGCTTTGTGGCACATTTATAGAACTATTGATCTAGCAGTACTATAAAAGATTCTGGCCTGTAGTTTGAGGCTGGTAAACTGTCATACTCGGCCGATAACAACCCAAGTACTGTTCCTTATAAGTGGGTGTGTCAGTGATATTCTGCTGCAAGCCAGACAGACCGATTTATAGTCATGTGCCGAAAATAGCCGATCTACATTACAGGGTCACAACGCGTCGCGACACATTGTGAGCTTGTAGATTTTTGCCACGCGACTCTGTGCAGAGTATAATCAAGCAATATCTGACCATCAAATAAATATGACATCCCTCTTCCACTGTAAGTTGTAGAACAATGTACCCATAATACAATTTAAATAATAAATAAATAAATATGATAATTGATTGATTGATTGAAACCTTTATTTATTCTATAAAAGAGAATTGAGGTTTACCCGCATTTGCAATGCTGTCGAGATTACACACTCAACAATTAAAGGGCCATTTCACCCCTGGAAGAAGTTTTCGGTCTTTTAATGAAGTTTAGGAGTCAAGAAACAAGATCCTGGGTTTTTTTTGGTGAATAATCTGTGTTTTTAGATATCTAGTAATCTTCGCATTCTTCGTGACGTTATTTGCGTCATGAGAGATATGTCTCATTCCTTTCCGCACTACATGTTGTCTTGACGCGTCTCAGTCAGACCAGCTCCAAACGACAGCCCCCGTAACACTTTGTTCAACCTTCTTTCGCCACTCGGCCACTCCCATTAGCTGCGGCCAGCGGGCAAACCCCCTTGCAGAGTGAGGCATTACTTTACCTGAGTTATCTTCTTATAGTTGTACTTGAATGTTGACATGAAATAATAATCCTGTGTAGTGTTTCATAAGCGCAAGCTTGAAAAAAAAATACAGCGTGGAGTGGCAGCGCTGGTAAACAAACACCGTCGCAAAGGCTAGGATCATAATACCAAGGATTCGACAGTGATGTCAATACTATGCGACACGGAAGTAGAACACCAGAAAGATACCAAGGATGTCCCAGTGATATGACATCACTAACGAATCCTTGGACATATATGTAACTAGATGAACGTTTGCGAGGACAGCCAGTGTTGCCAGATATTGTGAGAGAAATAAGCAGCCAGGTCTATGAAAACAAGCCCAAAAGAAAAATAACTATGCCAAGAGCACTTTACCTAGACATGGGATATTATATATTTGAAAATTGCTGATCTACAAGCTCACAACGCTTCGCAACCCATTGTGAGCTTGTAGATCTGCTATTTACAAAAAAATCTTGAGGGGGAAAAAGTCCAAAATGTGGATTTTTTTTTTTTTTTTGCAAAATATTTTTATTTGCTTTTCAAAATGTGGAATATTTTTGACACATATTTGTTAGGGGCTCCCTGCCACAAATTATAATTTCAGATGGGGGTCTGTGGAAAAATACATGAACATGTTTGAGAACCACTGGTTTAAACAGCAATCAAAACATTTGGAAACAAGCCCAAATATCAACTACATTTTAGAAAGAAGCCGCTTATAATAAGCAGACATGGCGACACTGGCATGCTGTTTGGATGTTATTGTTGGAGATCACACCCACATGGAACCTCCCCTGCCACAAGGCACCAAAGCATTCTGGGAGTTGAAGTTATAGGCAGTGATACGCTGTGGTCCCCCCTGTAGTCCCCCCTGTGGTCACCCCTGGAACTCCTTCCAGGGGTGAAATGCTCCTTTAAGGCATACAGATATAAAACACAGAAACAACTAAATAAGGCCATAACAGAAAACTAGTAAGTTAAAAACAATTACATAGTGAGGTTACAGTAGGGTAATTATTATAGCAGGTTATTATAATTATTATAATAATAATAATAATAATAATAATAATAATAGTAAAACCACGGACCGATAATCAAATGATGAAAGAAAAAAGAGCCACTGTTCTCGTGGCGGCATGTTGTTTTTCATTAGACCCACCTTACTAGTCCATTATAGCGCCCAGGTGTACTGACTATCAAACCTCTGGAGCCATCGGATGCGCTGTCAATAAACTTTAACGTTACCGCTCTTTAGTGTCTAAGACTAGCAGTGTCTAAGACTAGCAGTGGTGGGAGAAGTACTCAGCTATTTTACTTAAGTAAAAGCAGCAATACCACAATGTAGAAATACTCTGTTACAAGTAAAAGGCCTGTGTTCAAAATGTTACTTGAGTAAAAGTACAAAAGTATTGCCATCAAAATATACTTAAAGTACCAAAAGTAAAAGTACTAAAATGTTTGAAAATAGCAGATCTACAAGCTCCCAACGTGTTGCATCGCGACGCGTTGGGAGCTTGTAGATCGGCTATTTTCATATAGCCTATGTATAAAATAGGGCTGAAGTGGTTAATGTATGTTTTATAATATCATAATTTATATCTGCAAAGTAACTAGTGTAACAAGTTTTCAAATAATTGTAGTGGAGTAAAAGTACAATATTTGCCTCTGAGATGCAGTGGAGTAGAAGTAAAAGTATTGAAAATTGGAAATACTCCAGTAAAGTAAAAAAAATACCTAAAAATTGTACTTAAGTACAGTACTTGAGTAAATGTACTTAGTTACTTTACACCATTGCAGACTAGAAGCCACTGTCCGTGAAGTGCACCCCTTGAACTGTATCCCTTAACCCATTAAGACCTGAGGCCCATTCTACAAAAGGTGGTGATGGGGGGAGTTAATTAAACCTTTTGATTAAAGTAGTGATAATTGGATATTAAATCCTCTAGGTAAATTGGAGGAACTATTCATGTGAGGAATATGGGGTTTGAAAAGCTTCTGCTTACAGCTAAGATGAAGGGACCTAATATTTAATAACCTCTTCATAGGTTTTGGGAGATGGAGGGGGTTGGGGGTGAGAGTGGAATCCCTTAACCTTTACAAGTTTCTAAAATGTTGCCCCAAAATAGGGACAAAACAGGTTTAATGTGATCAACAACCTGACAAATGATGTAGAGAGAGGGTCAGAGATTTAGACCGGCGCTTCTCAAAGTGGGGTCCGGGAGTCCGGGACCCCCAGGGGTCCTGGGGGGGTTCCAGGGGGTCCCCAGCTACATGTGTTAATACAGCGTCACAATCATTTTAACCTTGTGTTTGTACATCTGCTATTTTTTAGAAATATTTAAAACATTTTGAAAATGTTGAATAATTCTGAATGTCTTTTTACATAAATATTATTTTCTGGGGGTCCCTGGCTCAAACTATTTTCAGATGGGGGTCCGTGGCCCTATCAATGTGGGGGTCCTTGGCACGAAGAAGTTTCAGAACTGATTTTACACAGCCATGCTCATGGACACACGCACGTGCGCCGCGCACGCACACACACACACACACACACACACACACATACACATACACATACACACACACATACACATACACATACACATACATACACACAGACGAAGAGCTCTGCTTCTGGCAGAACTAACAGGTCTCACCAGGCAGCTCAACTCTGGTAGGCTTTTACAATTACAATTACGATTCAGGCATTTTAGCAGATGCTCTTAATCCAGAGTGACTTTATAGTAAGCGAGGTAAACACGAGGTAAATCAAATGCATAGAGACAGTGTAGTAGTGCCTAGTGGTGGAAAAAGTTTTTAAAAAATCCGAAATTCAAAATTGACTTGAGTAAAAGTACAAAAGTATTTGTATCAAAATGTACTTAAAGTACCAAAAGTAGAAAGTACTCATTATGCAGAATGTCCTGTTTCACAAGTTTTCAAATGTATAAAAATCTTTTGAAAATAGCAGATCTACAAGCTTACAATGCGTCGCGGAGCTTGTAGAGCTTTTAAAATGGCCGAAATGTATATAGGGCTGAAGTGGTTAATGTTTTGGTGGTATGTTTTGTGATAACAATCTAAATCTGCAAGTAACTAGTAACTAAAGTTTTCAAATAATTGTAGTGGAGTAAAAGTACAATATTTGCCTCTGAGATGTAGTGGAATAGAAGTAAAAGTATTGAAAATGGGAAATACTCCAGTAAAGTAAAAAAAATCCTCAAAAGTGTACTTAAGTACAGTACTTGAGTAAATGTACTTAGTTACGACCTCAGTAATCTAGGTAATCTAGGATCTAGATCTAGGATCATTTTTTGCAACACAAAGACAAACCAACGATGAGCTTTACTGGTGCAAAATGCACCAAACATGACTCAGCAGCTTTTTAAATAGCGAGGCTGTAATGAACCGCTGCTTTCTGTGGGGATTTGAATCCTTATAAAAAAGCCATAGGGGTCGTTAACACCCAAGTGTCCCTGTTTATGGATGCACCTGTCACCATGCCTTCCTGTAATGGCTATAACCTCTGAGATGACGTCTCTGTTTGCTTTATGTTTTGATAGCTGCTGCTGGTGGTTTATTATGCCAGTGGTTCTCAAACTTTTTTTTTCGTGTCAATGACCCCCAAATTGATACGTATTATAAATAATAATTCTACATTTTCTAAACATTTTAGATATATTTCAAAGATTTACAAAAATAGCCGATGTACAAGCTTACAGCCATTTTCTGAATACAGCCAACATACAAATGGATAAAGTGGTTAAAATTATTGTAATGCTATGTTAACTACTTAAGTGTCAATTGTTTATGTTGTAATGACTTATGGCAGTGTTTCCCAGCCTGAGGTTCGGGCCTCCTTTGGGGCCACCAAAGATCACTTTGTGGCCTTCCTGGTCTGTTTGGACGTAGTCCAAAGTTTGTAAATGTTTAACAAAATGATAACTTGCATTTTTGGGTCATTATATAAAAATATGTCATTTTAAAATATTTATCAAAAACGTTTTCAATAGCTAAGATAGCCGTTCTACAAGCTCACAACATTGTAAGCTTGTAGAACGTCAATTTTCGCTATTCATTAGCTTAATCAACGGTGTGGATAACAATATAATAACAATAAGGATAGGATAGAAATGATAAATGGCAGTAATATTTTTTTTCTATCGTGTAAGAGAAATCATTCAACTCAAATACACATTGAAATAACATGTTTAACAAAATGTTTGTGTGCTGGGGTCATTGGCAGTAGTAGTGTGGGTGGTTGAGCTCCCAGCATGCAGCATGTTCCAGGCTTAAACGTGTTCTCTAATAGAGTGTGAGAACACACACTGCTCTCTGACCAGCTGCACTGACCGCTGTGTTTGATATAGCCCTGAAGACACTTGCATGCGTGTGTGTGCGTGCGTGCATGCATGTGCATACGTGTCTGTGTATTCCTGCTTGCATGCAGGTGTTTGTGTGTGTGCGCACGAGCATCTTCTCAGTATGTTTCGTCTAATCTCCATGTCTTTTATGTCTCAGGTTTTTATGTAAATGATATGATATTATATATTTCGTATTATTATTGTTATGTATTGTCTCAGGTATTGTGCATTTATTTATTTATTGTTGCTATTTATTTATTTGTATTATGTATGTATGTACTATATGTATGAATGCATTCATTCATTCATGCATTCATATAATTCATTATGTTTCTATTGTCTCAGGTATTATTTAGGTCGGAGACCCATAGTAGTGGTGGCTGATCCTGACATGCTCAGACAGATCATGGTCAAAGAATTCAGCAGCTTCCCCAACAGAATGGTGAGCACATGAAGCGCACACACACACACACACACACACACACACACACACACACACACACACACACACACACACACACACACACACACACACACACACACACACACACACACACACACACACGCAGTCACACACACACAGTCACACACACACACACACACACACACACACACACACACACACACACACACACACACACACACACACACACACACACACACACACACACACACACACACACACACACACACACACACGGATGGACAGGTGCAAACACATAATTTGCCCCTGGCCTTTCCGGCCTGGTGGAGATGAGGAGCACATGAAACAATGACCACACCTACACTAGTCTCATGTAGCCAGACGGTCAGAGTACCGTAGTCACCTCTGCCTAGGCGCCAACACAGACTAAACGTCTTAACACCAAGCTTGAGAAATACTACCAAAAAAACGTTTTACGTGTTACGTTTTATACTGCAGCTCCTGAAAAATAATTGATTTGGGCCGATAATCTCGGGTAAACGGTCTGTGAAGTAATATGTCCTCCTCTGACAGAGTTCTAAAGCTTGTGGAGACATTTTGATTTGAGCGGAACGTAAATGCAGACATCCCCCCGCATGTGATGGTGTGTGTGATGCTGTTCCCTGCATTGCAGGAGGATGATGTGTGTTCTCTCTACACGACGCTCTCTCTGTGTGATTTCAGCAGAATAGCCTTTGGCACTTTGATGGCTCTGACAGAGTGCTAAGCTAACCCCCTCACCCCACCGCAAGAGCCACACAGATGCCACATTTCTGTGTCTGATGGTTCTGTGGTTCTCAATTTTTTTCATGTGAAGGACCCCCAAAATTGTATTTGGCCGTGGACCCCCCATCTGAAACGTTTTTTTTGCCAGGGACCCCCAGAAGAGAAGCTTTAGGTTAAAAAGATATATAAAAAGTATTCAAAACATTTTCCATATTTTTCAGAAACTTTCAAAAATAGAATGTACATGCTTGCGCTGTGAGCTTGTAGATCTGCTATTTTTGAATATCCAACGTATAAATGGATAAAGTGGTTAAAATGATTGTGATGCTATATTAACTGCTTTTCCTGGGGACCCCCTGGAACCCCCCCAAGGACTTTGAGAACCACTATCCTAGACCACAGACTACCAATGTTTTGACCGATACAAAAGGTGCAAAAAGATATGACAAACAACTTAACTCTCTCAGTGCCGAGCCCCGAGTTATCCCGAGTTTTCTCTGAATACCCTCCCTGCCAGAACGAGAAATCCCGAGTTTTTACTTTTTACTGTGGTCGCGCTATTCTGTTTATTTTTCATGATCGCTTTCACTTTATGATTCCTTCAGACTCATTGGGTTCCGGTTTCATGACGCAGATTCCGTTTCCGTTAATAATTTTCAGTCATTTTCGGCCAGAATAGGGAAACACACGGTTTTTCACACGGTATAAAAAACTAACGGAGAGCTCCACTTCTATAATCTATAGTCTGGGTGACGAACAGTCATCGCCGTCGTGTATCACATCGTATTTTTGGCCGATCGGAGAATATGCGACCACGTCACATCCGGTTTATGACGTGTGCACTGTTTGGGCCTGTTTGGGGGGGGGGGGGGGGGGGGGGGGGCGAGCGAGTCATCGAGGTGATCAATGTGTCTATTTGCTGCTCTCTGCTGGTAGAACTGTCGTATGCAGGGGTTGACACTAACACCTGCCCGCCTGCCCGGGGCAGGTAAATAAAATGGTAGGGCAGGTGAAGTTTGCTATCTGGTTGCCCCACGGGCAGGTGCACATTTTGTCTCTCCAGCTCTTTATTAAACAGAAAATGCCTTTTCGGGTCAGGATACCAATTTCATCGAATCAGGACAGAGAACTCAGACAGGATACAGATTAAACAAGTGAAATTGGAAGTGATGACACAAAGACATGAGCATGTAAAATTGGAACTGGAACATTGGCTGAAATGGTGTCACCTAACTGGAAATTTATTTTCTGTCTATCAAAGAGCTGGAGAGACAGAGAGACCCCTGTTACTGAACAAACACTCTATAGCAATGAGTACTATCAGAATATATTAACCCATAACAAAACCCTTTTTGTTTTAACCAAAAAATATCACTTACCCTACCTTCAACCCATAGTAATTAAAATTTAACCTATCATTTTATAAAGGACGATTTACTTTTCGGGCAAGTGGGCAAGACCTGTGGGCAAGTAGAAAATGACCTGTACTTGCCGACCTTAGTGTCAACCCCTGCGTATGTGTTTAAAACCGCAGTATTTGAATGAAAAATTTAAAAATAAAAAAACACGCAAATCGCTGGCACTGGGGGAGTACTTTATGAAAATACTCTTGGCAGTGAAAGAGTTAAATATACAAATAAATTATTGACATTTAATATTTTTATACATGTACAAATAGCAGAAAGAGCTGATCTACAAGCTTACAACGCGTCATGTTGTAAGCTTGTGGACCCTTATGTAATACTTGTGACAGGCCTACATACTTATAGTTATTGTTATAGTTATCGATCTTGGTGTAGACACAACTGTACATAAGTCAGCGTGTAGATCTGACGAGAACCCTTTGAACCGAACAAATACACAGTCAGGCATTGATCCACACTGAGATTGACCTTTTAAAGGTCTCTCTGGGTCAAAGGTCATGGCTATTTGTTGATAATGGAAGACTGTATCGTTAACCGTTTCCAGTGTATACAGTACGCTGTGATGGAAGAAGTACTCACATGTTTTACTTAAGTAAAAGTATCAATGCTACAATGTAGATGTACTCTGTTACAAGCAGAAGTCCCATATTCAAAATGTATCGGCATCAAAATAATACTTAAAGTACCAAAAATAAAAGTACTCATTGTGCAGAATGTCCCATTTCACAAGTTCAAAATGTATTAAAAAATCTTTGGAAAATAGACGATCTACAAGCTGACAATGCGTCGCATCGTGACGCATTGTGAGCTTGTAGATCTGCTATTTTCAAATGGCTGAAATACATATATAGGGCTGAAGTGGTTAGTGTGTTTTACTAGAAGCTAAAGTTTTCATATAATTGTAGTGGAATAAAAGTACAATATTTTCCTCTGAAATGTAGTGGGGTAGAAGTAAAAATATTGAAATTTGTAAATACTGAAGAAAGTAAAAATACCTCAAAATTGTACTTAAAGGGATAAATAAAATTTAAAAAAAACCAACTAATTGATAGAAAAAAAGTCTTTTTTGGTGGTGAACTATCCCTTTAAGTACAGTACTTGAGTACATGTAATTAGTTACTTTACACCACTGACAGTACGTAGTGGAACATGTCATTGTAGCCAATGAGGCAAGGCAGTTTTATTTATTGGTAACTGCAGGTGCAAGACCAACAGTGGATCAAGGCAGAAAAATAAAATATATAAATAAAATAATAATAAATAAAAAATAGAAGTCTGCCGCACGCTGAGGCTTTTCAAAAGCTCCCAATCAAGGCTTTATTTATTCACGTTTTGACACTACAGTCTTCTTCATAATTGAACCCTACCAGTCTTCAATACATTACATTGTTGTTCTTAGTTTGTAAGTAAACTGGAAAATGTATTGACAAAGTTATGGTCGAAAAACAACGTTGACCTGGTTTTGCGACTGTTGACCCCCTAACCCGATGACTCATCGCCTAACAAACACACTGTCAGACAGACAGACAGACGGACAGACGGACAGAAAACACTGGAGTAAAGAGCACAGAACCAGATAGACCATAATAGAGGATAGCTGAGCGAATGGAGATGATTTCAGTTGAGCAGATGATCTGTCCATAGTTTTAAGATCTGAACTGAATATACATACATTTTGCTGGGGACCCCCTGGTACCCCCCCAAGGACCCCTGGGGGTCCCCAGACCCCACTTTGAGAACCACTGCCTTACAGCACCTTTAGCTCAGAGAGTGTACAAATGGAACGGGTTCCATTTGGTTCCAATTGTACACTCAGCAGAGTTACAAATGGACCCACAGATAGCAGTGAGTATTTTACAGTGTAGTGCAGCAAAGTGCAGGTACAGTCGGCCTACAGAGGTATTCCTGATGGCTGCCCAGGGTCACGGCTAATGATAGGCTGACACATGCATCAGAGAGGGTTCAGAGGTCACGGGGGTCACCCTGAGCTTTCATCATCTTCCATACCGGTGCTCTAGCTGCCGAGCAAAAGGTCAAAAAGGCGAGGGAGAAAATCAATGCGCTCTTTTTTTTCTCCCCTCGGCGCCGACTTCAGCAAAGCCGTGTGTGCATTTGATGCCAAATATACAGGACTCTCTCGGACAATATGCGATGGCGAGGCACAGGCTTATTAGAATATAATGCTTTGTTTTTGCTTTGTTTATCACTCAAGCACACGCAAGTGTATGTGCACGTGCACACACGCGCACTCACACACACACACACACACACACACACACACACACACACACACACACACACACACACACATGTTGGTATTTCTATGCTTGGGAGGACAGCAAGGGGTTAGGATGGCACATTTTTACGTTTTTCTTGCCATTTTGAACCCCACTGTAACCTTATAGCTCTATCAGTCTTTGTTAAACAGGAAAACAATATTTGTGGGGTCCGGTGTTTTGGACCTCAAAGGTACAAAACGCACACACACACACACACACACACACACACACACACACACACACACACACACACACACACACACACACACACACACACACACACACACACACACACTCAATTATGATTCAGAATTCCTTTTGACATTTACAGCTTGCAGCTTGAACGTGTAACACAGGCGGCTCCACTTTGGTGACTCATTTCCGTACACCAAAGAAAGCTGAGGGAGCAGTATAAAACCGGATTGATGAATTTGCTCAACTCGCCGCGCTGTGGTTTTTGAAGGTTTCTTTGGCCCTCCAGACATCGACCACAAGAGCCTCCTTCACGCCACATTACACCACTTCATTGTTGTGGTCGTACTTTTAGTGGTGGGAGCTGCGCTTCTTCTTCAACTTCACTTAACCGTGAGGTTCTGTGTGGCGTTGCACAGCGCGCTCATCCCATCCTTGGACGCGGTACAAAAGTATAATGTCGGGATCATTAACCACTTAAACCCTATATGGTTGACTGGAGTCCCATCATGTCGCATAAAAGTAGTGAATTTTTTATTTATTTATAATAAAAAAGGAATGGTTTTGGATGTATGAGGTTTCCACCCTAGCGTCCCTATTCTGGGGTGAAGATTGAGCAAAAATAGCTGATCTACAAGCTCACAACTGTTACTATAATACTGTCACTATATAACAGGTGTAAGGTAAACCTACAATGAATCGGTTATCTGCCCAAATTCAATTTCAACTTTGTGCATAATATATCCCTAAAATAATGTGACTGGCCCATTCGTTTACATTGTGTAACTCTCAGAGTTAATTCCGCATGGCCAGCCTTCATGGCGGACAGGAGGAGCTGTTTTATATTCCTCCAGAGTTTTCTCCTCCTGCTATGGTGTGCTTGTTGTTGCCTCAAAGGTCCAAACGTCCCAGAGGACCCTAGAGATGATCAGACCCACTGGGCCGCACAAGAACAACACAACACAACAGCCTCTCTCTCTCTCTCTCTCTCTCTCGCTCTCTCTCGCTCGCTCTCTCGCGCGCTTCCTTTGGCTGAGATGATTTGACTCTGCCCGGCGGCGCGGGGCGAGCATGGCGGCGGAAATGAAATAGTGGATGCATTGAATTGTTGATAGGGTGGGGGGGGGGGGTCGGTCGAGGCGGGGGGGGGGGTTGGGGGTTTGGGGTCGAGGCGGGAAGGCGGCATTAGAGATGAGGTGGATGGAAGGGATTGACAGTAATGGGCTTTTCTTTTTCTTTTTCTCTTACATTTCTGAGTCGTCGTGTCTCCCCCTTCCCCCCGGGGGCCTGTGAAACGCGTACAGTGCTCTGTGTGTGTGTGTGTGTGTGTGTGTGTGTGTGTGTGTGTGTGTGTGTTCATCAGTTCTCTTATCATGAAGCAAAATAAATGAATGAAGTGAAAACAAAATGTGAATGAAAATATACTGAAGTACACAACAAACACTCTGTGTGAATACATACAGAGACAGGGAGACTTAATGGAGTATTTCACCCAAAACATTACTTGTTTTCTATCAATTACACACCCCATGAAGCATTGAGATTTCCTTGCGTTCCTAAGCCAATAATTTGATTACCGGCGGAAAGATGCTAATGTATCCGGTAAGAGACTCAAAGGAGTCTCTTTGAGTCTCTTACCGGAGAGACCGCCGGTCATCAAATTATTGACTCAGGAATGCGACAAAAACTAAAAAATCTCCAAGAATTCAAGGCTTCATGGGGTGCGTAATTGATAGAAGATAAGTCATTTTTCGGGTGAACTAACTCCTTTGAACCCATTCAATCCGGGAAACCGTACGTATGTTTCTATATCAGTGGTGCTGAAACTTCTTCATGTCAAGGACCCCCAAAATTATATGTATTTGGCCGCCTACCCCCGTCTGAAAATATTTTGTTCCAGGGACCCCCCCCCCAGAAGCAAAGATTTGAGTAAAAAAAATCCCTTTAAAATATATATATTCAAATATTTGCACTTAATGTTCAAGATTTTTCTAAAATAGCAGATCTACAAGTTCATAGCACGGCACCTGGTGCCGCGCTATGAGCTTGTATATCAGCTATTTTTTAATAACAAAAGTATAAAATAATGGTTATAGCCAAAATTGAAAATGACGCGGGTGCGTCCTCGGATTGAATGGTTTAACAGACAGACAGACAGACAGACAGCGTCATTCATTACATTTGCTTTGTGTCGCTTCACAGCTCAACTAAATGAATGAATCTTTGTTTTCTCAGGTTCTAATCAAAACCCTTATTTGACTTTGTCTTCTTCTCCCAGACCACACGCTTCACCACCAAGCCCATGAGCGACTGCTTGTTGATGCTGAGGAACGAGCACTGGAAGCGGGTTCGAAGCATCCTGACCCCCTCCTTCAGCGCCTCCAAGATGAAAGATGTGAGTGTAGGGGGTGTTGGGGGAAAAAAATCGATTAATGTAAAAATCGTGATCAACAATTCAGAATCGATTCATAATTTCCAAAAATCAAGTTCTTACTGTACAGTATGGTGTGTGTGATATGAAATGCAAGCTTACCATAATCACAGACATTAACATGTCTTCCATCATATTCAAGGGCTTTAGGGGAAATTAAATCAACTCCAGTCACTTTCAGTTCAGCACAGCAGAGGGGAGGTGTGTGGGTCCAGCTGACGCTCGTTAATGTTACTTGCATCAAGGCAGTTAATTATGTTGTTTCTGCGTCAAATAGAACTCGAAAAATACTATCAATGCGAAGAATTTTTACAAGTGACCCTCTCTGGTATTATATAATTCTCTGTTTGAGCTGTTGGAAATAACTATACTACACTTGGCTGTTTAAGTCCAGATGACAACAATAAGACTGTTGTGAATTAAAATAGTTAAAACTCATTGGGAATCATTTTGAAATGAGAATCGATTTTTTTTATAAAATAAAATAAACTATTTTAAAATTGAATCGTGATCCCAAGAATCTGAATCGAATCGTGAGGTATAGCAGAAGATTCACAGCCCTAGATGAGTCTTCCTCTCCTCATCCCCCCCTTCCTCCACTCCCCTCCGCCCCCCCCCCCCCCTCCCCCCAATTAAATGTCATCCAAGCCACTCACTGGTAGTCCATGTCATCATCATTCTTTTTTTTGTTTTTTTAATGTCTGCTTCATTTATATGAAGACCATAAATTCATCCGTACGTATTCTGACAACGTGTCGAATGCTTGTCCACATTCCCGTGTGCGCCGACCACACACAGTTGTTCGATAACTGCCTTTGTAGGATGCAGGCATATGCAGTATTGTAGCGCAGTACTCAAATATTTAAAAAATTTGCTTGAGTAAAAGTACAAAAGTATTGGCAAGTAAACGTACTCATTATGCAGAATGTCCCATTTCACAAATTTTAACACATTTTCACAAGTTTTGAAAATAGCAGATCTGCAAGCTCACAATGATGCTCAAATGATGCAACGCATTGTGAGCTTGTGAGCTTATAGATTGGATCTTTTCAAATGGCCGAAATGTATATAGGGCTGAAGTGGTTAATGTATGTTTTGTAATAATAATCAAAATCTACAAAGTCACTAAAGTTTTCAAATAATTGTCGAGTAAAAGTATAATATTTGCTCCTGAGATGTAGTGACGTAAAAGTATACAGAAAATTGGAAATGCCTCAAAACTGTACTTAAGTACAGCACTTGAGTAAATGTACTTAGCTACTTTAGACCACTGGTGATGCACTCATGTATTCTACCTCCACATCCAGACGGAAGGTCATCTGCAGCTATACGATGATGCAGGGGACAACTGACAGGATTATATTGAAGCAATATGCCACAAGAGGCTTATTAATAACAAACCACAGCCTTGAAGTGGCTTATATTGCTGACTCAGCCAATCAGAATTAAGCAGTGGAACTATCCGTCTGAAGTTTAACACTCTCTCTGAGTTAAAGTCGTACTGTGTAACTTTTTCAATTAAACAAAGGTTATTATTTTATATAATCTTTTTCTGGTATATATTTTTCATAATAACCAATCCTCGTGAATCTCTTCTCTAAGCATGCATCCATCAGTATTAAACACTGCTTTAATTCACGAGTGTCATCTCCCGACATTCGCGTAAAAATGACGTAGGCCCTGGATTGTTTCTTATTTATGCATTTTACAGTTATTAAATATAGTTTCTGACGACGTGTTGTTGCTTTCAAAAAATATCCTCGGGCGCTGACGACCCTGCAGCGTTCCCTTTTCGGTGTCCCTTTTTCAGTGTTCCTTCCATTATAGACAAACGCTGTAATGACTACAAGAGGTGTGTCGCTAAAACAGACCACAATAATGACTGTTACACAGTACGATTTTAAATGAACACTCCAGATTTCAGTGTGTGCGGTCTCACCCAATCTCTTCTTTTTCTGTCAACTGGAATCATTCACTTACTACTACTGTACCAGAGGGTTGTTATTTTGGACCCGGGCCCAAAGAAACGAGGTTAGATCATTTGACATTAAATGTTTTAAATGGAGTCGGAGGCCTTTAAAAAACACACGCAGGAGATTTAGGGCTTGTAATTGGGTTGGAAATGATAGCTCCGTCTCCATAGTGGTTATCCAAGCATAACATTTAATTAACGTCTGATAAATCCAATGCGGATGGATGAGACTCAAAGGAATGTTCTTCTCTTTTTCTCTCTCTTCTTTTAACCCCTCTCTCCTCTCCTCCTCCCCCCCCTCTCTTATGTGTGGTTCCCTCGCTCAATTTGTCGTTTTTTGGCTCCTGTCCGTCTCTCTGTCTGAGTGCTGTTTGTATTGTAATATCATGCTTAATGTATACGTTGTCTAAAAACACAGCCAAGCTCGTCGTGAGCTTGTAGATCGCTTATTGTTGGAGCGCAACACTGACGTATGACGAAGTATTCATTTGGCCAACGATCTACAAGCTCACAACGTTGTGAGCTTGTAGATCTGCTATTTTCAAACATTTTAGTACTTTTACTTTTGGTACTTTTAAGTACATTTTGATACCAATACTTTTGTACTTTTACTCAAGTACATTTTGAATTCCGGACTTCTACTTGTAACAGAGTACTTCTACATTGCAGTATTGATACTTTTACTCAAGTAAAACATGTGAGTACTTTTTCCGCCACTGGACCTGTGCAACATTGTTGTAACTTAAAAATGTAATACAAGCTGAAAAATGTTGCCTTTGCCTCCCACTCAGAATCAGCTTTACTGTCACCTCACAGGTTTACAGTAAAACTGTAAAAAAATAAAAATAAAAAAAAGCTGTTGACAAATCTTCTCTTATGAGGGTCCCTGGCACAAAATATTTTCAGATCCGCAGTCAAGTAGGAATTAGGTGGGAGTCTATTCATTCCAAAGGGAGAGTGAACATGAACACAGCTTCTGAACTATTCTTTAGCCCAGTGGTTCTCAACCAATGGTCCGGGGACCACCAAGCGGTCGTTGAGGGGGTTCCAGGTGGTCCCCAGCTAAATGATGGAGACTTGGTAACCAAATGGACCCTTACAGATCATTTTTTTTATAATGATTTATTTATTGACAATGCACAATGTACACATATATCATTATCACATTTCTTTTTTTTCTTTTTTTGTAAACAAGACATAATAAAAAAGACAAAGAATAAAGGAAAATACACGATACACAAAAACACAACAAAAAGAAGACAAACAGTCCTCCCAAACCCTCCCCCCACACCTTTACCCTTACAGATCTTTAACTCTTGAGTGTAAAATGAAACCAAATGGACCCTTACGGGTTGTTAAACATCTGCATTACTTAATTTACAAGAAGTCTACACAATTAGACTGTAGAAGACTTATTTTGATCAACGTTTGCCTGTTATCTCTCCTGTTGGTACCAACATCAATACAGCATGGAATTGTGGACAAAATCTCATCCAAAGATTATAAAGTATTCTAAGTTTTCCGTCTGAGAGTCTAAATCTCATCAAATGGTGGTTCCGTGGCTCAAATGCCAAATAAATAATGGACCGTGATATAAAAAAGTTTGAAAACCACTGCTTTAGCCCCATGGTCACTGAACTAAATATTGCCACAAGCCACACAATTCTCAGAACATTTTGACACTTACATTTTTAAGAGAGACAAATCAGGAGAAAATCTACTTTAATATCGACCTTACTCTGTTCCAGAAACACACTCTTCACACTCTTAGGAAACCATTTGTATGCCATTTGTGTACCATTTTGCCTCTAGTGGCTACAATTGGGATGGCGGATCTTTCTAGAATATCCACCATCTTTGACAGAGCCTATTAGAGATTTTCTTATGGTAGCAGATGTGGCAAGCAATACCGTATCTTTATGTTTTCACATCTGTACATATGTTATTGTAAAGGAACAGTAGGGCATCTCCCCCTTTAACCCTTTAAGACCGGGAACGGGTTTGTGTGTCATTTTATGATTTATTTGGCTATTCAAAAATAGCAGATATACAAGCTCATAGCGTGGCAACGAGTGCCACACTATTAACTTGCAGATCTGCTATTTTTGAAAAATCTTGAAGATTTGGGCATATCTTTGACTATTATTTTTTAAAGCGAAAATTTTTAACTCTTGGGGGGTCCCTGGAACAAAATATTTTGAGATGGGGGCCCACGGCCAAATACATACCATTTTTGAGAACCACTGATATGATAGCAACATACGCTTTTTCAAAAAAAAACTGTTAACTCTTACCCTGCCAGAGTTTTTTCAAAAAGTCTGTAGCCTCTGCCAGGGTTTTGACCGATTTTGGTACCTTTTCGCATAGCCACAGAATATTTTTCTCCAGTATGATTGATCCCAGATAATTTCTAATCACAGATGAGATTCAGGTGTGGTTTCACAAATGTCAACGAGGTCAATTTGACCTTGTTGTCATGTGTTGTTTGATGTTTGAAAATAGCTCAAAACCAGTAGTTTCAAACCAAAAAACATTGTGAATTGTTTGTCCGTTTCAATTTTAACATTGAAGTGGATGGAGCAGCAAATCTTTGGGAATTGTTATCTCCTTATTCGTTTGGAATATCGAAAAGGTGTCAATCTTAAATAATTAGAGAATCTTTTTAGAATTTTTTTTTTTTTGAAAATAGTTTTTTTTTTTTTTTTTTTCAAAGACGTTTTTAAACGTCTTTGGCAGGCAATAGCTGAAGGCCCAAAGACGTTTATAAACGTCTTTGGCAGTTATAGAGTTAAGATTTAGAAGACATTTGTAGAATCCCCAGAAGCAAAGATTTGAGTTACAAATGTTCGCTTTAGAAATATATATATTCAAAGACCCACGAGTTTCCCCAAAAATAGCAGATCTACAAGCTCATAGCGGCACTCTGTGCCGCGCTATGAGCTTGTATATCTGCTATTTTTTAACAGCCCAAAGAAATCTAAGCATGACAGAGATGCGTTCCCGGTCTAAATGGGTTAATATGATAGCAAATGATTGTGTATCATGTCGTGTCCTGATTATTTAGTGATGATATAAAAGAGCTGAGCAGAGGCCTTGATTGAGCTGAGCACAAGTCTGTAATTACGTGTGTGTGTGTGTGTGTGTGTGCATGTGCGTGTGCGTGCGTGCGTGCGTGAGAGGTGGTCATTTGGGATGTTAATTGTAATTACTGCACTGGTGGTCACCATGGCAACCCCAACCACCCTGATCGCAGTGTGACCATTTAGGTTGTGTGTGTGTGTATGTCTTTGCGTGTGTGTGTGTGTGTGTGTGTGTGTGTGCGTGCATGCGCATACAGTGTATTTCATTTTGGGTGCAAAACTGTCCAAAACTGTTACTGTTCAGGATTCAAATTCAAAAGTAGCAGATCTACAAGCTCAAAACGTGTCGCTTCACGCCGTTTTTCGAGCTTGCAGATCTTCAACTATTGATGCTTTTTGCGTGACACATGTAGTATGATCAAGTAGGGCATTCATTTACGAAAAAAACACAACAAGTAAAACTATGGAGATAAGAGGTTCCTGTCCGACAGTGCAGAGGGTTGCTTTTGTTTGAGAAACCGTACCTGTGATTCAGACCCGCTTTTGAAAACATCTCATAAAGGGACCTGGCCATGTTGCAGCCGACTGCGGTCGCTCCAATAACACTTAACCCATTAAGACCGGGAACGCATACTGTGTCTTTTTTAGATCTATTTGGCTATTCAAAAATAGCAGATATACAAGCTCATGGCGCTATGAGCTCGTAGATCTGCTATTTTTTTTTAATGAAAATGTGTGCAAATCTTTGAATATATATTTTTTAAAAGCGAACATTTGTAACTCAAATCTTTGCTTCTTCGGATTCTACAAATGTCTTCTGAATCCTAAGACTTTTCTGAAAAACCTATGTTGCTATAATATCAATGGTTCTCAATCTTTTTCATGACAAGGACCCCCAAAATGATATGTATTTGGCCGCACACCCCCATCTCAAAATATGTTGTTCCAGGGACCCCCCCCCCCCCCCACAAGAAGCAAAGATTTGAGTTAAAAATGTTATAATGTTATGTTTAGTTAAAATATATACATTCAAAGGTTTGCACAAATGTTCACGATTTTTCAAAAGCAGCAGATATATAAGCTCATATGAGCTTGTATATCTGCTATTTTTGAATAGGAAAATAAATATAAATTTCACTTATATTTGTATCCCACGATTTTGTAACCCATGTTTTCACCCAGTGCCAATTGTCTAAGTAATCCTGGGCGCTACACTCCCTCTGCCAGCCTAGGGAGAGCCTAGAGCCGAGCACATGCTTCTTTCAACGCATGAGTTTTTTTTTTTTGGTGAGGGTACCTACCCTAGGGGACACAGGGAGAACATGCAAACTCCACACAGAAAGGCCCTTTCGCCAAACCCCACCTAAGGTATGGTGGAAAAGATGCGTTCCCGGTCTTAGTGGGTTAATCAATCACCGTTTACTGTTGTTTCGGCCTCCTCCACGGTTAGCTCCATATTGCATTTCTCGTCTGACTGTAACGCCGTAAACATGTTGTTCTTGGCGCTGGGCCCCTCACACACTGTCCACTATGTTAATGAGAACACTAATTACACACACACACGTGTGACATCATACCCACCCAGCACGAGCCTACGCACACGCACGCACACACGCACACACGCAGTGGTGGGAAAAGTACTGATATGTTTTACTTAAGTAAAAGTATCAATACTGCAATGTAGAAGTACTCTGTTACAAGTAAGAGGCGGGAATTTAAAAAGTACTTGAGTAAAAGTACAAAAGTATTGGTATCAAAATGTACTTAAAGTACCAAAAGTAAAAGTACTAAAATGTTTGGAAATAGCAGATCTACAAGCTCACAACCGCGTCGCGATGTGAGCTTGTAGATCGGCTATTTTGAAATAGCCTAGGTATAAAATAGGGCTGAAGTGGTTAATGTATGTTTTATAATATAATGATTTATATCTGCAAAGTAACTAGTAACTAAAGTTTTCAAATAATTGTAGTGGAGTAAAAGTACAATATTTGCCTCTGAGATGTAGTTAAAGTAAAAGTAATGAAAATTGGAATTACTCCAGTAAGGTCAAAGTACCTCAAAATTGTACTTAAGTACAGTACTTGAGTAAATGTACTTGGTTACTTTTACACCACTGCATACACCCACGTGCTACACACCAGGACATTGATCCAGCATTTTGCATGGGAGGCTGGTTTCAAACGGCCAGTGATCCCGTGTGCGGTTATGAAATGCATCTTTTATGAGCGGCTATTATGGACTTTACGAGCTCTGTCGAACAAACACCGGGGCAAGATTCTCACAAAAAATTGTGTTATGCTTAAACTTCCCAGCAAGTTTTAGCGAGGAATCTGTTTTGTGTTTACGGCTCGCATGTCTGCTCGTTGTGTTTGTGTAAACCAGTTAACCAGACACACAGGAGGGCAGTGGTCAGTGTTGCCAGGTCAGCTTTATTAGAAGCGACTTTTGGTGGGCTTTGTAGTTGCTCTATTTGGGCTTCCTCTCCTGATGCTGTCAGTGGTTCTCAAACATTTTCATGTCAAGGACAGTGTTGCCAGATTCTGTGAGAGAAACAAAGCAACCAGGTCTAGGAAAACCAGCCCAAAGCCACATGAGCACTTTAACATATACATCAGCTATTTGAAAATAGCAGATCTACAAGCTCACAACGCGTCGAGATTTGTATGAGCTTGTAGATCGGCTATTTTCAAATAAAATATTGCGGGGAAATTATAATAAGCAGATCTGTCAACCCTGGTCAAGGACCCCCAAAAAATTACAAATATTTCAAGTATTTCTCTTTTTTTTTGTTACGATTTTTCAAGTGGTAAAAACTGATTTTGATGCTATGTTCACTCAGGACCCCTGCCCTGTGTGTGTGATCATGTGGCCTAGTGGCTTCTTCTGGACTTGTTTTCTGTTTCTCTTGCAGTGGTACAGACAGACACAGACAGGGTCCATTAAGTTCACTCCTTGTGGTCTTGTGGTCTAGTAGGATTGTCATGTTAGATTTACAAGTCCAGTGTCCACTGTCACTGAAGCGCGTCGCAATGCAACATGGTTTTAATTCAGAGACAGGCTCATAAATGAACACTTAGATTAGCCAACCTATCTTTAAAACATATTTTTGAATTCCCATTTCTGATAAGCAGCAAGCTTAATATGCCTCGACTATTTAGATTTACGGTAGGACACATTTACGTGACTGCAAAGACTAAACAGAAGTGGGGGGAGGCCGGGCATCCGCTTTACTTGCAGACAGTGGGGGAAGTACATTTACTTAAGTACTGTACTTAAGTACAATTTTGAGGTATTTGTACTTGATTATTTACAATATCCAATACTTTTACTTCTACTCCACTACATCTCGGATCCAAATATTGTACTTTTACTCCACTACAATTATTTGAAAACTTTAGTTACTAGTTACTTTGTAGATTTTGTTTATTATCACAAAGCATACATTAACCACGTCAACCCTATACACCCGATCTACAAGCTCACAATGCGTCGCGATGCGATGCATTGTGAGATTGTAGATCTGCTATTTTCAGAAGATTTTTATACATTTGAAAACTTGAAATGGGACATTCTGCATATTGAGTACTTTCTACTAGTACATTTTGATACCAATACTTTTGTACTTTTACTCAAGTAAATATTGAATTCCGGACTTTTACTTGTAACAGAGTATTTCTACATTGCAGTATTGAAACTTTTACTTAAGTAAAACATTTCTGTACTTTGTTCCACCACTGCTTGAGATCATTTTCAGAGCTTCCATTGCTCTACACATGTATGACGGAAGCATTTGAATATTGTGGGAGGCAACAGGCAACAGTCTGGCTTGGGAGACTACATTGATAGACTACACAGGGCTGGCAACTTGTCCTGAAAACTAGTTGTGAACACTGCTAGGCTGTGCTGTTAGCGACCCCTGGGGGATTTTCAGAGTCTGTCTGGACTGCTGTTGTGCTGCTGATCAATTGACCATATTTGGAACTTCAACAGCCATCGGCTTCCTTGATTGGTCAATCCAACCCATCGGCTTATTGCGGATTGGCCAGACTTAGTATGACGTTTGTGCCACTGAACCAATATAAGTTGCAACGCGCAAAATAGAACTCTGTACTTTACGAGTTGGATGATAACAATAATAATAATAATACATACGTTTTATATATCGCTTTTCTAGGTACTCAAAGTCGCTTTACAGAGCAGATAAAACAACTTTATTAAGTTCCAATCCAATTTGATCCACTGTAGTGCTGGTGAGAGAAATGTTCTACTGGGCCGTACATCTGGAAGGAAGAAGATACAGATATAATCGTACTGCTGTTGCAGTGGAACACAGGGTGTTCTCATTTGGAGGGGTTTGTGATGGGGACACAGATCAAATTGGTGTGAACATATTCAACACAGTGTATTTGCGCTGGATGAAGTTGCCCCCAGTTCTGGAAGAGGAGAACGTCGCCCTAGGCGACGTACGGGTTCCCTCCAGGCGACGGGAGCACACAGCTGTGCTGATAGATTATATTGTTTACATATGGGGAGGCGTTACGGACAGAAGGAGTTCTCTCTGCAACGGGCTTTATGCATTTGATGTGGCCACCCACATATGGGTAAAGCCTAAGGTTTCTGGGACTGTTCCAGAGGGGAGGTTCGGCCACTCAGCCTGTGTCTTGGGGAAGGTCATGTATGTCTATGGGGGATGCACCCAGACTAATGACATGTACAAGTTGGACACCAGCACAATGGTCTGGTCTTTAATCAAGACTGAAGGAACTCGAGCACCTGCTTCAAAACGTCACTCTGCCACCATCATCGGGACAAAGATGTTTGTATTTGGAGGCCAGAGCTCCACTACAACAACCACTACACCCTACCACTACATAAGAGTGTTTGACACAGTGACCAACTGCTGGCTGATGACACCTTCTGAACAGCTTCTTCCAGAAGGACGCTTGCATCATTCAGCCTTTGCCTACGATGGAGAGCTGTACATATTTGGTGGCTTCAACACGGACCAGACCTTCAATGGCCTGTGGAAATACAGTCCAGAGACCTTCTCCTGGAAGAAGGTTGAGCCCAAGGGGATTGGGCTCAACCTCACATACTTGATGTGTTCAACGTATAGTATGTGCTGTTGCATGGTGTACATCTTGGACTTGAGTCCAAGTCTGAAGACGTTATGCAAGCTAGCTGTTATTCAATACCGTCTGGAGCAATCGGAACTCCCACGCAACATGAAGTGGGAACTGGAAGCCATGTCTAATACCACTACAACAGTGAGGCTGAGGGCGCTGAGGAATATGGAAGGTCAACTGGCGATGGACCCTCAGCTAGAGGAATGCTACGCAGTGGAAATCAAGAACAGGTTCCAAGCACTGCATGAGGAGTAGGAGTTGAGCATAACAGCCCGCTACCAAAGCTTTGCTGAAGCAAACCAACTAGCAGCTGAGACACGCCTCCAGCAAGTTCCCAAAGCAAGGAGGAAAGACAGATGCCTTGACCCTAGAATCACCAAAACCAGGGAGGAGATGAGGGCAGGGCACAGGGACTTTGTCGCTGACCGAGAAGGGGAGGGTCTGAGGGAGGAATATAAGCGGAGGAAGGAGGAGCTATACCAAGTGTATGCAACACTGGAACAACAGGAGCTGACCCCAAAGATCAGGGACATTGAAGAGGTGCATGTTAACCAGAAGCATGGCATGATCTTGATGCTCATCAATGACATTTCTGGCAGAAGCTCTTCTCAGACTTCCAATATCCGGGGAGAAAACGCAGCGGAACGAGTTGAAACATGGTACCAGCACCTCAAAATGGACCATGCACTGAGCTCGATCGAGGCAGTCGAGGACTTCAAATATCTCGGGGCATGGACTGCTTCAAACGGAACAGCTCGCAACGCGCTGCATTACAACACGTTGTGAGCTTGTAGATTAAAGTAGGGCATTCATTTACCAAAAACATAAAAAGTAGAAAATCTGACATACAAGGTTTCTGCCCGACAACTGCGATATGTTACTCTTTGAGGGAGAGTGAAATGCCTGTGGCAGTGTATCATTTGAGAAAACAATACAACATTTTGTATCAAGGGCATTGTGGCGGGGCCCTGAGAAGATTGTGGTGTGTCTGTCGGCTATCTGAGCAGCACTGCTGTGGTCGACCACACCGTCACAACCTGCAATCATACTGAGATGCTATTGACAATTGACCCCACATGCGTGCTTGTGTGTGTGTGTGTGTGTGTGTGTGTGTGTGTGTGTGTGTGTGTGTGCGGTCATTTCTATATTATTCATTATCCCGTGTGTGTGCACATACTGTACATGTGTGCATGCACGTGTGTGTCCACATACATGTATGTGTGTGTGTGCGTGTGTGCATGCACCGCAGACACGTGTGTGTATTTGCCGTGGTCCAGCAGCTCCGTCCGTCCGTCCTTGTGAGCGGCGGCCCCTCCCAGCCCCCTGGGGGGGGGGGGTACAGTACCAGTGTCATGCCGTATAGATTTTCATCCGCAGCGCGCTCTGCTTATACAGAGGAGGAGGACACTGCTCCTGTCATATCCAATCAGTGCGTCTGTGCTTCTTCATCCACTTCTCCGTCCCTCAGCAGACCCCCGCCCCCTTAACCCATTCAATCCGGGAACGCATACAGTCTTTTTCTTTTTTTTGCTATAACCATTATTTTTATACTTTGGGCTATTCAAAAACAGCAGATATAGACGCTTGCAGATCTGCAATTCTTCTTTTTTGGTTGCAAATCTTTAAATATAGGCCTATATGCTTTTAAAGCGAACATCCATTACATCCATCCATGACAAATTCTACATCCATTCTACAAATGTCTTAATCCTAAAGGCGGTTACACACCGGCGAATATACGCAAAATTCGGACTCGTTCCGAATAATTAAAAGACGCTTTTTCGCTTAGCTTTTTCGCTTTTTCGCTCCATGTAAGCTTGCATTGACTTTATAAGGTTTTGAAAAAAAACGTATTATTCGCATGAAAAAAAATCGCCCCGGTGTGTAAGGACCTTTTCAGTAAAAAAAAAACAAAAAACGTATGTTGCCCCCCATCCCCCCATCCATGAAGCAAAGATTTGAGTTAAAAATGTATAAATATCAAAGATTTGCACACATTTTCAAGATTTTTCAAAAATAGCAGATCTACAAGCTCATAGCGCTATGAGCTTGTAGATAGCCAAAGAAATCTAATAGTGACACAGATGCGGATTCCCGGATTGAATGGATTAAACCCCCCTGTAGCCCAGACCTGTGTCGCGGTCTCTCTCTCTCTCTCTCTCTCTCTCTCTGCAGCATCAAAGGCCACGGTCTGTCTGCAGCCAACAGATTGGCTCTTCGTTGAATGAACAGTTAGATTTATTTAACCACTTAAACCCTATATACTATATGCTTCGTTGACCAGTCAGAGATCCCCTGGGCTCTACTAGGCCTTTTTCCCCCTCTACTACAGTGGTTCTCAACATGTGGGTTGGGACCCCCATGTGGGCAGGCAGGCAGACGGTCCTGTCACCAGTGGTGGAAAAAGTACTTGCATTCTTTACTTTAAAAAAAAAAAGTATCAATACTGCAATGTAGTTACAAGTAAAAGTCCGTAATTCAAAATTTACTTGAGTAAAAGTACCAAAGTTTTGGTATCTAAATGTACTTAAAGTACCAAAAGTAAAAGTACTAAAATGTTTGAAAATGGCAGAATGTATGTTTTTTAATGTAATAATCTGCAAAGTAACTAGTAACTAAAGTTTTCAAATAAAAGTACAATATTTGCCTCTGAGATGTAGTGGAGTAGAAGTAAAAGTATAGACAATTGGAAATACTCCCGTAAAGTAAAAGTACCTAAAGATTTTACTTAATTACAGTACTTGAGTAAATGTACTTCACTCCTGTCACTCCTGTGCTCCATCATGGCACACTATCCCGCCCCTCACTGCCAGTGTAAGGATCTCATCTCTCTTTGGATCCAACGTTTGTATCGATCGCTGTCCGCTGCAGCGTTGCCAAGCTGGACGAGATAGTAGATGAATTTTTTTTACACACTCTCAGAGATGTAAATGAACACTCAGGATTTCACTCTCTCTAAAGCCACCGTTTGTAATGGCACGCAGCATGCGCTGACTTTGATGGAGACGCACACATGTAAACACACACACACACATGCACACGTACGTACACACACACACACGCACGCACGCACGCACGCACGCACGCACGCACGCACGCACGCACGCACGCACGCACGCACGGCCGCACGCGCACACACACATACTCTGTCTCTCTCTGTTTCTTTCTGTCTGTCTCTGTCTCTCTCTCTC
>NC_137610.1:45283791-45333791 GCF_963280865.1 Gymnoscopelus braueri | reverse complement strand
ATTTTCATCAATATTCACATCAATAATAAAACAAAACAAAAAACGTCCTCCTTGTGTGCGATTACAACAGAAGTTAAAGGACGACTTCACCCATTTTCAACATATCTTCATATAATAGGTCCTCACTAATACTCATGATAAAATGGTACAATTTTTTTCTACTCGGTCTGTGTCTCAGAGGAGGGCTGTGGACAGTCCAGAAACCCGTCTACCAGTGACATCATCGATGGGGAATCAAAGCTAATAGAAACCGCAGGCTTTCTAATCCTGGAAAGTTACAATGCAATAATAGAAGCCATTGTTCTCGTGTTAATAAAAATAGAAATATTTTTTTTTAAATCTTGTTGGAAAAAAATAATCCTGCTTAACGATTATGTCACTGGTAGACGGGTTTCTGGACTGTCCACAGCCAGAGACACAGACCGAGTAGAAAAAAATGGTGCCATATTATCATGAGTATTAGTGAGGACCTATTGAAGATAGGTTGAAAATGGGTGAAGTCGTCCTTTAAGAACAGTTGCAGAGATTTGTGGGTAGGTCTGCAATCAAAGATTTAAATCGACTGAACGGCGAGAACGGATCTTTAATATAAGCTGTACTGTAGGTCATTCCAAGTGGTTGGGGTACTAAAACAAAAGGCTGTTGGCTGTACCAACGTTCTCAGCAGGAAACCAGTGTACGTATAGGGAATGGAGACCTTCTTACCCCCCAAATGACTTTTCTTAGGAGGGTGGCTTGCATGTCCCTTAGGGGGTATAGTCTCACAAGTTTAGTTATCCCTAGCAGCCATCTGCTCGGTGAAGCTGTAAAAGCAATTTCCCCTCCTCTGTCCTATAGCTGCATCGGTCGCTGTTGTATTGTCTGTTTTGCATGCGTGGTTCGTCACATGAATGAAAGCAGCATGTTTATGCATATGAAGGGATTATATTGTGTACTGTAATAAATGAGTTCATTAACATGCTGCGTGCTATGTTGTTGTTGTCTTGATGCCTCTGTGTGTGTGTGTGTGTGTGTGCGCGTGTGTGCGTGTGTGTGTGTGTGTGTGTGTGTGTGTGTGTGTGTGTGTGTGTGTGTGTGTGTGTGTGTGTGTGCGCGTGCTTGTGAGCAGGTGTCTGGGTTGTTTCACCATGGACGTGATCGCCAGTGTGGCGTTCGGGACGCAGGTGGACTCTCAGAACGACCCGGACGACCCGTTTGTCTTCTACGCCCAGAAGTTCTTCTCCTTCACCTTCTTCAGACCCTTCCTGATAATATTAAGTCAGTGTCAGCCTGTTTGTTTGTTTGTTCTCTTTCACCTTCTTCAGACCCATCCTGATACTATTCAGTCAGTGCTGTCTGTTTGTTTGTTCTCTGATTGATGATCTATACTGTACTGTATGCCAGTCTAACGTGCGGTCCGCACTTTAAACCCTTTAAGCTATTTGAAAATAGCTTTTAGATTTTTGTGGTGTGTGTGTGTGGGGGGGGGGTTTAATGTACTAAATGTATGGTTGCAGACAAGAAAACACATATAACATGTCACATGTAGATCGACGGGCATGGATTGAGCTACAACAATCAGATGTTGTATCTGAAAAACAAAAAATGCATAAAAGAACAGAATTTGAGGTTAAATGTGAACACTAGGGCAGTGGTTCCCAAACCAAACCCCCAAATTGATATGTATTTGGCCGCGGACCCCCATCTGAAAAGGTTATTGAAAAAGACAAAATGTGTGTTTAAAATAAAATAAATCATTCAAAATCGTCACATTTTCGATATTTTTCAAAACAATTTATCAAAAATAGCAGATGTACAAGCTTGCAGCGCGGCACAAAGTGGCGCGCTGTGTGCTTGTAGATCAGCTATTTTTGAATGGCCAACTGCTAACACAAACGTGCCCATGTGTGTGTCCCACTCCCCATGCAGTCGCCTTCCCTTTCATCCTGGCTCCGCTGGCGCGCGTTCTCCCCAACAAGAGCCGAGATGACATGAACAATTTCTTCATCAACTGCATTCAGAAGATCATCAAGCAGAGAGACGAGCAGCCTCCTGAGCAGGTGCGTCTGAACTCTGAACGTCACCGGTGTCTCACCACAATCAGTCACAGAATGTCACCAATCTATCCTATCCCCCTCGAGTGAAAATCACAGGAACATCAGAATGCTCTATACGTACTATACAGTACGCCACTTCAATGCCTTTATGCTGCAGACACACTGAATCCGGCAACGACGCATTTAGACCAGTGGTTTTCAACCTTTTTCACATCCAGGTCCATTATTTATTCGGCATTTGAGCCACGGACCACCATTTGATGAGATTTAGACTCTTAGACCCAAGACTGTTATTTTGTCCACAATTCCATGCTGTATTGATGTTGGTACCATAGGAGAGTTAACAGGCAAACGGTGATCAAAATAACAATTATTTAATTAAGTAATGCAGATGTTTATCAATAATTTAACGCTTGAGAGCGTAAAATGAAACCAAATGGTTTCATTTTACGCTCTCAAGAGTTAAAGATCTGTAAGGGGTCCATTTGGTTACCAAATCACCATCATTTAGCTGGGGACCACCTGGAACCCCCTCTCCTCGGACCACTGACCTAGGTTCCCAAACTTTTAAAAATTTCAAGCACCCCCAGTTTGGTGTGTATTAGGACACGAACCCCCCATAACTCTGAGAGTGTACAAATGGAAAAAGTTACGGATGGTCAAGGGTCGATTTGGTTCCTTACTATCAATCATTTAGCTGGGGACCACCTGGAATCCCCTCAAGGACCTCTCTAGACACAGACAGCAGTATCCAACATGGCGGCCAAGTAACAAGTGATGTAATGACGGCTAAACGTTAAAACTAAAGCTTCTCTGAAAACATTTGAGGAGAGAAATATGCAACGCAGCACCAGAATCTTGATCGTATTTCATCAGCGCTGCTCAGTTTGATAGTTTGAGTTGGAGTTTTGCATAAAGTTTAATTTCCAGAATTACTGATGTACCGTCCGGATCAGAAACCTCTGCGGGTCTTATCCATCATACACGCGGCCATGTCGGATGTTCTCCATAGAAAATCAATTGGATCCGTGGACTTGACATTCGTGTGTCTGTACCATCGATCATTGTGTGTCTGCCTGCCTTACTGTGTGACATCCAGTGGTTGAAAAAGTTGTAAAATGTTTTACTTCAGTAAAAGTATCAATACTGCAATGTAGATAGTACTCAGTTACAAGTTAAAGTCCGGAATTCAAAATGTGCTTGAGTAAAAGTACAAAAGTATTGGTATCAAAATGCACTTAAAGTACCAAAAGTAAAAGTACAAAAATGTTTGAAAATAGCCGATCTACAAGCTCACAACGCGTCGCGATGGGACAAGTTGTGAGCTTGTAGATCGGCTATTTTCAAATAGCCTTGGTATAAAATAGGGCTAAAGTGGTTAATGTATGTTGTATAATGTAATAATTTATATCTGCAAAGTAACTAGTAACTAAAGTTTTCGAATAATTATAGTGGAGTAAAAGTGCAATATTTGCCTCTGAGATGTAGTGGAGTAGAAGTAAAAGTGTAGACAATTGGAAATACTCCAGTAAAGTAAAAGTACCTCACAATTGTACTAAAGTACAGTACTTGAGTAAATGTACTTAGTTACTTTACACCACTGCTGTGCTGCCTGCCTCTTGTTGTTCTCCCATCAACACATTGCTATTCAAACATTATTGTGTGACATCGTGTGTAAAGGCCACATTACAAGCTGTTACTATGGGTGCGTTGGGAAATATTAGTCCATGGGCCAGACCAGATGTCGGTATCACTCAAGGTGGCAAAGAAGGTTACTTATCATTTTTTAGAAGCTCTATATTATGTCTGTAGAATAGATAATATTTTGGTATGATAACCCTTCCTGAGTCACAGCTAAATTAGTGTTATCAGCTGCAAAATGTACCCTCCCCCATTGAAAATTTGCATTTTAGACGCGGGTGCATATCTTGGTTTTGGCTCATGTTCAGGACATATTTCAATGTTTCATATTGTTTAGAATGTTTGGTATCATTTTTAAGGGGACACTTTGAGCTTTCATTCAAGCCCTTTTGTGAATATGTATGTATGACACTGAGAATCTTCTCCGATTTCTGAGTGCTCTGCTGGTTTTGACATTATAGAGGTCTCTGAATGATATCAGTTAGTTTTAGATAAACATGTGTTGTTACACATAATGCTGCATGTTGTTGAATACTGAGAGAGTGCCAGAAAAGCTGCAACCATCACATTTTGCAACGGCACTCCATTGTTCAGAGGCTGACTTTTCAGCCAGTGTGCTCAGTGTGTGTGCTCTGAGCGCTCTGAATTTTCAAATGCCAACACGACCACTCTGAATATATGATCGACCAGCGAGCACCTGGGTCACGTGCCAGCGATCTCAGAGTGTATTTCCAAACAACCCCTGTATCATTAAATTTGTGGTGCACACAAAAACAAATATGGGTTCATCAGTGGCTCTTTGGAATGGTTGAGTAAAGCCAGAGTGGCTCACAACCTCAGCCTGATGGCCTGAAAGTCTAATATCTCCCCCGAGCCATAGGGAATTCCCTTTGACTTAGTGGTTTAGATGTTGGCTTTTCACGCATGAGACCCGGGTTCGAATCCCGGGCGTTACAATTGCGCCACTGTCATACCAAGAACCTGTTCAGCCCCTGTTATGGTTCTTTGGAGGATCTCCACTGGTTCTTCAGCTTAGTTTAGGTACCTCTAATGGTGCTATATCTATAGCACCGTTTGACAAAGGTGCTACACCACTTGTAGTGCTATTCAGCACCATTTTTGTGTAGTGTGTGTTAACGTCTATCAATCCATCTAAAATGTCTATATATCTGTATCTCCAAAAATGCACCGTAAAACCCTCTTATGTTTATTTAACTCAGAGGGTGTACAAATGTACAGTGTTGGAAAAAGGTAAAAGTATCAATACTGCAATGCAGAAATACTCTGTTACAAGTAAAAGTCTGGAATTCAAAATTTACTTAAATAAAAGTATTGCTATCAAAATGTACTTAAAGTACAAAAAGAATGTCCTATTTCACAAGTTTTCAAATGAATAAAGTGTATAAAAATGTGTCGCATCGCGACTTATTGTGAGCTTGTAGAGCGGCTATTTTCAAATGGCCGAAATGTATATAAGGCTGAAGTGGTTAGTGTATGTGTTGTTATAATTATCAAAATCTACAAAGTAACTAGTAACTAAAGTGTTCAAATAAATGTAGTGGAGTAAAAGTATAACATTTTCCTCTGAGATGTAGTGGAGTAGAAGTAAAAGTATTGGAAATTGGAAATACTCAAGTAAAGTACAAATGCCTCAAAATTGTACTTAAGTACACAAGTAAATGTGCTTAGTTACTTTCCACCACTGCAAATGTAACCAAACGGACCCTTCCATTTGTACACTCTCTGAGTCACAAATGGATACATTAAACACTGAGGATTCTAACTAGGGCTGTGAATCTTCTGCTATCTCACGATTCGATTCCGATTCTTGGGGTCACGATTACGATTTTTTTCAAAACAAACGATTCTCGATTCAAAAACGTTTTTTTCCGATTAATAAAAAAAAAATCTCGATTCAAAACAATTCTCGATTCAAAATCGTGGCAGAACTTGCCACTTCTCAAAAATGTCATTACTTTAACTCATTCAGTGCCACTGGACGTCTAAGACGTCCGTTGTATCATAAGCCCTGTGCCACTGGACGTCTAAAGGTGACTCTCCACCAAACAGACTACTTCAGACTACTTCAGACTACTTCAGACTGCAACAGACTGGTATTTGGTTGGCAAAAGTTGGCATTTAGTCTGTCAGCCGACTTGCCCATTGATATGATAATGTATTACAACTTCCAGCCCAATCTGGGAAATAAAAAGGAAAAACAGCGCCCTCTGCTGTTCTTGAGAGATTACTTTCGGCCTAGGGTCTAGGGCAGCCAGGTCTGCTTATTATAAGCGACTTTGGGCTTGTTTCCCTGCAAAGTCACTTGTAAATGGATGTTCCCAGCGTTTTTTCTTTTTTTCTTCACTGACAGTGGTGTAAAGTAACTAGTACATTTACTCAAGTACAATTTTGAGGTACTTTTACTTTACTGGAGTATTTCCAATTGTCTGTTTTAAGTTTACTTTACTTTAAGTACATTTTGATAGCAATACTTTTATTTAAGTAAATTTTGAATTCCAGACTTTTACTTGTAACAGAGTATTTCTGCATTGCAGTATTGATACTTTTACCTTTTTCCAACACTGTACATTTGTACACCCTCTGAGTTAAATAAACATAAGAGGGTTTTACGGTGCATTTTTGGAGATACAGATATATAGACATTTTAGATGGATTGATAGACGTTAACACACACTACACAAAAATGGTGCTGAATAGCACTACAAGTGGTCGGCCAAAGAACTGAACATGTTCGGTCGGCTCTGGGTCGGCCGAAAAGGTCCCGACGGACCACCCGACGGACCCCTAACCGACTGGACGACTATATCGAACGCTTCCCGACGCCAAGTCGGCCCAAAGTCGGTTTGGTGGAGAGTAGGCTTAAGACGTAAAAAAAAAAGAGGAAAAAATCAGAACCCAATATGATGATTTGAAAATATTCTGCTCCATTCACTTCTTGTTTAACTTCATACTGAAAAAGGCTGTATCTCATTTTTCTCAATTCATTTTTTACCATGAATTTTGGCTCTGGCACTCAGAGCCAAACTGCCAGAAATAAGTCAGGCACTGAATGAGTTAATGTCATGTCATTAATTTAAAAAAAAAATGAAAAAGAATATACATTTAACCGTGCGGCTTTTATTTCGTTCACAGAGGCGGCGGGACTTCCTCCAGTTGATGTTGGACGCGCGGGGCAGCAGGGATTGCGTGGCGCTGGAGCATTTCGACGTGGTGAACCACGCTGACGAGCAGCATCCTTCGCACGACAACCACCACCAGCACCAGCAACAGTCTGGTTCGGAGCCGGAGGGTGGCGAGGCGGCGGCGGCGTCGGCATCGGCATCGCCCACCAGGCGCCCGCCGGCGCCCAAGAGGACGATGACGGAGGAGGAGATCGTGGGCCAGGCGTTCATCTTCCTGCTGGCGGGCTACGAGACCAGCAGCAACACGCTGGCGTTCGTCTGCTACCTGCTGGCCCGCCACCCGCAGTGTCAGCGTCAAGTGCAGGAGGAGGTCGACCACTTCCTCACCAGACACGTGAGTTGTGGGTTTTTTTTATTGATTGATTGATTGGACACTTTATTAGTCAGAAATGTATACAGCACGTGGTACAGTCAGACATTAACACATTGCATGCCAGTCGCGTAGATCTACGCGAACCTATTTAAAGCCGCAGCGTGCCAGTCGCGTAGATCTACGCGAACCGCCGATTCCCATGTTAAGTGCCCCAGGTGCACTTTCCGAATTTTTTTGATCCATTTCCGTTTCCGGTTTCCGGTCGGAAACGGAATTATTCGGGTTCCGGTTTTTTCGATCGTATCCGCTTCCTGTCTGGGATCCTGTTTAAAACTCGATTTTCTCTGGTTGTTGTTTTTCTCCTCGCTGATCACTGTTTACCGTTGAACGGCTGTAGCTTCAAGATGGCGGCACGGATTTGGAAACTGTTTTCGCTGGACGTTTCTCACGGATCCGCTGTGTGTTTAGAACCAAATGAACGCGCACTTTTAACTTATTTAGCGAGGTCTGTGGCGACATGAAAAAAACTAAAAAACAACAATAAAACGCTGGCACTGGTGAGTACATTATGAGATTAAACTCTGGCATGGAATGTGTTAAGGCTAAAAGGATAACACAAAAAAAAGTCTGATGGACTTGTTTCCATTGTGGTCCTATGTATTCAATTCATCAACATAGCATACAAATTAACACAATAGTACATGTCATTAACAAATACAAAACACTATGTACAAAAGAGAAAAAAGAAACACATAATTTTGTCCTCACTAATGGTCATTATAAGATGGCACCATTTCTGTCTACTTCGTCTGTGTCTCAGAGGAAGGCTGTGGATTAGAAACCTACCTACCAGTGACATCCTCGGTAGTCAGGCTGGGTCATTTCAAACAAGTATATGTTTTATATTATTTTATTAATGGCTTCTATTGCAGCATCCAGAAAGAGAAAAGGCTGTAGTTTCTATTAGCTTGGAATCCCCATCGATGATGTCATTGGTAGGCAAGTTTCTGAACACAGAGTGACGTAGACAGTAATTGTGCCGTCTTATAATTTGCATTATTGAGGGCTAGCTCTACGAAGGTTAAAAATGGGTAAAGTGCTCATTTAACGATGGTAATGTTGGTCCGTCCGTACAGTATGTACGTACAGTCCGTCTATCATTCCATCCGTCCGTCAGTCCGTTCGTCTGTCCATGGATCATTCCGTCCGTCCGTCAGTCCATCAGTCCATCCGTTCCGTCAGTCCATCCATACGTCTGAGATTGGGAGGTCGGGGTTCAACTCAATGCCTCCCTTGGCACTCTTGTCCAGGGGGTGTACGTCATGTTCTTGTACATGGCTGGGGGGTGTACTTGTACGTCAAGCCACCTCACGCTACAGAAACAGACCTATGGGCCACATGGCTCAGGAACCATTGGTTCCTAAGGCTACTTACTGTACTTAATGACCTGTCCTCTGGTGCTTCCCTAAAGCAAAAATGTCCACTTGCAGACAAGGCATCAATGAGCAGATTACCATGAACCTTGGAGTAGCGCCATCTCTAGTTGCCGCTAGCATTGCTTTTTGATTTAATAATTAAAACATAATGCTCAACACGAGGCATGTTTGAAGGGTCTTGTTTTTCCAATATGTTATCCACATCTGGGGGTGTTTAATGTCTGACGAGATAATCCAACTTGTTCAGATATTCAAAACTCTGTCGAATATAATGTGTGCAATTATGTGTGATGCACCAGACCAAACACAAACAGAAAAAGCTCATTAGATTATCTTGCCTACTAAGGCCCTGTGAAAGTCACAGCCTAGGAGTTTCTCTCCCTGTGGCGATGCAGTTAACTTGAGAAATGGATCCTATCTGTCCTTGTGTGAGCATTTTTAATCCCTAAGCCATGCGGTAGGTTTGCCTCACCGATAAACCACATCCACCTCTGGAATGGACGGCCGGCTCACACTGTCCTCCTCCCACGCTGGTAGTAGGCTTACTGTAATCCCTTCTTGTCACCTTTTGATAGATGCTAGTTATACTATGCAAATATATATATGTTGGTTAGGGCTATTAACGCTGTTAACTCTTTGACTGCCAGAAATAACACATAATTTGCTCAGCCACTGCCAGTTTTCACTAACCTTTGAAAAATCATAGAATCTTTATCTCCAATATGATCAATGTTTTCGTCAAAAAGCAACAGAAACAGAGAAAAGCAATTTTTCCAAATCGAATAACAAGGAAGTGAACAGGCTGGAATGGATAAAGTGGTTAGAATGATTGTGATGCTGTATTAACGGTATACAAAGTATACCTTCCTTCCCGTCATAACAGTAACTCAATATAAGAGCACCCCCTGGATAAGTATACCCAGAACCATCTATACTAGAACAGTGGTTCTCAAACTTCTTCAGGTCAAGGACCCCTAAATTCATATGTATTTGGCTGCAGACCCCCATCTGAAAATATTTTGTGCCAGGGACCCCCAGAAGAGAAGATTTATGTAAAAAAAAATCTAAATTGTTCAAAAATGTCCAAACATTTTAAATATTTTTCAAAAATAGCTGATGTACAAGTTCGGAGCGTGTCACGAAGCTTGTATATCTGCTATTTTTGAATAGCCATCGTATAAAATGTAGCCTAGATAAAGGGGTTAAAATTATTGTGATGCTGTACTAACACATTTTGCTGGGGACCCCCTGGAAACCCCCTCCAAGGACCCCCTGGGGGTCCCCCGGACCCCACTTTGAGAACCACTGATCTAGGAACTCAAATTACCTTGCAGCATAACATTTGCCTTGGAGAAATACATTATGTTTCTGACTTATCAGAGCGTTACATTTTTTTTCTCGGTTCTTCATTATGCTCTGGCTCATACCCCGCATGTGATAATTGTCTCTGGCAGCTTTGTGGCTGTTGTCCATGTGTCATTAGTCCGGGCGGCGCCGCCACCACCGCCGATAAGCCTCCGTGGGCAGATAGTTAGTAATGTTCCACAGCAGCACCGTCATAAATAAAGGCCATTACCACTGCAGCTGCACTGCAATAACCTCATTCTAGTGCCGTTGCTTTCCCTGCCTCCTCATCCTTTATATATATATATACACTGTGAGATCCTGCAGGTCCGGCAGGAGTGATGCGAGCAGACAGCAGTGTTTGCCAGATTTTGTGAGAGAAGCAAGCAAGCAAGTCTAAGGAAAACAAGCCCAAAATAAGTGACTAGCAGGTCAGTCAATCTTGTTCTAGAGCAGTGGTTCTCAAACATGTTTGATATCAAGGACCCCCAAATTAGGTATTTGGCCACGGACCCCCCCCCCCCCCCCCCCCCCATCTGAAAATATTTTGTGCCGGGAGTGCCGAGTTGTTAAACAGACGCAAACCCAAATAAGCAACTAGACTTTAGAAAGAAGCCCCCCGAAGAAGAAAAAAAAAGGGGCCCGCAGCTCGCTTTAGCTCACTCTGCGGTGCCTCTCGTGGCTCAAGTTCGCTTGAGACGGCGCGCCTCCTTTGCGGTAAAAAAAAATACTTTATCGGACCAAAACCACAGTTGTTGTAGAAGAGAGGCAGTTCCGCGTTCGTCACAGAAGCGGGGCGTGGTTATAGCACAAGCGGTATAGGCTTTGGTATGTTGCGTATGTGACACGTAAACACGCTCTTGAGAAAGTGATTGGTTCCCGTCCTCCTCCATACATATGATACTGTATGTAATGTATATGTATGATGTATCATGGGCGAGGCGGTGACCAGTGTTGCCAGATTCTGTGAGAGAAACAAGCAACCGGGTCTAGGAAAACCAGCCCAAAAGAAGCGACTATGGGCCAAATGAGCACTTTAACATGTACATCAGCTATTTGAAAATAGCAGATCTACAAGCTCACAACGCGTCGCGATGCGACGCGTTGTGAGCTTGTAGATCGGCTATTTTCAAATAAAATCTAGCGGGGAAATTATAATAAGCAGATCTGGCAACTCTGGCGGTGACCCTGCACAGTGCAGCAGGGCGGAGCAGCCAGCGGACCACATGATGGGATCAAACACTTTCATTTCATCTCCCCTCTCTGTCTGTCTGTCTGTCTGTCTGTCACACCAGCAGCATCTTCTTTCTCCTCCTCAGAGGAAGTCTAGTTTTTTATGTTTGTTGCTGATCTGTACTTCTGTACAACTAGTTTGTTACCCTCGGCTGTTTTCTCCCACACATCTTGTCCCTGATGTGCGTTAGAACCGATCTGACCTCACGTTTACCTCGTTCTGTTTATTTGATCCAGAGCTTCAACGTTTCAAAGCTGCTGCTGCCTCTGCTATTTTCGATGTGCGACTAAAGAAGAAATTAAGATCATTCATGTTAGATATTCATTTTGAAAAATGAAATGTGTTATGCCAGTCCTCTTATATACTCAGTGTCCTTAAATATGCTAGTGGTCCACACACAGCTCAATAAAGGCTGAGAACCGCTGCATAGAGAATACGTTTTATGATGCCAGGCGGCGTAGTGACTGTGCGGTCATGACCTGTGATCCCTCACCTGTTTCCAGGCAGGTTGGCGGTGTCTGCCAGCTCTCCTCCTCTAGCTCTCCTCCTCTAGCTCTCCTCCTGCAGAGAGGCTGCCTGCTCTGTGACTCCCCCCAACTTCCCCCTCAACCTCCGCTCACCCACCCGCCGTTCACACACAGATCTGGAGGCTTAAAGGTAGGGTAAGTGATTTTCTTTGGTTAAAATAAGTGTTAAATAGCTCTATATTCTGATAGTACTCGTTGCTATTTGTTCAGTAAAAGGAGTCTTCTTGTCTCTCGAGCTCTTTATAAAACAGTAAATGCATTTTCGTTTCAGTTTCAGTTTCATTTCCAATTTTATCCAATCAGGATAGAGAATTCAATCAGGATATAGATTAAACAAGTGAAATTGGAAGTGATGACACTAAGAAATGAGCAGACAAACTTGGAACTGGAACACTATAAAAATGAAGCTTAAAAATGGGTACTTTCTCCTGATTGGCTGAGATTTTGACACCTACCGGAAAATGTATTTTCTGTTTATTAAAGAGCTGGAGATAGAGACATGGAGACTCCTGTTACTGAACAAACACTCTATAGCAATGATTACTATCAGTATATAGTGCTTTAACCTTTTAACAAAATACTTTTTGTTTTAACCAAAAAATATCACTTACCCTACCTTTAATATAACTTAAAGAGTTAGTGTGTCCGTTTTACACTCTCTGATTTAAACCAACGCTGTGCAGACTGCTGCTGCTGAAAGAGAAATTGTTCATCTAAGTGCTGCCAGACAAAGATGATAGTACTAGTCCAGTTAGTGGAAAGTTCTCCTCCATTGTCTCTTTGACTCTCTCTCTTTCTTTCTTTCTTTCTCTCTCTTTCTCTCTCTGATTCTTTTCCATCCTCCACTTCCCTCAGGGGTGTGGGGGTCCCTCATTAATTTGCTGCCTTTATCTCCCTGAATAACAGAGGGAAGGGCTGCTCCTGGGCTCCTCACTGACTCTGCAGTGAGGAGGGAGGTGCAGTCACTTTTGGGGGGGGGGTCGCGGCCGAGAAGTTTGGGAACCCTCGTCTCTTGTACTGTGTCTCGTGATGGTGACCTTGACCTTTGACTTTTTCCACCCAGAGGTTCACCATCTCTTGGGGGCAGCCTGCTGATCATTCCCTCAAGCTTAATCATGGAGTTCCGTGTCTTATCTGTCACCAGGTTCTCTAGCTATGACACAAACACACAAACAGTCAGACAATTGCGGTTGATTCCATTTTGGCATTGATGCGGGCAGGGTAAAAATAGTTGTGTATTTATGTAGCTTGGGACAATGTAGTAGTACTTCAACCTATGCTGTAAAGCCTAGTTCAGACCAAAGATTAGCGACGAGACAATGCCACTTTAAGCCCGACTTACTTCACCATCGTATACGACGGAGCATACTTTTAGCATTAGAACGTTGTGGAGAAAAATCACAGCGGTATGAATTACCCTTATACTGTAGACGATTGGTTCTCAAAGTGGGGTCCGGGGACCCCCAGGGGTCCTTGGGGGAGGGGGGTACCAGGGGGTCCCTCATAGCGCGGCACCGAGTGCCACGCTATGAGCTTGTAGATCTGCTATTTTTGAAAAATCGTGAAAATGTGTCCAAATCTTGAAATCTTTTTTTTTTAAAGGTGAACAATTTGAACTCAAATCTTTGCTTCTGGGAGTCCCTGGCACAACATATTTTTTGTTGGTGGTGCGCAGCCAAATACATACATCAATTTGGAGGTCCTTGGCACGAAAAAGTTTGAGAACCACTGCTGCAGAAGACCTGAGAGAAGAAAGAGGGAGATATTGCTGTATGAACTCACATGGCTGGAACTCATTACCATCCTCAGTATGTCATATGGAAGGGTCTATACGTGTGTGATATTGCCATATTCACATTCACACTGGAGATTTAGAAAGCATTTGCAGAATCGGCCTCAGGTCTTAATGGGTTAAATCTAGGATCATGTGATCAAACTATTTGGTATGAGGACGGGGAGACTCTGTGTATTTGCAGTAATTAATTTGTGTCAAGGTATGAATAAACCCAGTAGTCTGAGAGAAGTGAGTGATGAATGAGGCCTATTAGAAGCAAAAAGAAAATGTGTCAAATATTCATCTAATTACTGTCTAAGTTGTGAGTGTCCTATGTAATTACAGTATATCATTTATAATAGTGGTGCTATTTTGGTTCTTTTATATTCTTACTTGCTTTTTTTATAAACACTTTTCTTTACAGTTGTGCAAGTCAGTCAGTCAGTCAGTCAGTCATTAAATCAGAGTCAGACAGTCAGACAGTCAGACAGTCAGACAGTCAGACAGTCAGACAGACAGACAGACAGACAGACAGACAGAGGGACAGACAGAGGGACAGACAGACAGGGTTTTTGGTCATTCTTGATTCTAATTTCTCTCATTCTCATTGCTGTACTACATCATTACTTTCCCCCCAACTTAAAAGTAGGGTAAGTGATATATATTTTTTGGTTAAAACAAAGTTTTTTGTTAAAATGTTAAATCTCTATGTTTGGATGGTAATCATTATAGAGTGTTTGTTCAGTAACAGGAGTCTCCCTGTCTCTCAAGCTCTAATAATAAATACATTTTCAGGTGGGTTGCCAATCAGGAGAGAGTAACCATAATAGCTTACATTTTATAATGTTCCAGTTCCAATTTTGTCTGCTCATTTATTTGTGTCATCGCTTCCAAATTCACTTGTTTACTGTGTGAGTTCTCTCTTTTGATTGGATACAATTGGTATCCTGATCTGAAAATGCATTTTCTGTTTACAAGAGAACTGGAGAGACGGGGAGACTCCTGTTACTGAACAAACACTCTATAGCAATGATTGCAGAATATAGCACTATTGAACACTTATTTTAACTAAAGAAAATCACTTCCCCTACCTTTAATCGTTATGCCAACTCCCAGATTCCCCACTGTAACTGTAGCCCCTGTCACTGCTGACCCCTACTGGTTGGTCTGGGGATGAAGCAGGGTTTTGTGCCAGGGACCCCCCAGAAGAGAAGATTTATGTTAAAATAAAATAAAAAAATATTAAACATTTTCGATAATTTTCAAATATTTTCAAAAATAGCAGATGTACCGCTGTGCGCTTGTATATCTGCTATTTTTGAATAGCCAACATATAAAATGGATAATGTGGTTAAAATGATTGTGATGCTACTTTTGCTGGGGTGCCCCTGGAACCCCCTCCAAGGACCCACTTTGAGAACCACAGCTTTACAGGAAGTGGCAGCGCATAGCTGAAAAGTAGCTGATTAAAAAAAAAAGCAAAATGTCTGAATTCCTCCTGCATGCATGTGTGTTTTCTGGGCTCTCGGAGCTCTCTGACCCAAAAACAGTAACAACTACAACAGCAACAGTAAAAACACTACAGCAGCATAGCCAGAGCCTTTTACCTTTCCTGTGTGAATTATTTATCCACATCCTGACTCGGGTAGAGCACAGAGAAGGCCCCAGGGCTCTCTTTGACAGTTATCAAACTTCAATAAAGAACCTGCTATTTTGTTTCTCCTGTAAGATTCAATAAGTTCATAAAAGACCAGGCAGGCAGGGATGTGTTGACAGGAAGCTAAGCTTCTTGTTTGTAACGATCTACTTCCTGCTGTGACCTCAGGCCTGACCAACAACAAACAACAAACGGCATTTGTGTGGTTCCTATTTACAGGCCCAACTTAAAGACCATACCTGTGGTCTGGCAAGTTTTGAAACATTTGACTACGAGGCTACAAATCTTTGTTGTCTCTTAACCACATCAATCCTAAGCATCCCTATTCTTGCAGATCAGCTATTTTCTGACAAAGAGATATGGCGTTGATGGGAAGAAAAGAAGCGGACCTAGTAGACCTATAGAGTAGTGGTGGGAAAAAAACTTTAATTTCAGTGAACGAACGATTTCGTTCACATTCACGGCAATGATCCGTTCAATAAATAAATAATTCATTCATGTCTAGTGAACAAACAACTCAACCGCACCTCTGTCTGTCTGTCTGTCGTGGGAACAGCTTGCCCTCCCGTCCATACGGGGGGAGGGGACGGAGGGCATGAACGAAAGTGTGAACGTAACAGCTTTAGGAAGTGAGCGGGTTCGTTCACGTTCATGCCAAAGAACTAGTTCTTTTGAACGAATCGATCATGAACGACACATCACTACTATAGAGCCATGATGAACCCTGGTCAACTAAGTATAAGTATAGGGGTGTAGGTGGTTATTCTTGCAATCTGATGATGGGCTAGATGTTAATCTGTCAGGTCCCTCTGCCAGTCGGCCATTACTGCAGAACATTTTCCCAAAGCATGATTGTGGTTTGTTTGACTTTCAGCTTGGTATCCTGACCTGAAAATACATTTTCTGTCTAATAAAGAGCTGGAGAGACATGGAGACTCCTGTTACTGAACAAACACTCTATAGCAATGAGTACTATCAGAATATAGAGCTATTTAACACTTATTATAACCAAGGAAAACCACTTACTCTACCTTCAATTTTTCCACACGATGGATGTTTACATGTTTACTGTGTAGTTTCACAAATGTCAACGAGGTCATCGCGACCTCGTTGACATTAATTGTCTGCCTTTGAAAATAGCATGGTTGGGCCAAAAATACATAGTAAAAAAAAAAGTACACAGGAGCCGAGATACAGCCTTTTTAAGTAGTAAGTTAAACAAGAAGTTAATGGAGCAGCACATCTTCGGATCACGATATCTTGGGTTTAAAAAAAAAAAAAATATATATATATATATATATATTTTTTTTTTTCAAAAACTCGTGATAACTCGTTCTTGGCAGCCATAGAGTAGTTAATGATCACTTAATGATTGAGTTGCGGCTTGGATGGAACAAACAATATACAGTATTTTAGGTTCCTATTTGTCACTATCACAAAGTTATTTTTCAAGGTCATAAAGAAAAAGCTCCTGTGTTTTTGTTTTAATTTTATTATCAGAATCGTAGTAATTTGCTAATTATTTGGGAGCCCACTTGCAATATCCTCACAGCCCACAGGTTGAGAATCACTGTTCTGGTCTGTTTTTTGTCTCCGCCGTAGGTGGAGAATATGTTTTCGCTTCGTCCCGCCGTGTGTGAGCAAACATTGTTAGCCAAGCTAACATTGGTCAAGCTCCACGTGACACGTGTCAATATGTTGACACCAATGCCTTTGATTGGCTAGAGGGACGCATGACGAAATAGAATCCTATAAATAGGTGTGTCACTTCAAAAAGCCCCTACTTTTTGAAGTGAGGTAAGACAGGATCAATCAATCTTGATTGGAACAGTACCTTCCAGTCCAAATCACCCGTCCGTGCGTGTGTGTGTCCCTTTGAGAACACCTAACATTGGTCAAGCAAAGGCGCAGAAGGCCAAAGCTAAGAAAGCATACTCATCTACAACAGTAACACAGAAGAGGACTATAGAGTTGAATTGATCCCACAACAACAAGGCCGAAGTCTGTAACAATTGGCCACCTTGATCAAATACATTATGTAGCACTAGAGAAAACTGACATAGATCGCACACACCAATCAACTGCTGAAACTGTTCAAGACAACAATGAAGATGAAGAAGACAGACAAGTATTTGAACAAACCAGTCAATTACGACCACTCCCATATGACACATTGCTTCAAGAAGAACATTCTTTAGATGCAAACACTACATATTCAGTCGCCCCTGCAGAACACCAGAAACCACGCACATTCTACCAACAGTACCTTGCAGTACAAATCACCCGTCCGTGCGTGTGTATGTTCCTCTGAGAACACCTAACATTGGTCAGTTTTACGTGACATCACAATATGTAATATAAATATTTAAATAGGAGGCTGAGATCACACAATGTAACTAACTCCCATTATGCAAACTAAAGAAGCAGCAAATGAGCATCTGAAACCTGATGAAGACGCAAAGGCGCAGAAGGCCAAGGTCTGCTGGCGGAGACTTGTGCTCCGAGGAGCACATTTTCTAGTTTCTATTTTTTTTTGCTTTTTTCACGGCTGCCAGTTCCTGATCAGTCAGATTCCCAAGCTCCAGACGTCTTAAAACTAGGCCTTAAGTCTAGGAAGTCCAGGCCACTTGGTGTCATCTTCTCTACGATCATCAACATCCACTGGAACATCATTTTTTGGGCGGTGTAGCCGCCCCTATAAGTGGGGTTGGGACACCTCATTAGTATTAGTTTCCTGCACTGTGATTGGCCCACTTGGCCCACTTTCCTGTACTGTGATTGGCTGACTCTATTGGCTGACTCTATTCAGCACTGTGATTGGCTAGCGAGACACATGATGACATTAATAACCTATAAATAGGATTATGCACTTCCAAAAATCTTTTTTTTTTGGAAGTGAGCTTCCATCACTATGATGACCACTGTGATGACCACACCGCCCACTTCACACTGGGTGTGATTTTTTCATTCTATTTTCTTGTCTTTCTTTTACGTTTTTGTCCTTCTGTTGTCATGGCTGCCAGTTCCCACCTGATGTTGTATGGGAGTCCTGACTTCTCCAAACCGTTCTGAATAACTGCTAGCTTACATAACGTCTTCAGACTAGGACTTACATGTAAGATATGTAAGATGAGCTCTCTTCCAAAGAGGATGATACGATCTCCCACCATGCAACAGCACATGTTACGCAACAAATCTGGGCCTTTCCCCTTGGGCTCAACCTTCATCCAGGAGAAGGTCTTAGAATCTAATTTCCACAGATCATTGAACTCCCGTCTCAGACCAGAGTTGTATCCACCATACATGTACAGTTCTCCATTGTAGACAAAGGCTGCATGACCCTGACGTTGGTGTTGTTGTCCTGGTGCCCACATCCCCCAAATACAAACATCTTTGTCCCGATGATGGTGGCAGAGTGACGATATGAAGCAGGTGATGGAATGCCTCTGATGTTAATTAAAGACCAAACCATTGTGGTGGTGTCCAGTGGCCGGACCTCGCCTCTGGAACAGTTCCGGAAATCTTCGGCTTGAACCATCTGTGGGCATCGACATCAAATGCATAAAGAACGTCGTCAATGTCTCCCCTGATGGGAATCTAGTGGTCATCTCCAGTTGTTATCTCACGATTCACTGTCCCTCCCCAGATATAGATGATATCTTCTATCAGTACAGCTGTGTGTCTGTAGCGCATGGAGGGAACATCAAGGGAACATTCTCCTCTTCCAGTTGTCACTGGGGGCAACTTCATCCAGCACAAAGTCACTGTGTTGAAGACGTGCACATCAATCTGATCCTTGTTGTAGGTCAGCCTGGTATAGAACCCTCCAAAGGAATACACCTTGTCCTCCACTGGCCCAGCAGCACAACCATAGAAGCTGTCTGTCTGTGGTCCTCTTTTCAGAGGCACCGACCAGCACAGCATCTCTATCTCTGTATCTCTCTTTTCTTCCTTTGTGTCTCACTCTGTCCACGTCTGTCTCTTCTTTGTTTCTGTGTGTCTTTCTGTCAACGTCTTTGTATCATGTCTCTGTCTCTGTCTGAAACAAATAATCTCTCAGTATTCCTCTCGTCGTCTCTCTAGATGTCTGCAACAGCTTATATAGGCTGACAAAGCTCTGGTCTGATGTCACTCACAACACAAACTGATGTCATGAATGTGGAACAACACTGATTAGTGCAGGTGTTTTTATCTGCACACATTTCTCTCTTAACACATTGACTGCCATTGACGGCTATAGACGTCCAACGCTTCACTGCCATTAATCTCTCAAGAACAGATTCAGAGCTGCGCTACTGAATCTGTCGGTAGTCCCGTTCAGAACGTGTTAGACTACAAGTGGGCGTGCCTTCAGATCAGGAAGCAGGCCACGCTTTACCCAATCAAATGTAGTGGGCGGGATTTACATCTGTGCCCACTGGAAACAAACCCAAACTCATTTAACAATAGCGTCCTCGGAACCACGGAAAGTTAGTAAGATTTTAACTTGTTCTTCCATCATAGAAACAAGTGGGCTTACAACCAAAACGATCCATGTTCCGTGGGAGAAATGGTTTTAGTGTTCCGTGGAGAAATGTTGATAGTGGGAATGCAAACATAGGCGCACCACCGGAAGAGGAGGGCTGAGGGCAGACCAAACGGGCCTATTTCCTGTACCCACGTTCTATCGGGAGCTACCACCACTGCCACCAGAGTCGAGAGGGCGCTGTTTTTCCTTTTTTTTAACCTGGGTTCCCAGATTGCACTGCCATTGACGTCTATAGACGTCATTTGGTCACGTCAGTGACTGATTACTTGATTGATTGAATATTTTATTAGGCAAAAAATGTAAAACAGCACAGTTACATTAAAATACTTTGTCTAACAGGTCCGTTCATGAAAGTCCTTGCGGTCTGGTTTCCAATGAGGGCCTTGGTATTCAATTCATAGACATTACGATAGAGGGCGCTCCTCCGCAACCTGTGACTGATCCTAGGACTCCCGAAGAAGAATACACCCGGAAATCACGTGATCTAAAAAATAATCTAACGTTATCAGATTTATAAAAATACATTTATCTCTGATTACTTTTCCCAGATTGCGTTTTTGGTGAAAACAAGCTATATTCAACTGGGGATAACTAAGGAACGGAAGATCGCGGTTACAATGTTTCTTTTTTTCAATACCTTTACTTCTACTCCACTACATCTCAGAGGAAAATATTGTACTTTTACTCCACTACAATTATTTGAAAACTTTAGTTACTAGTTGGTACTTTTACTTTTTTCAATACGGGACTTCTACTTGTAACAGAGTATATATACATTGCAGTATTGATACTTTTACTTAAGTAAAACATTTGAGTACTTCTTCCACCAACTTAGCCACTTATAGGTCTGTAGCGTAGATCTTAGATATTGATCTAAAGTTTAGATCAATATATCTTTAGATCTATAACGAAAAAAACATCACATGGATGCACCTGGGACGTATCATCAGTCTTGCCTGGGGTCATCGGTGTTTCGGGTCTCGCAAGAAACACCCTCGCCCAGGTGTCCCAGCCGGGGTTGATCAAGCCCCCGACTTACGTCCCAGTAGCTACCCACGTTCAGTCCTCTTAGGGCAAGACAGGGCCCCTCAGTCCGCTTCTCCGGAACTACTCTGCCGGGACTGGGGGAGAGGAGAGGCTCTGGCACGTGGAGGGGGCTAGGCTCTGTGGATGGCCTCCTGGACCTGGCTCCTCCTTCGTCTCAGCAGGTCCAGGACCTGAGCGTTGCACCAGACTCCCCCCGCTCCAAACATTTCATTCTGGCGTGATGGTTTCTTGGGCCGTGGTGGTACTGCAGGAACTTTTTACAACCATGTTACAGTAAGTGTGATGTAGTAGCCTAATGCAGGTGTAAGACCATTGTGTCTGTATTGTGTTATAGGTGTAATGGATAGTTTTCTATGCATTTCGGGGGTTTTGGGGCGTTTAACCCCCAAAAAAATATTTCGGCCGCGCAGGCCGCGCAGCGCCCGGGATAGGTGTCCCTTACCTTAATTTCTGGAAGTTGGTAACCCTATGTTTAGCCAACATTGACTCAATTATTCAAGTTTGGTCATGTTCGGAGAAATGAATACAATTCTAAATGTTAAAGCCATTAAAGCTACAATCTGTTTTATGTCTCCCGACAGAGAGAGGTAAATGTAATGATGTCTGAACTACAATAAGGATGGCGGTGCATCTGGTGCACCATCTGCTTCAAATAACTTTATTGACATTGTCAACCGGTAGCAGCTGTCCTACCCGACACCAAGGTCTAAATCAGTAGTTCTCCAACTTTTTCCATGTCAAGCACCCCCAAATTGATATTCATTTGGGCCACGGACCCCCCATCTGGAAAGGTTTTGTGGGAAACATTTTCGATATTTTTTCAATTTTTTTAAAGAAAATGCAGATGTATGAGCTTAGCTTGTAGATCTGCCATTTTTGAATAGCCAACGTATAAATGTATAAAATGGTTAAAATGATTGTGACGCTATGTTAACTACTTTTGCTGGGCACCCCCTGGAACACCCCTAAGGACCCCCTGGGGGGTCCCCGGACCCCACTTTGAGAACCACTGCTCTACCGTTACATACAGGATGGTTTAAAAATAACATTTGAAATGAAATGAAAATAAGTTCCAGATTGTAGCTTTTAAAGGGGAAGATGCTCTATATTTATGTAGGATAATATATGCGAGAAGAGCTGTGAATAGACACTGATGCCAGTGTATCGACGCCAAGGAACGGCTCAGCTGATTGTATCATTTTGAACATTGTGTTATGTCAGACATACTCGGCAGCCCGCTAATTATAGGAAGTCAAAACAAGGTCTGCTACACAGTCTTCTCGCTGTCTGATACAGAATTGCAATTGGCACGTCGTTGCAAAGCCAAAATTGAAGTCACAGTTCATCACAAAACTATGGGGTGAAGAATCACTTCAAAGTATAGCCATGCAAGAGAGAAAACAACAAACAATCCTGTCTTCACTTCACCCATTAAGACCGGCAACGCATCCGTGTCATTTTAAGATGTCTTTGGCTATTCAAAAATAGCGTGCCGTGCGCTATGAGCTTGTAGATCTGCTTTTCATCATGGAAAATGTGTGCAAATCTTTGAATATATATATAAAGCGAACATGTTTAACTCCGATCTTATGGGGGTCCCTGGAACAACGTATTTTGAGATGGGGGTCCTCGGCCAAATACATATAATTTTGGGGGTCCTTGACATGGAAAAGTTGGAGCACCACTATACTGTTTTAGATTATGTATTTGGCCACGGACCCCCATCTCAAAATGTTTTGTTCCAGGGATCCTCCAGAAGCAAAGATTTGAGTTACAAATGTTCGCTTTAAAAAATATATATTCAAAGATCTGCACACATTTTCATGATTAAAAAAAAAAAAAAAAAAAGCAGATCTACAATCTCATCGAGTGCAGCGCTATGAGCTTTTATATCTGGCTATTTTTGAATAGCCAAAGTATAAAATATGGATAAAGTGGTTACACAGATGCGTTCCCGGTTTGAATGGGTTAATGGCTTAAAGTTGAAACATGTCACCCACAAGATGAAATAGTCATTAGTTGTGTGTGTCGGCCCAGTTAGCGGGGTCGCGTCTCCCAACGGTTCCTGTCAACTACTGGTAATAAAACAATCCCAGTTGGCTCGGTTACAAATCCAAACATTCTCTACCCACAGCCAGCTTGTTATATTCCCACTAAAATAGCCAGCAGTGACAAACGCTTTAAATTAGAACTTCCCTCGTGTCTTCATGCCACGTCTGATATTACTATTGTTGCATCCAGGACAGAAATTGTGTGGCTTGTGTAATTTAGGCCTGGATCAAGTCTGTGATTTTTCGTGGGGGAATACTTGACAATCAAAGAGCGCCGCAGGGCCTCATCCAGCCGAGTCATCTCTTTGCTCTTTTTAACCACCAGTCTCTTCCAATAAGTCATCTCTCTCACAGTGCCATTTTGTTTCTACTATCCTCCAATTTTCAACCAAATGGCTTGATTTGTTCAAAATGTCTTTGAATGAGATTAATTCCAGCTGGGGGGGAGTGATTGATTGGCTCGCTTACTGGTTAAATCTAATTTATGGTCCGTCGTCGCGTGCCGAAAACAGCCGACCTACAAGCCCACAACGCGTCGCTTCCCGCGACGCGTTGTGGGCTTGTAGATCTGCTGTTTACGCCGTCGTGCGACGAAGTATGAATCGAGCTTTTACTGGATGATGGGGAGGTTGGCTCGCATGGACCGACTTTGATGCCATCGCTAGCTGGGTTTGTTGATTATTTGGCCGGGCTGGCAGCCGGTCGGTCGGTTGGTTGGTTGGTTGGTTGGCTAGCCGGCTAACTGGCCGTGTCTGAGCCGTGCCAAAATGAAACCGGCACTTTGTGAAATGAGTACAGAGCTTCACACAGACAGCAGCAGAGCTGAGTAGGTCATTGAGAGGACCTCTCTCTCCAAGAGTCAGCATGCAGATGGTCCAGAAAAGCCAGAGACCCTGCTGGCCACTTAACATAATCATTGCTGTCGGGCAGAAACCTCTTATCACCATACTCAAACTTTTTGTGTTTTTTCATAAATTAACGGCCAATTTGATCATACTACAGCGTCACACAAAAGCATCAAAAGTAGCAGATCCAGGCCCAGAACGGTTGGCGTAGCGGTCCGGGCAGCTATAGGCTCATTGCAGTCTGACAGTGTGTCGCGAGTTCGAGTCCCGATCTCGGCGACCTTTTCTGCGTGTCACTCCCGGTCTCTCTCTCTCCCCATTCCTGTCTATGTACTGTAAACCAGGGGTCTTCAACAGGGGGTCCGGGACCCCTAGGGGGTCCTCAGAGTTACTACGGGGGGTCCACCGAAGAACATTTTCTCTCTCTTTTCGTATTTTTTTTACACTAACCACTTGAACCCCAGCATCCCTATTATGGGGGGAACATTCACTGAAAATAGCCGATCTACAAGCTGACAAATATTTAAAAAAAGTTTAGTAGCAGATCCACAAGCTCGAAACACGGCACGAAGCGACAAGTTTTGAGCTTGTAGATCTGCTACTTTTGAATTAGAATCCTGAAAACTAACAGTTTTGGACATATGAGGTTTCCGACAGAGACGATATATAGAGAGAGAGGGAGGGGGGAGAGAGAGAGAGCTGGCTAAAGGGAAAACAGGAACTGGCGGAGGAGAGGAGTGGATCATTGGAGTGACACTGAAACATAACCTCCCACTGTGTGGCGGCAGGAGAGAAGCCACAGAGAATGTGGACGAGGTTTTATATAAATCGGGAAAGTTGACGAATAAGACCGACGGAAATGAGAGGGGAAAAAAAACGGGAAAAACGTTTTTGATTTCTTTTGACGATGAACCTTTTTGAACGCTCAAATCTTTCTTTCTTTTTTCATTTGGCTGAAAGCTTTGTTGCTACACCGCTTTTCACAGATGGCAGCCTCGTGTGTGTGTGTGTGTGTGTGTGTGTGTGCGTGGAAGAGTGGAGAGCGGGCGCGTTATTTTCAGCAGCAAACGTGTGTGTGTGTGTGTGTGTGTGTGTGTAAAGCAAAGCAAAGGTGTGTGTGTGTGTGTGTGTGTGTGTGTGTGTGTGTGTGTGTGTGTGTGTGTGTGTGTGTGTGTGTGTGTGTGTGTGTGTGTGTGTGTGTGTGTGTGTGTGTGTGTGTGTGTGTGTGTGTGTGTGTGTGTGTGTGTGTGCTCCAATCCCTGTTGGTCACGGTGAATGGACCATCCTCGCTGCTCTGACGCTCACCGATGTTTGTCACGTCATCAAGAAAAGACAAGAGAGAGAGAGGGGGGGAGAGAGAGAGAGGGGGGGAGAGCATAAGAGACAGTAGAGAGCAGACAGCAGATTGAGAGCTGTAGTTGATCCCTGAAGTGGTGCAGGCTTAACATCGCCTCTGTCAGGCGGAGACCTCGTATGTCCAAAACACTTACTCTCACTTAAATTTATTTTTCTAAAATTGCAAAAGACAATAGCCGATCTACGAGCTTGTAGATCCGCTATTTTTGCTACTTTCGCGTGACACTGTAGTATGACGAAGAAGTAATATGGAGATAAGAGGTTTCTCTTTGCAGCAGCTGAAGCGTCCAGGGTGACGCGGTGTTGGTTCAGCCCCGCCGTGCCAGGGATATTTCTGTCCATCCCTTTGGTCATGGTTGGTGGGTAGGTCATCCTTACCAGTGGTGGAAAAGTAACTTAACCCATTAAGACCTGAGTCCGACTCTACAAATGTTTTTGGAAACAGTTTTTAGAAAAAAAACCTATGTTGCTATATCAGTGGTGCTCAAACTTTTTAATGTCAAGAACCCCACAAATGATATGTATTTGGCCGCCGACCCGCATCTCAAAATATGTTGTTCCAGGGACCCCCAGAAGGAAAGATTTTAGTAAAACATGTTCGCTTTGTCGAAAATGTTCACGATTAAAAAAAAATAGCAGATCTACAAGCTCATAGTGTGGCACAAAGCTACAGGCTCTCTGTTCCTGGAAAGTTACCATGGTACTGTATAATAGAAACCACTTGTTCTCACATTAGTACAAAAAATATATAAAAAGTTTGAAATCTTATTTGAAATGACCAAACCCGCCTACCGATGATGTCACTGGTAGGCGACATTGTTCAATTCAGAACACAATTGATTGATTGATCATAACATGCTCTGAAAAAAATGCACGGGTTGGGAACCACTGCTGTAAACCATTGGTTCTCAAAGTGGGCTCCGGCAACCGCCAGGGGTCCTTGGAGAGGTCCTGGGGGGTCCCCATCAAAATGTGTTAATATAGCATCACAATCATTTCAACCACTTTAACCATATTTTATACTTTGACCAATCAAAAATAGCTGATAAACAAGTTCATAGCGTGTCACTTTGTGCCGTGCTGGGAGCTTGTGCATCTGCTCTTTTTGCAGATTTGTCAAAAATGACAAACGTTTAAAGTTCTTTACACAAATCTTCTCTTCTGGGGGTCCCTGGCACTAAACATTTTCAGATGGGGGTCCTCGGTCAAATGTATATCAATTTGGGGGTCCTTGGCATGAAAACGTTTGAGAACCACTGCTTGTAAAAGTTGAAAGCGTGTTATATAGCTGTGTGTGGCTTTCCCCCCCTTTCTCATTAATACTGGAGCTGTTGCAATCTGGTGGCCTTGTCCTCATCCTGTGGGATATTCGTTTATTCTGGTTTCTGGTGTACACAAAAGCATTTTTGTGTAGTTGCTCTCAGCTGATGGGCCATCATGGTGCTATAGGGGAGCATAGGGGTACAAAAGTTGATGAAACTAATGGATTTAATCGATAAATAAAAAAAGAATTACGACGAAAGTATAAAATATGGCTTAAGTGGTTAGTCGCCCCCACCCCCCATACTAGCGTCATGTCCAGCTGGTGTACTTGTACATCAAAGCTGCCTCACGCTAAGGAAACAGGAGAGAGGCTCCTGGCCTTTGGACCTCAGGGCTCGGCAAGGCTTACTTAATTGGTAATCATACCAACCGATTTAGTCCAGTTGGAATTTTGATATATTTGATACATACTTTGAGTATTGTTGCTGTCGGGCAGAAATCTCTGATCTCCACATTTTTACTTGTTGTGTTTTTTTTGTTAATTAATGCCCTACTTGATTGCACTACTACAGCGTCACTCAAAAGTATCAAAAGTAGCAGATCCACAAACTCTAAACGCGGCGCTATTTTTTAATTTGAATCCTGAAAAGTAACAGTTATGGTTTCCACCCAACAGAGACGATATATACTTTGATATATTAAAACTAATCAAATAATCAAGAAGCTTTTTTTAGGGGATAATTTGTTTGATCTAAATAGTAATCGATAGAATAATCGCTATCACTAATAATCATTCTTTTTGAAGCCCTCCACGGTACAGTAGGTCTTGATGTGGAAGCTAGATCTATTAGTCTGACTTCGTTTATTGTGTGTGTGTGTGTGTGTGTGTGTGTGTGTGTGTGTGTGTGTGTGTGTGTGTGTGTGTGTGTGTGTGTGTGTGTGTGTGTGTGTGTGTGTGTGTGTGTGTGTGTGTGTGTGTGTGTGTGTGTGTGTGTGTGTGTGTGTGTGTGTGTGTGTGTGTGTGTGTGTGTGTGTGTGTGCGCGCGCGTGTGCGTGCGTGCACTCAGGAGGACCGGACAATTTACAGCCTAATGACAAGAACAGTGCACAGATGGAGATGTCAGATGTGTGCTGCGTCTCGGTTCAAGGCGCTCTGAAAAAAGCCAGCCTTGTCTTAAATAGCCGTAAACAGAATGTTGAGTTATTCAGCCGTGGTTTCCCTGACTGATATGTGGTTGAATGTCAACAGCTGCCGTACAGGGCAGACGTTAGATAAGCCCCCCCCCCCCTCTCCAACCAAGCCATGGGAAGTCCAAACACACGCACACACACGTTTGTATTACTATAATTGTGAGGACATAAAAAGTGTTAGGACGGAAATAGCCGAAAAAGCCTAATTCTAACCCCAACCCCTAAAACTAACCTCTAAATGCCTAATTCTACCTCTAACCCCAAAACCGGAATCTTTAACTAATTGTAAGACTAAAAAGTATTTTTTAACCACAACACAAACCATTTTTCTTGTGAGGACCAGGAAAACGTTCCTCACAAATGTCTATTTATCATCAATCAATGTTTATTTATCTACTATACTTCTGGCCCTCACAAGTATAGTAATACAAACACGCACATGCACGCACGCACGCACACACACAAGCCTACACATAATGGGCACACACACCCACACAACACAGCTGAACCAATGGGGTTCCCTCTCTCCCAGTCATTAATTACTATATTCAGCTGGGCTAATGAAGGAGAGATGTCCAGCTCTCTGCGTGTGCATGTGCGCGTGCGTGTGTGCGTGCGTGTGTGTTCAAGCATGGATGAACACAGTCGTTCTTCTAGCCACAACGATGGCCCTCTGCTGTCCCTTACTGTCACCCTATCTGGTATCTTGACTCTCTAGCTGTCGCCCAACAGCTTATAAACCCGTGGATGCAGACTCATCCTACATAGCGGACCATTCTCTGATGGCACCGCCCGCTACGCTAGTCTCCGTTATGAAGAGATGTACAGCCAGGGACCAACACAACACAATGGGGGAAGCCGGCAGGGGATTGTGTTCTAGGACTCCTATGTCGCTGCACTAGTGACACCTACTGGTTGGCCTTGGTCAGGGTGCCTGTTCAGTGGGGTAAAGGGAGCACTGGTGCTGTTTCATCAGATATAGCAGTGGATTTCAACCCCCAAGGTCCATTATTTAGTCGGCATTTTAGCCACAGACCACCGTTTGATGAGATTTAGACTCTCAGACCCAAAACGTAGAATATTTCGTAGTCGTTTGATAAGATTTTGCCCACAATTCCATGCTGTATTGATGTGGTACCACATAGGAGAGATAACAGGCAAACGTTGACACTTTGTTTAAATTAAGTAATGCAGCTGCAATGCAACAATAATTTAACTCTTGACAGCGTAAAATTTATCTCAAGAGTTAAAGATCTATAAGGGTCCATTTGGTTACCAACTCTCCATCATTTAGCTGGGGACCACCCAGAACCCCCTCAGGAACCACTGGTGGTCCCCGGACCACTGGTTGAGAACCACTGACATACAGTAAAATCATGTGGTTCTCAAACTTTTTAATTTCTAAAGACTCCCATAACTCTGTGAGTGTACAAATGGAACCAAATGGACTCTATGGGTCCACTTGGTTCCATGTTCCATGTTCTTACAGACATGTAAAAGGGTCCAATTGGAACCTCAATTTGAGAACCACTGATATGAATAACGATGGTGAAAGTAGTATAATTTGTCAACACTCAACCCGGCTTCTCTATTTTGAGCACAAAAAATAGCGGTGCGTTGTTGTGTTCTTGTATCTCTGCTATGTTCGCTATTTTCGTGCGAAACCATAAACCCTATTGTCTCGCATAGCCAGGCAAACAGGTATCTCTGCCTATCTCCGCCTACCATTATCAGTAGGCCTACATCTCTGAAAGTCTGGCTACGCGAGGCTACTTAAACCCTATGGTTGCCCGGAGTTTCCCCAGGGCTCTACACTTTTCACTCTACACCAGGGGTCTTCGACAGGGGGTCAGGGGCCTCAGAGAGGCTGCCAAATCTTTGTGTGATAGGATTTTTTTAATATTTCTTTTAACCACTTGAACCCTAGCATCCCTATTCTGAGGAGAACTTTAGCCCAAAAAATATGAAAGGTCAAGTTAACTAAATATTGAATATTGAAAAAACAACACTGATGATAACGTTGTCAAACAAGTCTATGAAGCTATCTATGAAATCTATGAAAAAGTTTAATCTGCAACTCAATTACAATATGTAGTGGGGGTCCCTGCTTCATCTCTCTCTCTCTGCTAAGGGGTCCTTGGCCTTAAAAACGTTGAAGACCTCTGCTCTAGAGTCTACACTAGAAACCGCCAAAAATAACCAAGCTCACAACCGGTCGCGTGTGCGAGGTGTTATGAGTTTGTGTAGATCTTTTAATTTGACCAAAAGTCACCCTAGAATAGCGACGCTAGGGTTCAAGTGTTTATTTTAGATCAAGCAGCTCTACCTGTGTGATCCCAGATCACACAGGGGATCCTTTGGGGGCAGACACAGTCATTATAATGTGTTTGGAAAGCAGAAGCAACGTTCAGCGCTAACAGCGGATCAGTCAGTGAGAGCAGCAGAGTTCCCTTCTCTCTAGTTCCCCACTTGCAGTCTACAGACCAGCCCTGCATCAAAGCCAACACTGTTTTTATCTATCTAACTATTATCTCTCTCTAAATGGTAAAATGGTGCATTTATCCAAGGCACTTTACAATGTGCATCATATGCAAACACCGAACGCAAAGGAAACCATGCAAGGCACCGACCTGCTCACCCGTTCAGTGTCTTTGCTCGAGGACACTTTGACACACAGGCGGGACTGGAGGAGCCAGGTATTGAAACAGGAACCTTCCAATTCCAAGATGGCCGCTCTACCTCCTGAGCCACTTGCACAATTTTTTCACAAATGTTCACGATTTTTCAAAAAAATATAGCAGATCCTCAAGCTCTTTGTATGGGCTAAGTAGTGGATAGGAGCTCAAAATGTGTCAATGTTTTCGGGATTTTTTTTCAAACACTTTACCCAGCACTGAATAGTTCAGAAAAAGCAACCAAAAGACCATTCATTTATTATTAATTATTTATTATCCAGGTCCATTACTGCGTCCGTCCCATTGGCAGGTCCCCAGATTGTATGAATGTGCGTCTGCGAGGCCATTCTGAAGACGTCAGCTGTCTCCACTCGCACGGTAATTGAAATGGTCATTCTTCTGTGCCGGCGGGAAGAAGAAGCCTCATGTTCCGCCACCGATCCCAGGCGTTGTCGATGGATAACGAGAATCAGACCGCCAGATTTCACCGGTCGGCTCGCTTACTGCGCGGTCCTCTGAAATAGGGCCGCTGAAATAGGCGCGGCGCCTCCCCAGCACAGAATATACACAGAATATCACACACGCACACGCACACACGCACACACATTGTATATTACTATAATTGTGAAGACATTCACAAGACATTGTCTATGAAATTAATTGAAGGACCCCAATGGAAACAAATCCGCAAGGACTTTTTTGGCCGGACCTTTTAGACAAAAGCATTATAAATGTAACTGTGTTGTTTTACATTCTTTTGCCTAATACAATTTTCAATCAATCAATTAACATTTTAGACGATGGTGATTGTATGAATGCCATTTTTATTTCAACTTTTTGGACATTTTTAACCCTAACGCTAAGGCAGAAAATAGCTGCAAACTCACAAGCTAAATGCCTAATCCTAACACTAACCCCAACCCCAACCTGAATATTTTCCCAATTGTAAGCCTACCCCCCCCCCCCCTCCCCACCTCCCAAATCTGCTTTAACCATAAAACTAAACATTTATCTTGTGAGGAGGACCAGGAACATTGTCCCCACAAAGTCTTATTTCTCATTTCTCAAATTCTACTGGTGATGGAGTATGGAGATAAAGAGGTTTCTTCCCAAAAGCACACAACGATATGTACTTTCCACCACTGGTCTCCAGTCCCTCTGGGGACCATGCTGCTTTGTTTGTGCCCTTCCTCTGGGACACACACAGGACCGTCCCCTGGCCCTGTTTGGCACATAAAAGCTGATAGGCTTCTATGTGCAAATGTGCTGTACTTGTACGCCGGCCAGGTAGCTTTGTGTGGTTTCTTTGCCATTCAAATCATGATCTTAATTGCTTTGCATTGTGGGGGGGGGGGGGGGCGGGGCTGCCGTCCCACGCCTGCAGAATGATGGCTTAAGGTTTGGCCGGATAGTGAACCTGAACCGCCCAACCACACTGACCCAGAGGTTTACATTCTCTCTCTCTCTCTCTCTCTCTCTCTCTCTCTCTCTCTCTCTCTCTCTCTCTCTCTCTCTCCCCCTCTCTTTCTCTCTCTCTTTCTCTCTGTCTTCCTGTCTTTCTCTCAATGCATCTCTGTCTTTCTCTCTCACTCTCTCACTATCTGTCTCTGTCTTTTCTTTCTAATCTCACTGTCTTTCTGTCTGTCTCTGTCTTTCTTTCTCGCTCTCTCCCTCCCTCTCTCCCTCCCTCCCTCCCTCTCTCCCTCCCCTCTCTCTCTCTCTCTCCTCTCTCTCTCCTCTCTCCCTCCCTCTCTCCCTCCCTCCCTCCCTCTCTCCCTCCCTCTCTCTCTCTCTCTCTCTCTCTCTCTCTCTCTCTCTCTCTCTCTCTCTCTCTCTCTCTCTCTCTCTCTCTCTCTCTCTCTCTCTCTCTCTCTCTCTCTCTCTCTCGCTCTCTCTCCAGTCTGGCTCCCTGCCAGATGATAAGAACACAATCAATCCCCCTTCCAACACCTTCAGCAATTAGTCAAACTAATTAACAATTTGGCGGTCAGAATAATTACCTCAAGTAGAACAGAGAGGCAGGCTGAATTTGGTATTCCCCCCCCCTTCTATTTGTTCTGCCGTTCTGTTCTCTCGTGTTTTCTTTGGGGGTTTTGAGAGGACCAAAACGTAACTTTTAACCGTGCGTCTTTGTCATTGCGCCGCCTTCAGATACCTGCACGTTCTTCTGGTGTCGTGGGAAGTGCTGCATCACCGTCACTGGGAGCTGAAAAGAATCTAAGTACATGTACTGAAGTACTGTACTTAGGTACACATTTTAGGTACTTTTGCTTTGCTCGTTGCTGTCGGGGAGAAACCTCTTATCTCCATATTTTAACTTTTTGTGTTTTTTTTGTAAATCACTGCCCCAAGGGCAGTAAATTATTACCCTAAGGGCAATAGACACAGTAATCAAAATAAATCATCTCCATAGCAACCCAGCTGGATACGAGAACGAGAGCGATGGGGCGATTAAGGATGTCTGTCTGTCTGTCTGTCTGTCTGCCTATATGTCTGTCTGTCTGTCTACACCCTATGTCCCTCTGCTACAGGCCTCGGTCACAATTCAAATACAGATAATAGTAATGTAAATAAGGCAGGTTATAGCTACAGCTGGGGGTTTTTGTGGGACGAAGGGGGAGGGGGGAGGGGGGAGGCGCATGCAGGAAGGAAGGCAAAGGCAGGCATCACCTGGGGAGGAGGGGGGAGACGGACCGGGACAAAAGAGCTCTCAGACCCAGAGACAATTAAAGCACTCGTGGAATAAGAAGGGCCATGCCACACACAGCTGACATGATTGTTTTCACCGTGTGTAAGGCGAATTGATGCTTGGAGCGACCTTCGTCGCATGACGGTGTCGCAGGGCCGAAAACAACCAACCTACAAGCTCACACGACGCGCCGTGAGCTTGTAGGTCGGTTGTTTTCGGCGTGCAACACCGTCGTGCGACGGAGCATAAATGAGGCTTAATTGGCTTGTTTTTTTTTCTGAATCAAATGGGGCTGCTGGGTAATTAATGGATAGAATGGGATTGAAGCAGAAATAAGGACACACGGGCAGTTATGCGAAGGCTGATAAGAGATCGAGCTGCAAGCCAAGCTCTCTTTCCTTTTTTCCCCCACTTTCTTTCTCTTTTTCAGACCGCTTTTAATGAATGTCATTTCACAGAGGAGAGAGAGGTTGATATTAAGCGGCACGACGACGGCTCCATAATGGGGCCCCAGCCTCCCTTTGAGTTTGCGATGCGCTCCTCCTTTGAACGTTCGCCAGGCATTATTCAAATAGGCTCGTGTTGAAATCATCGCGCGATGATGTGGCTTTTTAGAAGGCTATTTTGACGTGTTCTTATGTGGTTCACGGAGTGTTTGTTTTCGAGGTGATGGCAGTTGGAAGGCAGGGGCGTCGGAGACTTTGTTAGTTTTTCCTCGACTGTGTGTCTCCCGCCGCAATTACCAGACATCAAACCTCAGACAGGTTTTTTTTTTGCTCTTGTCATTATTAGGATAGGACCTGTAATTATGCAGAGGTTTGTCTTGTCAAAGGATAAAGGGAGAGTGGGCACCTGAGAAGTCTGGGCAACCTCGATGTGAAATTGGCAAAAAATACATATAAATCTAAATGTGAAAAAGTAAAGGTGGAAAATGGTCTGAAATAATGTAAAGTAGCCTATACATAATGTGATCATGCACAGTGCATCATTACCAGACCTAAAGTTACCCTTCAACGTATTGTTTTTTTATGCCATAATGACTGGCTATCCACTGGTTTGGTAAAGTTTCCAAAGCATATAAATGGGAGAACACTTTACTAAAAGATGGGTCTATAATGCATTATAATCACATTTATAATGCATTATAATGCACTTATAAGGCTTCATAACACTAATAATAAATGTTTACAATTATGCATGACGACTTATAACAAGGTTTATGAAGTATTATAAGTGCTGGTCATGCCTTATAAGCTCAGCAAAATAGCACACATACACTGCTCAAAGAAATGTAGGGAACACTTTGATCCCTTAATTATTTTGAGCAGTATATATAGCACGCCATACAGTGCGCATAAAGAGACACTTTATAACTGTATGGTATCGTAGTTATAATGAGTGTTATGAAGCCTTATAAGTGCTTTATAGTGCATTATAAATGCGATTATAGCCTAATTAGTCCAGTACCTGACCTGTAGACCCGTTCGCAATTTGGTGTTGTGAGAATTTCTCTCTTGAACTGAGTCAGTGGGTCCCTAGACATGAAAATGTCCTACGTCATTGTAGAAGTAGTGTCACGCAAAAGTAGCTTTTTATGTGACTCGGCCGCATACAAATCTGCTATTTCCATCACACGATGGTGTCAGCCGAAAAAGTGGTTAAACAAAAATAAACTACTTTTACGGCAAGGCTGTTAGTGGGCCCCCCCTCTAAAGGGTTGTCCTACGGCCATGGACCGCGCTCCCACGGAGAGAGACCCCTTCAAATGGCTTTTTGAAGGGGTGCGCAAGTGTCCTCTAGCAGTCTATCTTGAAAGGGGGGAAGGAGGAAAGCCAGAGAGAGTCTGACAGTGCATTCAATTCACACACACATGGCTGCCCCTCGTCTTTGCAATATTGCTTTCAGATTTCTCTCCCAGCCATATTGCCCCGCTGTGTCGGTCGGTCGGAAACCTTGTATATTGAAAACTGGTACTTTTCAGAAAAAAACACGTTTTCACATGTTGTGAGCTTGTAGATCGGCTATTTTTGCTTTTGTGCGACACTTTAGTATGACAAAGTAAGGCATTCATTTACGGGAAAAATAATTTAAAAAAAGAAATATGGAGATACAAGGTTTCTGCCCGACAGCAACAATATACTAAACTTTGACACCCAGTGGCTCGAGGCTGTCTGAATAGGAGATTGGAGGGAGCGAGGGGGGAGGGGAGGGGAAGGGGAAGGGGAAGGGGCGCGAGGAGGGGCCTTTATCATGCTTCATTCCTGGCTCTCAGTGCCCTCTGGTGACCACCCCGGACGGCCAGAAAGACCCCCCATCCTCCATGCCTCTCCAGATAGTCTCTCCATTAGTAGCTTAGTGCCGCTCCAGCTGCCTTTGTTATTCCTTGTCTGGGCTGCGTGCCGTCTGGGGGATGTAACGCTTATCAGACCTGAAATATTGTGCATTTTATGTCCCAGGGGAGACTGAGCCATGAACGCATCCCTGGCCTGGCCTGGCCTGGCCTGGCCTGCGTCCACATGCTTGTTTAACCCATTAAGACCTGAGGCAATTCTTTAAAATGTTTTCTAAATCCAATTTTTTTTTTTTCTTTTTTCAAAAAAATTAATAATCAAGATTTTTCAAAAATAGCAGATATACAAGCTCATAGCGCGGCACTCGGTGCCGCGCTATGAGCTTGTATATCTGCTATTTTTTAATAGCCAAAGACATTTAAGTGTCACAGATACCTTCCAGGTCTTAATGGGTTAAAAGGCCAAAATACATTGGTCCAATGGCAAAAAACGACGTATTGTAAAAAGGGAGAAAATACGTGATTGTTTGGTTCATACTACACAGACGTTTGACAAAGTATTATGTTAACCCGTTCAATTCGGGAACGCAGCTCTGTCATTTTGGATTTCTTTGGCTATTCAAAAATTGCAGATATACAAGCTCATAGCGCGGCACTTGGTGCTCAGATCTATGAGCTTGTAGATCTGCTATTTTTTGGGAAAAATCGTGAAAATGTGTATTTTTTTAAGCAAACATTTGTCAAATATTTTGTTCCAGGGACCTCCAGAAGCAAAGATTTGAGTTTTTTTTAAAATATATATTTAAAGATTTGCACAAAATAATGTTCACAAGAAGTTTCAAAAATAGCAGATATACAAGCTCGTAGCTATAAGCTTGTAGATCTGCTGTCTTTGAATAGCCAAAGTATAAAATAATGGTTATAGCTCAAATATAAAACGACACAGATGCGTTAGATTAAATGGGTTATGTAAAAATGGTAAATGGGTGTGTGCGCGTGTGCGTGCGTGTGCGTGTGTGTGTGTGTGTGTGTGTGTGTGTGTGTGTGTGTGAAATGTGAATACAATGTTATTACATCCCATCTGTATGGTACGTTGTATGTTAATACAATATGACTTGATACCATTGGGGTGGTTGTATTTGGTCTCCCTGCTCTTCTATTGAGACATTTACATCCTGTGTCATAGGTTGGACACAACCTTTGACACAATCCTGTTTCTGGTTTGATACGGATTCGGATCAAAATTCAAATTTCCTCCCCAGAGCAATCAGGCAGGCCCTATTAGCTCAGTGGTAAAACATATCAGCACTTAGGCAGGAGGCCCGTGTTCAAATCCGGGGTAGAACAGGAATGTTACATAGTGCAGCTTTGGTCTATATCTATTTTTAAGACCTGAGGCGATTCTTTAAAAAAATCTAAATCCTAACAGTTTTTGGAAAAAAATCTAAAAATATTTGTTTCAAGATTTTTCAAAAATAGCAGATCTACAAGCTCATAGCGCGGCACTTGGTGCCGCGCTATGAGCTTGTATATCTGCTATTTTTGAATAGCCAAAGAAATCTAAAGTGACACAGATGCATTCCAGGTCTTAATGGGTTAAAGCGCCACATTTCCTGTGCACACTGCCAGTAGGCCACATAAGTAGCATTTTCTTTCCACATACTGTATGTTTTATGCTTTTTTTAAATATTTAACTTGAATTATATAATTGTGTTCCACCCATACAGCAGACACAATATCACTGAGGATAAAAAACACAATAAAGCCCTAAGGCAAATTTCCAGACTGGTCACACAAAGTCCCAGATCCACATGGGAGCCATTCCGTTCACATGTAGATCCTGAGAGATCCACAGGATTCCTTCTTTCTTTTAATTTTTTTACCTGCCAGTCTCTCTTTCTGTTTTCTATCACTTCTCTCTCTGTCTCTCTGAACACTTAGATAAAGGACATTAAACCACTTAAAGGGATAGTTCACCCAAAAAAATATTTTTTTCCTATCGATTAGTCACCCCATGGAGACTTGAATTCATGAATATTTTGGTTTTTTTTCCTAAGCCAATAACTTGACTAGTGGACCGTAGGCAGCGGTAGGAGACACAAAGGAGACTCTTTGTGTACTGCTGCCGGTCATCAAATTATTAGCCTCGGAAACCCAGGCTTTTTTTTTTGTTACAAAAGAAAAAAAGCCTGGGGGAGCCATGCAGGAACGATGGTCTTGGACCTTGTTATCTCCTAACCAATCAGAGTGCAGAGGGGCGTCGCTCTAAATTTGGTGACGTCAGCGTGCTCCGTGCACAGGCCGAGGGGGGGAGGGGAGGGGAGGCGGGGACATAGATTGGTGAAGCAATAGGAAGCCACGCACAAATCCGGGCGGCTGTGTTTGGGTCCGCCCTTCAAGACCATGGATTGAGCTCGTAGCCTCAGGCTATCAAATTATTGGCTTAGGAATGCGACAAAAACTAAAAAATATTAATGAATTCAAGTCTCCATGGGATGACTAATCGATAGGAAAAAAGTCACTATCCCTTTAAACTCTACAGTACTTAGTCGACCGGGGTCCCCCAAGGCTCTTTACTAGGTCTGCTAGTATTTCCCTCCCACATTAAATCTCCTGCGAAAATAGCCAATCTACAAGCTCACAAGATCGGCTATTTTGGCTGGATGTTCGCCCCCAGAATGGGGACGCTATAGGGTTCAAGGTTAAGGTTAGGTAAACACGACCTACTATAGTTAACCCTTCCTCTTTGACCAGAGTCCATCTGCTCCTCTCAGCACATTGTGTGCGTGCGCGTGTGTGTGTGCGTGTGTGTGTGTGTGTGTGTGTGTGTGTGTGTGTGTGTGTGTGTGTGTGTGTGTGTGTGTGTGTGTGTGTGTGTGTGTGTGTGTGTGTGTGTGTGTGTGTGTGTGTGTGTGTGTGTGTGTGTGTGTGTGTGTGTGTGTTTCATGTGAAGCATGTGTTGGTGTTTTTCTAGCCTGTACTTGTGAGAGGGAGTGTGTGTTTTTTGCCTCTGGTTGGTTTCTCGCTCCGGCGACCATGGGGAGCATTTGTCGGCTAAAGAGCTGACACGCACACAACACTAGTAGACGCGTAATCTGATGGACCTTCACACACACACCTCTGGTGGTCCGTTCCCATGCCCCCCCCATAGAGCCGAATGATACCGTTTGATTTAACCCCATACATTGTTGACCGTGTCCCTCAGGGCTTTATACTTGTGTCGTTTCTGTTTTTGCTCTACGTTAATCCATTAAGACCGGTAACACATCTGTGTGTCATTTTTAGATTTCTTTGGCTATTAAAACATAGCATATATACAAGCTCATAGCGCGGCACTGAGTGCTGCGCTATGAGCTATAATGCTCGCTTTAAAAATTATATATTCAAAGATTTGCACACATTTTCACGATTTTTCAAAAATAGCAGATCTACAAGCTCATAGCGCGGCACCGAGTGCCGCGCTATGAGCTTGTAGATCTGCTATTTTTGAATAGCCAAATGAATCTTAAAATGACACACAGATGCGTTCCCGTCTCAAAGGGTTAAATATCTTCGCAAAAACGGCTGATTGACAAGCTGCTTTCTGCGAAGGTTTCCCGCAGAATACGAATGCTGGAGTTTAGGAGTAGTTCACGCAAAACAAATGAGTTTTTCTTCTATCATTTACTCCGCGATGAGTTGAACGTATCATTTTCATTTGTATAACATTCTTTTACGGTGAAGCATTGTTTTGAGCGGAGCTTATAACCAGATTTTTATATATAGTTTTAATGCTGTAAATCTCAATTTACTTCAATTCATCAAGTATTTTGGATTCTTCATTCACCATAAAGGAATGTTATACAGACCAAAAATTATCCTTGTATTCAACTCATCACGGAGTGAGTAAATTTTTGGGGTGAACTACTCCTTTAAGCACGTGTGTGCCCCCCCACACACACACACACACACAAACACACACACACACACACACACACATGCATTCCCATGCTGCCGACTTGTAGAGTCAGCTTTGTTTAATGCCCCCAAAGGACTCAGGATAAGTGATTGTCATTGAATCTGCATAATTAGGACACCGTGTCATCGGAATACAAATGCTCCTCCCGACCACACGGATGATCCGCTGTCTCCCCTTGAATTAACATGGGCTCTAGTTAACGCTGTGACTTCCATGTGGCCGGTCTGTGACATCAGTGGTGACGGTGTGGTTCTCAACCTTTTCGGGATAAAAAAGGAGTGTAAAAAAGGTATTGGGGGCCCCACCCATCTGATGGTCGATGGTGGCTTGGATCAGAGGAACTAACATAGTATATTTGATTTGTTTTATCTACCGGTATCACAATGAAAAGTCATTTTTTTTCAAGGTTTTATTTTGGCTTTATTTTAAAACAATATTAATGTTATATTTGCAATATCCCCGTGGACCATCGGTACATCTCAGAGGAAAATATTGTACTTTGACTCCAGATTATTTTATACAGTTACAGTTACAGTTTAGACATTTAGCAGACGCTCTTAATCCAGAGCGATTTACAGTAAGCAAGGACACAAGATAATACATCATAATACATCAATAATACATCAATTATACAGCAAATGCATAGAAATAGTAATCTAATATTACAGTAATACTTAAGTAAACCAATAATCGAATAATAACTGATACATATGTAAACCAAGAACGTATCATCAGCCTACATTGAAACTATACACACTATAGGATGCCAGGTCAACAATAGACTGAAAGAACGAGCCCAATCGATGGTCTTGAAGGGCGGATCCAAACCCAGCCGCCCGGATTCGTGCGGCGCTTCCTATTGCTTCACCAATCTATGTGAAGCATAGATTGGGCTCGTTCTTTCAGTCTATAGCAGATCTACAAGCTCACAACGCGTCGCATCGCGACGCGTTGTGAGCTTGTAGATCGGCTATTTTCAAATAAAATCTTGCAGGGAAATTATAATAAGCAGATCTGGCAACCCTGAGTACAAGGTGGTATAATGTGATATAGTATAGTATAATGTGAGTAATTCTTCCATCACTGGCCCAGAGGGTCTCTTTGACAAAAGGCCAGACCAGACCAGGCCAGGAGGGTGCAGACAGACTGCACAGAGCTGTAATATGTGCTGAAGCAGAGAGAGAGAGCGGGCAATAGGGCCTCTTAGCGCTCATTAGGGACACGTCAGTCCCCTCTGGGACTGCGTGCCACTGCCACCCTGATGAGGAGTGACAGCAGGGGGCCAGCTGCCAGACAATAGGGCCCGCCACCGCCACCGCCGTCGCACGCACGCACACACACACACACACACACACAAACACACACACGCCCCAAGGACAGACGTCACAGTGTGGCAGCGAGTGGCTTGGCCCTGATACTGACCTTCAAGCTCTCTGCACTCCCGTCTCCTATGCAAAACATATATAATCGTTGCTGTCGGGCAGAAACCTCTTATTATCACCGTATTTCTAACTTTTGTGTGTTTCGTCGTAAATTAACCCTCTAATTGATCATACTAACAGCGTCACACAAACGCGTCAAAAGTAGCAGATCCGCAAGCTTGAAACGGGGCGCGAAGCGACGCGTTTTGAGCTTGTAGATCTGCTACTTTTGATGCGTTTGAATTTTAATCCTGAAAAGTAACAGTTTTGGACATGGTTTCCACCCGACAGAGACAATATCACAATCCATTTGTTGGTCACACAGTATATATTCCTGAGTGTTAACTTAAAGGTAGGGTAAGTGATTTTCTTTGGCTAAAATAAGTGTTAAATAGCTCTATTTTCTGATAGTATTCATTGCTATATAGAGTGTTTGTTCAGTAACAGGAGTCTCCATGTCTCTCCAGCTCTTTTTTTAAACCGAAAATGCATTTTCAGGTCAGGATACCAATTTTATCCAATCAGGATAGAGAACTCAGCCAGGATACAGATTAAACAAGTGAAATTGGGACTGATGACACCAAGAAATGAGCGGACAAAATTGGAACTGCAACACTATAAAAAAAATTACGCTGATAAATGGGTACTCTCTCCTGATTGGCTGAAATGTTGTCACCTACCTGAAAATGTATTTTCTGAGAGCTGGAGAGACGGGGAGACTCCTGTTACTGAACAAACACTCTATAGCAATGATTACTATCACAATATAGAGCTTTAACCTTTTTTAACTTTTTTTTTTTGTTTTAACACATTCCATGCCAGAGTTTAATCTCATAATGTACTCACCAGTGCCAGCGTTTTATTGTTGTTTTTTTGTTTTTTTCATGTCGCCACAGACCTCGCTAAATAAGTTAAAAGTGCGCGTTCATTTGGTTTCCAAATGCGAGCCGCCATCTTGAAGATACAGCCGATCAACGCTAAACAGTGATCAGCGAGGAGAAAAACAACAACCGAGAAAATCGAGTTTTAAACAGGATCCCAGACAGGAAGCGGATACGATCGAAAAAAACGGAACCCGAATAATTCCGTTTCCGACCGGAAACCGGAAACGGAAATGGATAAAAAAAAATCGGAAAGTGCACCTGGGGCACTTTCAATGGGAATCGGCGGTTCGCGTAGATCTACGCGACTGGCACGCTGCGGCTTTAAATAGGTTCGCGTAGATCTACGCGACTGGCATTCAATGTGTTAAGGGACCAGTCGAAATTTACAGAGGGGGGTCCCTGGAGGAAAATAGGGGAGGGTCATGCCTTTCTAATTTTAGTCCAAGGGAGGGTCAGCCAATTCTACTTTGAATCCAAGGGAGGGTCATGCAATTTTGAATTGATAAAATAGTCCGTTTTTTATATACCTTTTTAGTACAGCAAAACAGTGGTCAACAGTGGGGAAAAAGAGTGGGAGTGAAACCCGTTTTTATTTAGAACTTAATATATATTTACATTAACTTAAATAGACTTTAACGCGTGTGTGCGGGCAGGGGTGATGGCCTCCATAAGAAGAATTTGAGGGCGGAACACACACGTGTTGCATGATGAACTACATGTAAAAACGTCAGAGGCTTGACATGTTTGACATTTCAAATCTGTTTCAATATGCAAATAAATCGATCTGTATTGTTAGAAGGGTACATTCCAGATCATTTAAGGAGTGCTGCATACTGTACATCCCTAGGTATGTGCAGAAACCGGTTTATAATTTCATGGTACAGAAAGTACATGACGTGAATATGCGTGCAAAATGCACATGCAACGGCCACGTGAATGGCAATGACGTGCAGTACAGCACGTTAAGTTACATTTCTTTAATAAGACTTTCAGAGGTCCTCTCTCTCTCTCTCTCTCTCTCTCTCTCTCTCTATTCCAGGAGATAATAAAACACCTTTCTATCTACTCAGAAATACAAATACAAATTCATTAATATTAATATATAATAGTTTTGTTTTAAATGTTCTAGCCTTGATGACCATGCAGTCTTATGCAAACGTTAAAATGTAATTTAGATAGCATTTTATTTAGACAGATGCCAGGTCATTGTTGACCTGGCATCCTAAGTGTGTGTATAGTTTCAATGTACATACTTTTTTTTATTTTTTATATCATTATAATGTTTAGACTGATGATAGGTTATTGGTTTATCTATGATCCTAGATTACTGAGTTTATCTTGCTTACTGTAAATCACGTCTGCTAAATGCCAAAAATGTAAATGTAAATAATTGTAATTTGGCTTTTGTAATTTACACGGTGTCCTAGTTATTTGTGTTTGTGAAATAGCCTTATTTATTATTAAATAATAGGCTATGGGGGGGGGGCACCAGGTAAAATGCTGCCTATATAGGCATCAAATTCCTCAGGGCCAGCTCTGACTACTGTTACCAAATACTCAACTTTCTTCAATCTGAACAGGATTCAATGGGTTTCCCACATCGAAGTTGAGAACACTATCCATTCTGCTACCACTACTACAGATACTACACTGTGCATTTAGCAAGACTGACTACAGTAATGTGGAAAGCAAAACATCGGACGGGGATGATGGGGAGGGTTAGGGGTGTCAAGATACACTAATTTCACGATACAATACATGATGTTGGGCATATGATATCGATATGATACATTATTAATGTTCTTTTCTCATGTATCATCAACATTGGCCATCATCTTTAGTTTAAACTAACTTTATAAAGCACTTTAAAAAACAATTACAAAGTGCTTTGTACACACAAATAAATACATTTGTGCAAGCTTAAGGGAGAAGTGAAGTTCTCACTAACTATAAACCCATTGTTTCAGAGGACAGATAGACTAATATAACAAATAATATAATATAACAATGCATGACTATAAATTCCACAAACCTCATATTCTTGTCATCTGGACTTTACCAACCAAGTGCAGCCTAGTTATTTCCAACAGCTCAAAAAAATCTATAATACCAGATACAGTATAATACCATGTAAACCATCTTAGATTAGATGTAGGCCTATTTGAGAGTGCAGAGGCATAATTGCTTTGATTAACGAGCGTCAACGAGCATCAGCTGACCCACAACACCTCCTCTCAGCAGTGCTTTAAACTGAAAGTGACTGGAGTCTGTTTCTCCAAAATACCTTGAATATGATGGAAGACATGATTAATAATTACTGTGATTATGATAAGCTTTACATTTCATATCATACACCATACAGTAAGAACTCCTATAACTTTCATAGGCAAAAAAAAAAGGAAAGTGTTTTAATAACAAAAAAAATATTACGATACAGTATGACATCATGACAATACCTATCGTCACATTTTAAAACCATGATAGGCTATATCGTGGGACAATATATCGTGACACTCCTAGGCGGGGAGGGTTCATCTTTTTTTTTTAATCACTTGGGGAGGGTCATTGATTTATTTTTTTTGTCAAAGGGAGGGTCATGCCATTTTAGATCAGGGCACATACATTTTCTCCAGGGGTACCCTTCTTTAAAAATCGACCTGTCCCTAATCAAAAAATATCACTAAGGGTCAGTTTGGTTCTATTTTGTACACACTCAGAGACAAGTTAAATGAACACTGAGGATTGTATGTTCCTATACAGCAACGAATGTGACCTGGTGCCTTGCCCGTAGACACATGGAAAAATGAAATATGTGAGGTATAATAAGTGTAAGGAAGACCTGTTAGGTTGAAACGTGTCCGTTGCTCTGTCCGTGGACGGGTCAAATAAAACTATGTGAAAAGGACGTTTACTGTGCATTTCCTGGCTGTTTCCTCACTTTCATGATGTTGTTGAGTCGTGCACCTTGAGACTGTTGTTTAATCTGGAGTGTTGCGGGCATTCTGCATTGCAGTGCTTTTTAAAAGTGTATAAGTATAAGTATAAGTTTATAAGTGTAAGATATAAAACGCTACATATTATTTGAAGTGCTGTGACATTATCCAATGAAAATGTGACGGCAACGGTCAGACAAAATTATGTAAATCTCACTGTATATAGAATTTGAAGTTTTGTATTATCGTGGTGCTGTATTTTTTACCTCAACATGAGAGCATGTGTACAGTTTTAACAGGAGAGGGACTGTAAAGATGTTGCTGATGGATGAATATTATGGCGCGTTGCTGCTCTCTGCAGGCGATAGGGGGAAGTGCAACATGTGCCCTGAATGGCAGCCCATTATGCACTTATTTCTACCACCAGGATTATTATAATTTTTAAAAAAAACTAGATTGTTAAAAAAAGAGCTAAATAAAAATTAAAAACCAATGAAAAACGTTAAAAACTATAATGACCTGTGTACCAGACTTGTTGAAACAAGCACATAATGTGGTTTGTTTTGTTGTTTTCCATTGTGTTGCAGGAGTCACCAGACTACACCAATATCCATGAGCTGAAGTATTTAGACATGGTTATATCTGAAGCCCTGCGTCTCTACCCTCCTGGATTCAGGTAGGAGGATTGATTGATTGATTGATTGATTGATTGATTGAATACTTTTTTTCATAGATTTCATAGATGCTTCATAGACTTGTGTTGTGGAAATTAATTCATCGGTATTATATACCATGGTATCACATGTTACCGTGGTAACAGCGGTACCATGGTAATATGACAGGGTCTATGACAGGGCCATGACAGCCCTACCATTCAATGCTATGAGAGGGGCCTGATGTGACAGGGCCTGACATCCATACACAATTCTACTTATAATCTTAACAGGCTTTTTTTTTCTTTCCCTGGGAAGTAGGCTAATAATGACATAATAATCACATACTAACAGTCCAGTTTAATGTAAAATCTGATGTTTGGGAAATTTGAAATATAAAATGTCTACATTATAAATCAACACAATACACAGTCCCAGTTGAGAACATGCAGCATGCAGGGGACATGTTTTATTGAGGCGTGTGTGTGTTTTCCTGCAGGTATGCACGGGACATTGACCAGGACTGTGTGATCAACGGTCAGTTCCTTCCCAAAGGAGTGACTCTGGAGATCCCAGCGGGCTCCCTGCACCACGACCCAGAGTACTGGCCGGAGCCTGAGCGCTTCATCCCTGAGAGGTGGGACACCATCATGACAAATAAATGAACTGAAAATTGTTTGTTTGTTACTTTGTCCTTGGATGTGTTTGAATGTAGCCCACATCCAAACTTTAAAATTATAATAATATAACTTACTGCTCAAATATCCACACATATTCCACTTGTGGGGCGAGAGGTGGACAGATAACTTTACCTTTACCAAAGTCCAATTTTAGACAATTGCACTATGGAATAGTATTCCAAATTATATTCGTAACACCAAAGAAAAAGCCTGTTTTAAAAGGAAACTTAGACTATACTGTACACTCAAAACATACATACAATAAAATCTTTCTTACCTACCAGATTGATAGTGCTACTTTTTATATCTATTGTATCCCCATTGGTTTTTATTTGTTGTTGTTTTTAGTAATTTTTTTGTGATATTCTGTGATTGTAATATGTTCTATTGTTGCTAAGTATATTAACCCATTAAGACCGGGAACGCATCCGTGTGTCATTTTACGATTGCTTTGGCTATTCAAAAATAGCAGATATACAAGCTCATAGCGCGGCACCGAGTGCCGTGCTACGAGCTTGTAGATCTGCTATTTTTGAAAAATCTTGAAAACTTTTTTTTCCGATTTTTTTCAAAAAACTGTTAGGATTTTGAAAACATTTTTAAGAATCGCCTCAGGTCTTAATGGGTTAATGTCTTGGACCCCAGGCAGGAAGACTAGCTGACGTTAAGGCGTCAGCTAATGGGGATAAATCCGTATAAATAAACACATAAACAAACAATAGCGTGTGTTGGTTTTTTCCCCAGGTTCACGGCCGAGGCCAAGGCTGACAGGCATCCGTTTGTGTACCTGCCGTTCGGGGCCGGCCCCCGCAGCTGTGTCGGGATGAGGCTGGCCCAGCTGGAGATGAAGATGGCCCTGGTGCACGTGTTCCGCACGTTCAACGTCGTGACCTGCTCTGAGACATTGGTGAGCTGATAGCCGCCTTATTTTTAATCTCTAGAAACCTCAAGCCGATGATGCATGAACTAAGAGAGGATTAGCTTTCTTTTTTGTTTTTAACCACTTAAAAGTAGTGTAAGGGATATTCTTTGGTTAAAACCAAAAGGGTTTTTGTTAATCTATATTCTGATGGTAATCGTTGCTTAGAATGTTTGTTCAGTAACAATAAACAGAAAATAAGATTTTTATTTTATAGTGTTCCAGAACCAATTTCGTCTGCTCTCTTCTTTGTGTCATCACTTCCCATTTCACTTGTTTATCCTGTATCCTGTATGAGTTCTCTCTCCTGGTTGGATACAATTGGTATCCTGACCTGAACAAGTATTTTCTGTTTATTAAAGAGCTGGAGAGACAGGGAGACCCCTGTTACTGAACAAACACTATAGCAAGGATTACTATCAAAATATAGAGCTATTTAACACTTATTTTAACAAAGAAATATCACTTACTGCACCTTTACATCCCTACAGTATACTTACTTAAAGGGACTACACCATGAATTTAAAAAATAATAATAATATTTAATATCATATTGTTTATGTCCCTCAAACGTTTTTCAAAAGGTTTGAGCCTAAATCAAGCCTCAGATATACTCATTCCAACTAACTTCTCCCTGGCTTATAAAGCACTTTCACCTGCAATACCACATTGTCCTGTTTGGCACGGGTGCTATTGAGCCAGTTTGTATGCATGTTATCTCCTGGTTCTGTGTGGAAAAAGCAATTTAAAAAAATAAGAAAAAGAATATATATTTATTTTTTTTGGTTGGAACTGAAAAACGGGAGGGATTGTACCCTGACGTCACGTCAGGGACCAAATCAGTTTGGCCTGTTTTGAGACCAATTTACAGAAAACCCCAGATTTGCTGTGAAAGCCTGAGTGTTCAAACTGGGGTATTTTTGGGGATAGAAGAGAGGTAGGGGAGACCAAAAACACATAAAAAAGAAGAAAGAGTTCAAATTCATGGTGCAGTCCCTTTAACCTCCCCAGTAAACTAGGTATAGAGGGCTCTATACTTGATCCGCTGCTTTTTTCCCCTCTACACCAAATCTTTTCGACGAATGTTCTCCCCCAGAACAGGGACGCTAGGGTTCATGTGGTTAAATCATAGCAGATGATACGTGGTGTTTTTTAAGTTTAAAAGTAACATGTTATGCTTAACGTACATCACAAATGTCCCTATGCTGTTCCTTTGTACAGGATCCTCTGCCACTGAAGTCATTCACCACTCTGGGACCTAAGAATGGCATATTGGTGAAAATCACCAAAAGAGACGCAGCAGAAGAAACACAAGTGAATCCTTCACCAGAAGACTAGAGACATAGCTGTCCTCCTTAGAGACACAGTGATCTAAATCACTGTTTTTCAATGTTGGACTCCAGGGGTCCAAATGGACCTTTCATGGATCTGTAACTCTGAGAGTGTACAGAGGCATGTGTACACTCTCAGTGTTAAATTGACATGCTACAGTGTTGAAGATTGGGGTCCCAGAGATTTTTTTTTAAAAAGGAAGAAAATCATCTCAAATGGGGGTCCGTGGTCTAATGCATGGGGGGGTACTTGAAATGAAAAAGGTTAAGAATCACTGCTTTAGATGGTAGGACACAATTCCTGACCTCCGCTGGCACTTGGCCAGTGAACCGAAAGCCGGGTTGAATATTAACGACTCTGCAGTATCGCTGTGCTTCCATGATAAATAGTGTTTATCACCTGAAAAGTGGCGTTGCTTCAAGGTCAGCTCACCTTTCTAATCAGGCTGTGTGGTGGAGAGAGCTTACAATGTAGCAATACCTCAATATAAAAAATACTCTGTTACAATTAAAAGGCCCTGTATTCAAAATTTGACTCGAGTAAAAGGTATAAAAAGCACTGGAATTAAACTATACCTACAGTACCAAAGTAAAAGTACTCAAATGTTTCAAAACGTTTCAAACTTTTTAAACGTTTTTTTTTCTTCTCGAATAGCCTAAGTATAAAACAACGCTTAAGTGGTTAATGTATATTTTGTATTATAATATAAATCTGCAAAGTAACTAAAGCTGTCAAATAATTGTAGTGAGAACCCCCCCCCCTCCCCCCACCTGATATGGATGGGATCAACTGCTACTATGATTAGAACACTACTAACCTCCTATAGTACATATTGATCACATTGTTGTGCTATTGATTATCGTCGCTGTCGGGTGGAAACCTTGTATGTCCAAAACAGTTACTGTTAAGGAAATGGAAAAAATTATATGTGTTCCAATAATTATTATTTAGTCACCAGCTCTTGTTAATACTTTTCATTGGTTAAATATTTATAAACCCCACACACAACCCACACATTTATTAGGGCATTAAATTACAAAAAAAATTAAAGAAAACGTAAAAAGTTGAAATAATGGAGATGCAAGGTTCCGACAGTGACGATGTGTGTATATAATCATATTGATCGCATTGTTGCTGTGGTATTTAATGTTTCTTTTTTTATAAGATCATATTGCATTACATTGTTGTGGTATTGGACAGGTTACAATACAAATGTCAATATGTTTGAGGATTTGAGTTATTTTTTTAGATTGTAAAAACAAAGTTCATTTGTTGATTTCATTCATGTTTCTCTGAAATGCATGTTGATATTTCAATGCTATTTCAATCCATTCAGGGAGATTGTAATGCCTAAGTATGGAAAATTATATGAAACTGAAACATTTTAAATGATAATATAGAATTCATGCTTTCATTGAAAAACTTACATTAAAAAATAACCCCATGTTGGTTATATGGCAGTATTGTGTTTATTTCATCATAACATTACAACAGTATTACCAACCTAGTATGGCAAATGATTGTAAACATTTGTATTAACACAACTGTACAATTACATTAAAATGTTTATGTATACTGTATGTTGTACATTAGTAATGCTGAATGAACACACTGCTTCATTGACACTTCATTGTATATTCCTGTTAATCGGTCAGTGACAAAATGGGGTTGACAAGATGACAAATTTAAAAATCTTATTTTAAAGGCATGCATCAGGTTTGTTACAGTGTACATTTTGTAGTCATGTTGGTTTCGTGTCATTTGAAAATACTTTTTAAAATGACTATTACAGAATGTGCCAGAAATGTTCAAATGGTGTAACCACATATTTGCAGAAAATGACCAGGAAATATTTGTGGAAAATATCAGTAATCTATAGACTAAAACTGTGACAGACACACCTACCTATAAATAGTAAACCATAACTAGAACTTTTGCTTTTCTATACGTGTGTATACAGTAGCTTTTAATTTCAAAGAGCCTCGCTCCAATCATGGCTCAAAAACTTGCCAAGTTGAAGTAATTTGCTTGTCACTCTGGCCATGTAGCGATATTTAGTGCTATATTTTGAAAAAAGGTTATTTTTTTCCTACTTTAAAAAGTCACAAATGTCACATTTA
>NC_137610.1:45196291-45278791 GCF_963280865.1 Gymnoscopelus braueri | reverse complement strand
GTTTATGCTTCACTTAAGAAAATTGATCAATAAAGGCAAAAAGTCAAAAATAGTTGGTATAGTTAGGGAACCCTATGTGGACAACTACTTCCCTTTGTGGATCCACCATGTGACTTTTTACCTTTTTAATTTGAAAAGACCCCCAGTTTGGTATGCATTGGTGCCAGGGACCCAAAGTTACAGACCCATAAGGGTCCATTTGGTTCCCAACTATGACTATCAATCATATAGCTGGCAGGGAGGAGACCCACTGGAACAACCCCCACCAAGGAACCCCACATTCAGTGGTGGAAAAAGTACTCAAATTCTTTACTTAAGTAAAAGTATCAATACTGCAATACAGAAATACTCTGTTACAAGTACAGAGTCTAGAATAAAACAATGACTTGAGTAAAAGTACAAAAGTATCAAAGGCATCAAAATGGACTTAAAGTACCAAAAGTAAAAGTACTAAAATGTTTGAAAATAGCAGATCTACAAGCTCACAACGCGTCGCATCGCGACACGTTGTGAGCTTGTAGATCGGCTATTTTCAAATAGCCTAGGTATAAAATAGGACTAAAGTGGTTTCATAATGTCATAACTTATATCTGAAAAGTAACTAGTAACTAAAGTTTTACAAGAGTAAAAGTACAATATTTGCCTCTGAGATGTAGGGGAGTAGAAGTAAAAAGTTTTGGAAATTAGAAATACTCAAGTAAAGTACAAATACCTCAAAATGATACTTAAGTACAGTACTTCAGTAAATGTACATAGTTACTTTACACCACTGGGAACCCCACACACTGAGAACCAAGTTGAGTCACCGTAAACAGATGGCGAGCCGCTCGGACGGGTCGATGGCTTCGCGCCAGCACGTGTCTCGTCTGTAGATGTCCGCCGAGATCTTGTCCAGCAGCAGGTCAAACTGCCGCACGCTGAGCGCGAAGTCGGCCATGAAGCGATCCTCATCCTGACGCAGCTCCCGTTGATACTCCCCCAGGTGCTTCCTGGGAAGGGGTGTATAAGCAACACTTAACCCACTGAGAAATCTTCTAAATACCTAACGGTTTTCTGAAAAAAACTTACGTTGACACAGTGGTGTGTTCAAAACCTTTTCATGTGAAGGACCCCCAAAATTATATGTATTTGGCCGCAGACCCCCCCCCCCATCTCAAAATATTTTGTTCCAGGTACCCCGAGAAGCAAAGATTTGAGTTAAAAAAGATCTACAAGCTCATAGCGTGGCACTCGGTGCCGCCGCGCTATGAGCTTGTAGATCTGCTATTTTTGAATAGCCAAATAAATCTAAAATGACACCGATGCGTTCCAGGCAGGGCCGGCCGCTGCCATAAGCAACATAAGCGGTCGCTTAGGACCACAACCACTTTTTTTTAACTTTCATATTGTAATTATGTCATGTATCTCCTATCCAAAAACTAGCGTTATTATTTTAGTATGCAATAAAAAATTACATAATGATTTTATAATGGGGGTGTTTGGGGGGGGGGGGGGGGGGGCACCAAAAAATCTTGCTTAGGGCCACGAATATCCTAGGGCCGGCCCTGGTTCCAGGTCTTAATGGGTTAAGGGCCTACACACTGAGCAGCACTATAACTATACAAATAGAGTTTTAAAAACCGTTCTAAGTCAAGTGGAGGAGAGAGTGCACACCAACTATTACAACAAATACAATGGAGAACGATATAGTTATAGTGCTGTGTGTGAATGGCCCTTTAAATCAAACTAAATCAATGTAGTATATATATATTTTAAGAATCTAAGAAATATGTCTGCATGTCTGGTATAGTACAAGCAATATCTTGGTCTAGAATCAATCGAAAGAAACGGAGGCAAAGAGGGAGTGGGGAGATTAATAGACACGTACGTTCTTAAGATAATAGATTAACAATCGTTCCTCAATTTTACCATTAATAAAAAATAAAATCAATAGAATAACTGCGATGAAAACAGTGGATAAGTTGCAGCCCTGCTACCTGGTTCTGAGGAACGGTTGCACCCACAGCCTCTTCTTCTGCTTCGGGTTCATCTGGACATCAACCTTCTCCACCTTTGATTGATTGATTGAACACTTTATTAGTCAGAAATGTAAACAGCACGTGGTACAGTAAGACATTTAGGCTAAAAGGATAACACCCCAAAAAAAAGTCCTGGGGACTTGTTTCCATTGTGGTCCTATATGTGTGTGTGTGTGTGTGTGTGTGTGTGTGTGTGTGTGGTATAGCCATGGTTCACATGACGCTCGTCTGTCACGAGCGTCATGGCTGTTCCTGGTTTTTGAAAATGTCACATTTACAACCAGTACATCTACATAAACGCTCAGATTTCAAATATAAAGTGCTGACCCCACGGCCACGGATGTAACAAGTTAAAGCGCCGGGTCTCTAAGTACCCGTATCTTTCGTATTATTCAATAAAAAGCATTTTAATCTGATCGGCAGACGTTATTATTATTATTTTGTTATGTATCAGAGTGCAATACACCTTCCAACCGATAGGGGCGCGTAGTTGAAAGCTTATGGAGAAAATTCGGAGAAAATGGCCGTCGATCGGATTAAAATGCTTTTTTATTGATCAATACGGAAGATACGGGTACTTAGACGCGGGCGCTTTAACTTGTTACATCGGTGGCTTTGGGGTCAGCACTTTATACCTGATATCTGAACGTTTATGTAGATGTACTGGTTGTAAATGTAAAATGCTCAAAGACCAGGAACAAGTAGCGCCATGACTGTGAGTGGTCCTACCTTCTGGTCTTCTTCTCCTTCTTGTTCTGCTTCTTCTGGTTGTTCTCCTGGTTCTTGTTGTTGTTCTGGTTGTTGTTTTATAGGACGAGGTCTTCTAGGAGTAGTTGAGGGAGAATAAGGAGCAGGAGGAGGAGGAGGAGGGTTGTAGTTGGGCACAACACGTGTGCTCCTCCTCAGTCTCCGTCTCCTCCTCCTCACCAACAACAACAGCGCCAGTATCTTCCTCTGCTCTAAAGAAACAAACATTCTGTTTCCTTGTGATATTATTATTATATTATAACCACAACTATTGTGTAGTGTAGAAACAAGAGGCTGGCAGCTGAAAGCTAGCGAGGCTAATGTTCAAACAACAACCATCCTTCCTGACTAGACTACAGCACGAACACGAACCCCACACACAAACGAACTACAAACATGGGGATGTAAATAAACTACAAACCGGAAAGGTGGATTTCCGTGTGCGTCACAGCTCCTACTTCTTCTTCCTCTTCTTTTACAGAGCGAAGAGTTCAACACAGAGTGCAGGGCGACACCTGCTGGTCAGTGTCAGTATAGTTTTTGGCCATTCCAGTGTTAATTCTGTTGACTAAGACTAAACAATTCCAGATGACTAAAATAGGACTAAAACTAAATGGTGTGTTATTCAAAAGAATAAATCAGAATTTGCTGTCAAAATTAACACCGTTCCATTCACACTGTCCACAACTGAGCAGTGGTGGAAGTACTCCAATGTTTTACTTAGGTAAAAGTATCAATACCACAGTGTAAAAAATGTCTGTTACAAGTAAAGGTTTGGTATTCAAAATTGTCTTAAAAAGTACAAAAGTATTGGCGTCAAAATGTACTTGTACCAAAAGTAAAAGCACTCAGAAAAAAAAAAGCACGCAGAGTGTCCCATTTCACTTTCAAGTTTTCAAAATGCAAAATAGCAGATCTACAAGCTCACACTGCTTCGCAATGAGACGCGTTGTGAGCTTGTAGATCGGTTATTTTAAAATAGCACATCGTTGCTGTCCGGCAGGAACCAGCTAACTCAATTTTTCCGCTTTTGCATTTCTTTCCATAAATCAGTGCTATTGAACACCCTTTACGTCTGTGTGTTGGTAAAAAAAATATTGAACCAATGAAAAGTATTAAAAAGTGCTTCTGACAAAACCAGCTAACTCCATTGGATCCTCAAACTTTTGGCTAAACCAGCTAACTCCAGCAAAGGGGGTGGAGTTAGCTGGTTTAGCTGACTCCAGGCTCCACCCCCTTTTGACCTCCAACCTCATTGTGAGCTTGGAGGTCCATTCAGCTGTTCTTATCAATGATAAACAAAACCTCCTAACTCCATTTTTGTTTTGTTTTTTTCATTTCCTGAAAAAGAAACATTTTGGAGTTGGCTGGTTTCTGCCGGACAGCAGAGATATAGTATATATATAGGCAAACGTAACATGGGGCGAGGCATGCTGCACAGGACAGGATAATATAGTAATATATGTGTCACAGTACCAATCTCATTGAAAAAGGTGCATTCGGTTTCACCAACGGAGGCGCGCCCTCTGAAGGTGACTTGAGCCACGCAGAGTGTTGCGAAGTCACCTTCAGTCGACTCCATCCGAGTTATGTACCGATAGGGACAGAAGCGTAAATCATCGCCCCCCCCCCCCCCCCCAGTCTCGGTAACTCCGAGACGTACATTTTTTTTTTGACCGGGGGGCGGGAGGTGACAAAAAGAGAACTCCTTTTTCAATCCGACTGGTTTTTCAATCATCACATACAGTACGTATAAGTGAAGTGAAGTGGTTAATGTATGTTTATAATAATCAAAAAGAGGTTTCAAATAATTATAGTGGAGTACAAGTACAATATTTGCCTCTGAGATGTAGTTAAGTAAAAGTATTGAAAATGTAAAATACTCCAGTAAAGTAGATACTTAAAATGTGTACTCAAGAACAGTACTCGAGTAAAAGTTACTTTCCACCATTGCAACTGAGCTTATTCTTTAAGAATGTCTGCACAGAAAGCAGTAATGCAACTAAATAACCATTTAAATCAAAACATTTAAAGTAACTTCCAACACTCAGGATTTCCCAGTAAGATGTCGCTGTCGGGTGGAAACTTTGTATGTCAAACAGTTCTAATTTTTTTAAACATTTTAAAGTAGTGAAAATAGTCCATCTACTAGCTCGCATGGAGAGGCGTTGTGTGCTTGTAGATCGGCTATTTTCACAACCTTTTGTGTGACACTCTTGTGTGATGATGAGAGTAGGCTTTAATCTGCGAATCTAAATTCTTGTTAAATTGGTATAATAGGTCCGTTTCATGTTCAACCAGTACACACTCACTGAAACAGGATTAGACATACAGAATCTTTATTAACAAAGACATGAATCTTTAAAAGTCAATAACCGGGCGCAGTCGGTAGCGCTGTCGCCTCACAGCTAGAAGGTCCTGGGTTCGATTCACGCCGGGGGACGCTGGGGGCGTGTCTTCTCCTCCGCGTCAGCAGCGCCCATACCCTAGGTGGGGTTGGCGAAAGGGCCTACTCTGTGTGGAGTTTGCATGTTTTCCCCGTGTCTCCTAGGATAGTTAATACCCTCACAAAAACAGGCAGTAATCCTGGTCCCTATACCGCCTCCCCCATGACAGCCGGTTGGAATAACGTGTTCCTTCCACGTGCTGCGTCCTACCGGGGAAACTCCCCCCTGTCAGGTGATAAGGTCAGTTGGCTCTCATGCATTGAAGGAGGCATGAGCTCGGCACTGGGCTCCCATGGCTGGCGGGGGGAGTGTAGCGCCAAGGATCACTTAGATAATTGTCACCCGGTGAAAAAGGGTTACAAAAAATTTAAACTTTTTTTTAAACAATATCAAAAAGATAAACATTTTTTACAAAAGACACCTTTTAAAACTAGTTTCCCCATAAGGTTGGGTTTACTCAAAAGACGGGAAAATAAATTTCAGATTGATAGTGCCGTCCCTTTCCTGGGTGGCGTACCTGCCATGATAAACACAGCTGACATGTCCAACACCGTCCTCAACGAGAAAGTTGTGATGTCGTACCCGTCGTTCCTGTGTGTACATCTCTTGGATCTGCGCAATGAGACCAGAGCTGCTCGTGTTAGGGTTCAGATTGAGATTGAGGAAGATGTCATTGAAGCCTCTAATGAGGACCGTGAAGGCACTGAGCGGTTCGATGCCACTAGGCAGAATCAGCTTCCGATGACATGGACTAATGAAACAACCAGCCATATTTTTATATGGCTGGGTAGGCCTCCTGTTATGCCGCTGTGAACAGGGCCGATATGTATCACATTTGACTTGCCAATATCTTGTAGATATAGCACACTTTTCCTTTCAATAAATTATTCGTATCAAATTCACAATAAAAAAATATCAATGCACAGTTTAAAGTGCGGGGTGCGTAACTATTGTGAATTCAATTTGAATAGTACTGCTTAATGACTACGCCACCTTTTGTAAAGAGGAAGGTCCCCTATGTACACACTTTTTCCTTTTAGGCTTTCACAGGTTCGGGTCAATACTGGTAAGTTTTAGAATACTTTGGTTAGTCAAGGATGTAACGTTGCGTCGTTCGAATACTCACTCGCCAGCCAGGCTTTTACACCTGGCGCTGAGTTAGTTGCGCCTGCAACGTTTATCGCCACTTTCTCCGTTTCCTCGCTCCTTTTATGGTCTGGTCTCATATGGTCATCTCCTTTTATGGTCTGGTCTCGCCTCTTCGGTTCAATCGCTTCTACTACTTCTTTTCCTCGGAGTAGGCACACCTCGGCTTCCAAATTCCTAGGTGGCTGGTGTGTCTACACTCACTTGTTCTCCACCCTTGCTCCGTGGTTCTCTGCACAACCTTCCCCTCTGCTGTCCTTCTCCTACTGACAGGTCTTGCTCTCTCTTGGTGCTCTGCTCTCCTTCAAACGGTCCCGCCTCCACCTTTATACCTGCTAAACCACACCTCTCGCCTCTTTCATTTGTCCTCGGTGACAGAACGTCTGGTGACATTGGCCATGACCGTGTCCCTTGGGCGTGACCTCGTGGTCACCTAGAGCCAGTCAGTGTTCAAGGGTAAAATGGACTAAGGGACCGGGGGAAAACATTCGTAGATACAACACAGTGCAATTAATGTTATACAGAAAATAATAAGATGGTTTAAGTGCGCAATAATTATACATTAAGCATCAATAAAATAGATATTACAAAAAATAAGAAAACCCCCGTTTCAACCTTGTCACACCGGTTTTATATTATTTTAATGAATAAAATATACATTTGCATTTAAGTCCTTTTCTGTCTCGTTTCCAAGTGAAGATCCAAGTGGTGGTCAGAAGCTTTCTCCATAGGCAGTAGAGATGGGGTTTATGGCCCTTTTGGTGACTCTGCATAAACTCTGGCAGATCGCCCGCCCTCCGCGGCGGCGTCGTGTCATTCGAGGTCTGCCCTATCAACTTTCGATGGTACGCTACGTGCTTACCATGGTGACCACGGGTAACGGGGAATCAGGGTTCGATTGCGTCTCAGGGATAGCGCGGCCCAGCAGACTCAGAGACTGGAAGCAGCCAATCACCGAATCACAATCACAGATTCAAAAGACTGGCTCATTTATGGCCATTCTACATTTGAAATTATATAAATATGATATAATTTATATGTTATATCATATACTATAATACAACATAATCATCATTAATACATGTTATATTATTATATAATATACATTATAATATATAATATATAACATTTTATTGCAATAATGAATATAATATATAATTAATTTATATGTAATAATGCATAACAAATGTATAGAATATATGTATATATATAATATCCATATTTATATAACATTTATGAGCAGATGCAGAGGTACAGAACAATGAGGTCTGCTACTGTCGTCATCCAGGCTGGTGCGAGCAAGGCAGGAGAGGACACGTTTCCTGGCGGAGAGGAGGAAAGTAGTGATCGCTCAGAGCTGTCAGGCGCTGGTTAGCCCATCGCCGCCATGCTGCCTCCGTCATGATCCAGCGTGCCGCCAAGACATTCCTTCTCCTCAAGCGTCAGAGGAGGCTCCAGCAAGGCATTATCAAAGCTCAGGCTCTGTGGAGACTGAGGGCACTGCACCCGCATGCTTAATGACAATCTTAAGGTGGTGCGAGTGAGACGCTGCCTACAACGAGAGTCCACTGGTGTCCGAGAAGGGGACAGGTTGTGCGACGGGACATCCATATCTAAACCTCTTTCCTCCTGCTCGACAGGGAGCCAGGACATGCAGCACCGAGTCGGGCAAGAATACTTTGGACACACACACACACTTCTGTTTTTTAAGAAAAAATAAATCTGTTGAGATCAATTGTACTCCAGATGCCCTCTAGTTACTATTACAGGTAGCAATCTTGCCAGCAGGTGTCAGTAAAGGGTAATAACCACAATATGACAATAACTTTCAAATCAACATTACTTTTGATAATGGTTAGGGTTATAATTATAATAATACATTAGGCTTAAATTATTATCACTTCCATGACCGCCAATTTGGTATGGGTGATTAGGCCACGGACCGCCATGAGTTTGTAACTCCCCGAGTTACGGACCCACATACAGCCTGTAAAGGTCCATTTGGTTCCTAAATGTCAACAGTTTTGCTGGGGACCCCCACTGGAACCCCCCCTCAAGGACCCCTAGGGGTCCCTGGACCCCACTTTGAGAACCAGTGTTTGATAATACCACACAGCGAGTGCCCAGGCGTCTACTTCGAAGCTGTGGCCCTGCTTGTAAAGCACTTCAGGGTCGACGTAGTTGGGTGTTCCACACAAGGTCTTCTTCCTCTCGCCATCATACTCGATCTTAGTTGCCAGACCAAAGTCCCCTTGTGGAGAGAGATAAAGATTCACGTTAGTTTTTTTTTCCTGACTCATGTCATTGATATGAGTCCATGTTTACAACTTCATTAGTATTATTGGAAACAATTCCTTTTTTACAACTTCATTAGTATTATTGGAAACAATTCCTTTTGCGACTTGGGGTGTTAGAGGACAAACAGGTTTGTTGTGCATGTGGCATTGCTACAGTGTGTAGTTGTGTCATTATCAGTGGTGGAAAAAGTACTCACAATGCGTTGCATCTCGATGCATTGTGAGCTTGTAGATCAGCTATTTTCAAATGGCCCAAATGTGTATATAGGGCTGAAGTGGTTAATCCATGTTTTGTAATAATAATCCAAATCTACAAACTAACTAAAGTTTTCAAATCATTGTAGTAGAGTAAAAGTACAATATTTGCCTCTGAGCTGTAGTGGAGTAGAAGTAATACTTCAGTAAAGTAAAAATTCCTCAAAAGTGTACTTAAGTACAGTACTTAAGTAAATGTACTTAGTTACTTTACACCACTGGACATTGTTTTTATTTATTTTTAATACTTTTATTGCAAGATAATTTCAGGTTTACATTTGATATTTGCATTTCATTTCTTATTTTCTTGCAACGTTTTCTTTTTTCTTTTTTCCCCTATCTATACACCCAGTGTCAAAAAATAAAATACAATAATCAGAAAGTAATAACTATAAATAAAGATAGATTGTTCTTGAAATAAATATGGGAGAGCAGTATATCATTAGTAGCAATCTATGTGTGGCCCTGGATGTGTCACAGCATGCAATTAACTTACCTATTTTGACCATCAAGTCATCCATAGAGATCTGAAACTGGGAAAAATCTTCTTCAGTGATTACTCTGTGGTTGTGGAGATACGGGCAGCCGTTCAGCAGTTGCATCATGAAGTAACGTGTCTCTGGTTCAGAGACTGTAGATAGAACACAAGACAATGTTGGCATCATTATTATTATAACCCTCAGACGACATGGAATTTACAAACCCAATAAATCACAATGAAGATTGGGGTTTGTCCAGTGAAGCCATTTTAAAAACATAGCCAGCAGGCTTTAAATAAATGAAAATAGACTACAGTAGGCTACAACAGGGGATCTCAAAGTGGGGTCCGGGGACCCCCAGCGGTCCTTAAGGGGGTCCCCAGATAAATCATTTGTTAGTGAGGAACCAGAAATGGACCCTCATGGGGCTGTAACTCTGAGAAGTGTACAGATTGAACCAAATGGACCCCGGTAACTCTCAGAGTTACGGGGGTCCACGGACCAATAAAGGGATTCGCAAAGTGGGGTCCGGGGACCCACCATATATACACATCAGCTATTATTTTTTTTATATCTTCAATTGTTTTGAAAATGTTGGAAATTTTTCATGTCTGGAGTCTTAACTTGACATAGCCTTGGATGAAGACTATCATATCTATGATTCATAGATATGTTTTCAATTCGGACATTTGCAGATACGAAAGTAAAAGTCAGACTCGATAAAATACATTGATGATTCTTGATCAAAGGCTAAACTTGATGCAAACCATGAGCTATAATGCAATATATTATTGGGACAATAATTCAAACAGACAGGAAATGACTATAACGGCAGCCAAGCAGGACAACAGTAACAAAGCAGAGACAAATGAAAATGCAATAGCCTTAAAAGCCCATAGGGAGAAAACTCCTTAAGTGTGATTATTAGATATAAAATGTAAACAAATTAGTCTTGGATCAAGACTATCATAGATGCATTTTAACGTTTTACATTTGCATATCCATGATACAAGTCAAGACTCGATAAAATACATCTATGACAGTCTTGACTCTTGATCCAAGGCTATAAACAAAGGCTATAAACACAAATATCATACTCTCCGTCTGCAGATCTCCAGGACCAAGAACATGAAGTTGTCATCCTCGAAGGAGCCGTGGAAGCCCACGATGTTCGGGTTGTCCAGGCTCTTGTGTATGGTGATCTCCGAGGCCATCTTTCTTCATCTGGTGCGGCTTCAGGATCACGGACTTGGCCACGATCTTGCAGGTGAACACCTGGCTTGTTTTCATGTTGGTGATCTCGTAGCACATGGAGAAGCCCCCAATGCCCATGAACCGGCCCTTCCGGTACCTCTTCTTGGTCCGGGGGTCCACCAGCACGTCTGAGATCTCCTTCAGGGGGGCCATTTATAAGCAGTGTCAAGCACCTGCCATACTATATGTGTCAGCCGAGTGCGACGTAATCCTTTAATCGCCAATTGTTTTGTGACGGATTGATCAAATACTAGTTCAATACAAGGTCAGCTAAGAGGATTTTAAACCCAAGAAAGGGTCCGTGTATTTTTCGGCCATTTGAATTTTATATTTGATAAATGAAATTCGGAAAACAGTAAATTTTCTAAATACCATTTAGAAATGGTTAAATAAAACTTAAACATGACAAAGCAAGCAGACCCACAAATTAAAATATGGAGATAAGAGGTTTCTCCATTGGTTCATGGGCAGCGCCCACTGTCTAGTACAGATAAGCGAGTTCTGGTCCTGTATCCACACAGGGACATTGCGGGCAGGGATGTACCAGAGGGACCAGACTGCAGCCTGACTGCTATATTGCAGCAAATCACCGCTTTCCTTGCAACAAAGCCGTCCGAGAATAAACGCTTTTCTTGCAACAAAGCCGTCCGAGAGGCGTACGAGAGGTCCCTCGTACGCAAAAGTGAGAGCAAACACTTTGTCATGTCCTCTCAAATATCTGTGTTCAGATTCCACCCCAAGCTGCGAATGGCCTTGTGTCTCTCAGCTGATCACTGAACTTATCTTTATGAATTGTGATAACTAATAATGGCCATGCTGACCAGTGGTAAACACCAGTGGTAAACACCACCGTCTGTTTTACCGTTACATTTATATTGTATTATATTTACTCAACTACTGTTTTGAGGTACTTTTACTCTACTTTAGTATGTACATTTTATAATACTTGATATTTCTACTCCACTACATTGCAGAGGCAAATATTGAACTTTTCTATTCAGGATGATGATCCAGAGACTGTCCGACTTTGAGACCTTGTATTTTCTATTCCCCTACAATTAGTTTAGAAGTTTAATTCTGCTCTATGAAATGTATTCTGGGGGGGGGGCAGGGGGGGGCGGGCTGTGAGGAAGCTTCCCCGGTCTTCTCCAGGTCATCAGCTTCCTAGCGGCCAGGTGGGGGGGGGGGGGGGGGGGGGGGCGTTCAAAAGACTGGCTCATTTATGGCCATTCTACATTTGAAAAAAATATATATTTATATCTTATATTATTATATATTATATAAATATGATATAATTTATATGTTATATCATATACTATAATACAACATATAACATAATATAATAATAATAATATAAAATAATATAATACATTACATCATTAATACATATTTATTATATTATATAATATACATTATAATATATATTATAATATATAATATATAACATTGTATTGCAATAATGAATATAATATATAATTAATTTATATATAATAATGCATAACATAAATGTATAGAATATATGTATATATATAATATCCATATTTATATAACATTTATGAGCAGATGCAGAGGTACAGAACCATGAGGTCTGCTACTGTCGTCATCCAGGCTGGCAACTAAGATCGAGTATGATGGCAGGAGAGGACACGTTTCCTGGCGGAGAGGAGGAAAGTAGTGATCGCTCAGAGCTGTCAGGCGCTGGTTAGCCCATCGCCGCCATGCTGCCTCCGTCATGATCCAGCAGGCCGAGCACATCGTGTACTCACACCGCCAAGACATTCCTTCTCCTCAAGCGTCAGAGGAGGCTCCAGCAAGGCATTATCAAAGCTCAGGCTCTGTGGAGACTGAGGGCACTGCTCCCGCATGCTTAATCAATTAATCATCAACTTCAAGGTTTCCCAACTAGGTAACATAATGTTTTATTCACCTTTACGCTAACAGTGTAAATCATTGTAGCTGTTCGTCCTACGGCGGAAAGAAACGAGAGGGAGAGAAAAACGGCAGATCTACAAGCTCTCAACGCTACGCATTGCTAGGCGCTGTGATCTTGTAGATCTACTAAAACTCCCCCTGAGTATGTCATGGCTGGTTGTAAACTGACGATGGAGAAACGTTTGTAGGTAAATAAAACGAAGGGATAAACGTTAAAATGTGTATTGTGTGGTTGTCTGGTTGCAACGGTTCGTTAGTGGTTGAACTAAAGACTTTATGGTGCCATCACATTTAATGGCTGGGTTGGATTTAAATTGTACACTAATGGCTGTGCTGGATTTAAATTAAACATGGATAATGATGCGTTATATTTACATTCTACACTATTTGCTTTAGGGTCAATATTTAGGGTCAATAACCCTAAATATTGACCAAACATTTACTGGACCTGTTTCCATTCAGTCAATTCCGGACTCTGGAAGACACAACACAACACACACACACACACACACACACACACACACACACACACACACACACACACACACACACACACACACACACACACACACACACACACATCATCACTTCTCAGCACTGATGATGTGTGCTACACAAACATACTCTTTGTGTACACACACACACACACACACACACACACACACACACACACACACACACACACACACACACACACACACACACACACACACACCATCACTTCTCAGCACTGATGATGTGTGCTACACAAACATACTCTTTGTACACACACACACACACACACACACACACACACACACACACACACACACACACACACACACACACACACACACACAGTCCTATAATAAAGCTTCATAATATCATGTTTCATGTTTAATGTTATAACATAAAAAAAAAAATATCATGTGTGTGTGCGTGTGTGTGTGTGTGTGTGTGTGTGTGTGTGTGTGTGTGTGTGTGTGTGTGTGTGTGTGTGTGTGTGTGTGTGTGTGTACAGTTTTGGGAGAGTGTAACAGAATATGTAGTGTGAAATATGTCACATTTTGCACAGCATGGACTGCGTGTGTCCTGTAATCTTGGTTTGAGCAAAGCCCTATATGCTTTGTCATACGACGACTAGCGATCGGATATCATGTTTATTAGCTATTTCCTTTTTTTTCCCTTCTTTTTTTTAAGCTGCAACCATTTCTTTATTGATTTTTTATTTTTATTCCGTTTGGGCTCTCGTGTAGGGGATCTGGGTTCAAATCCTGGGCAGGACATGAAAGTTATTGTATGGCTTGCCAGCTTAACCCATTAAGACCTGAGGCCGATTCTCCATATCGTCTCTGTCGGGTTGAAACCTCATTATGTCCAAAACTGTTACTTTTCAGGATTCAAATTCAAAAACAGCAAAAGTAGCAGATCTACAAGCTCAAAACGCGTCGCTTCGTGCCATGTTTCCAGCTTGTGGATCTGCTACTACTGAGGTGGGGGGGGGCTTTTATGCCTTTATTTGACAGGACAGTAGGCTGACAGGAAATGGGGAGAGAGATGGGGAGTGACATGCAGCAAAGACCGTCGGGATCGGGAGTCAGACCCGCGACGCGCTGTCAGGCTACATTGGGCCTATAGGTGGCTGGACCGCTACGCCAGCGGTCCAGGCTGGATCTGCTACCTTTGATGCTTTTGTGTGATGATGTAGTATGATCAAGTAGGGCGTTCATTTATGAAAAAAACACAAAAGGTTAGAATATGGAGATAAGAGGTTTCTGCCCGACAGCAACGAAATAACTTCAAAATCCTAGAGTTTATATATATATATATATATATATATATATATATAGATGGATGGGTGTGTTCGGAAATGCGCACCGGGAGCGCTCTCACGTATTAGTTTGTATTTGCCAGTGCGCTCAGTGCTATATATCCGAACGCACCCTTAATATATGTTATATATGTTAGCTTATAATGACATTCCCACAATAGGGATGCCAGGGTTAATGGGTTAATTGCCTTCAGCTGTGTCTGCCTCTACCACAGTACATTACCCAATAATGTTTTTATTTTCTCCATATTTAATTGAGTTTGATTGTTCCATAGATGGACATTCTTCATTGTTTTAAGGATATAAAGAAACTATAGAAACAAAGCAAAAAAAAAAAAAAAAGTTTGTAGTGCAGGCCCATAATGCTTTATTCATTCCTGTTCAACTGACACTCAAGGGTGTGTTCGGATATATAGCACTGAGTGCACTGGCCAATACAAACTAATACATGAGTGCGCTCCCGGTGCGCATTTCCGAACGCACCCTAAAACTGTCCTACAAACTAGGTGACTTGATGTAAAGGTATAGATAATCTAATTGGTTTGGTTGTTGACTCTTAACTGTTCATGCGGTTGCTGCTATGATATGACACCTGAATTTCCCTCCAATGGATCAATAAAGGTTTATGTTATCCTATGTATTTGATCTTATCTTATCTACTCATAATGCAGAACATGCCATCATCACATGCAGCAGAAGCCAGTGGCTACTATAGTGCCAATATCAAAAAAGCAAACTCAGTCAGCACCTCTACGGGCAAGTTTGCCTCAGCTACCACAAAACAAATGACATTTTGAGAGCAGTTAAATTATAGTTTAACAACAATGTGATTTGAGTTGACGTGGACACTGGGCATGTCCCTATATATGGTCATATTTTTCCTGACACACAGACAGAGCCACTGGCCAAAGGCAAACTTCAGCTTTATAGAATATAGTATCAAATCTAGCTGACGCTTAATCCCCATATGGTTGAGCGGAGTCAACCTCAGGGCTCTAATAGGCTACAAGTGTATTTTATGTTTTCTGTTATTGTGGGGAAAGCTTCTGCTGAAAATAGCCGATTGACAAGCTCAAAGCACCACACAACGTGTTGCGTTGCAGTTGATCTGCTATTTTCAGCTAAAGCTTTCCCCACCATGCGGATGATGGGGTTTAAAGACCCTGTAAACAGGAAGTAGGCCTATAAACAGGAAGTAGGCATATAAGCAGTATGTATTCCCATTTTGTCAGACCATTGTCAGACTAATTGACATGAACCCCAATTGACACATTTTCAAACACCCAAACCCCTTAAAAGACCCTTAAATGAACAGGCATGTTCATGCATGTGCATGATGGTACATGCATGTTCGTGGACGCACACATGTATGCGCATCACAGGCCACAATGCCCACAATGTTTTGGTTCCCTCTCTTCTGGTCAGTGGTGTAAAGCAACTAAATACATGTACTCAAACAACTGTAGGCTACTTAAGTACAATTTTGAGGTATTTTTACTTTCTTCAGTATATAGAATGTTCAATACTTTTACTTATTGTAATAGTGTACTTTTACTCCACTACAAGTATATGAAAACATTAGTTACTAGTTACTTTGTAGATTTCGATTATTATTACAAAACACACTAACCACTTCAGCCCTATATATTTTGGCAATTTAAAAATAAATCTACAAGCTCACAATCGATTGTGAGCTTGTAGATCGGCTATTTTCGAACGTTTTTTATACCTTTTGAACTTGTGCAATGAGACATTTTGCACAATGAGTACTGGTACTTTAAGTATATTTTGATGCTGATACTTTTACTCAAGTACATTTTGAATACAGGACTTCTACTTGTAACAGACTCAGAGTATGTCTACATTGCAGTATTAATACTTTTACTGAAGTAAAACATGTGAGTACTTCCTCCATCACTGCTTCTGGTTACCATTTCAGATGATTAAATAAATAAAGGTTTGTTACCAGGTTGACTTAACTGTGTCCATGACATAGAGGTAGGCTATAGAGCATCGCAGTTCCCGCCCACTTCCTGGTTTTTCCTGGTGCCGGAAGAAAAAACTCAATGCATTTTTCCCATTGACATTTCCAAAAATATTTATATCAATTAATTTAAGCCTAGAATCAAGCCAATAAAACATGACCATCATCATGACCATAAAACGTTTTTTTCTGTGATTTTTTTTAATTTTATATTTAATTATATGATATACTATATTTAATAAATAACCTTTGTTTTGCCGTTTTCAAAAAAAGAAATCACAGAATCAAACGTTTTATGGTCATGATGATGGTCATGTTTTATTGGCTTGATTCTAGGCTTAAATTAATTGATATAAATATTTTTGGAAATGTCAATGGGAAAAATGCATTGAGTATTTTGCGGTGGAACCCGGCAGGGGCGGGAACTGCGATGCTCTATAATATAGAGACACACGGCCGGAAGCGGAAGGCCTACAAATCCACGCCCACTTTTGACACTCGGGGTCGTTAGAACGATGAACTGCAGCTCTCAATGCAATCTCTATGAGAGGCATTGTAAAATACCGTCATTTCACTGGTTAACTACTGAGGCTGTAGCGATTTTTTTTGTGTTCTAATAATCTGTCCCATTTGTTTAATTTGTCCTTTTTAATGTCCCATATCTTTCATCTCGATATACTACCCACAATATACTATAATATACTCCATCAGTATGTCAAAATCGCTAGCATCGGAGATCTAGAGTTTAAGTGATCGCATGGTATATACGTCACGGACGCATCCCTTGAGGTTTTCAATACCCAGAAAACTGTCGAAAGTGGCCGTTTTCAATAGGTTTTGGTCATTATCTCTGGAACAGAAGGTCCAATCTGCTCAGTTCAAAGCTTGTTGGATGCGTGACTTTGAGGACATTAAGCACGCAATGACACATTTTCGGGTTTTTTTTTTTTTTAGGGGAGGCGAGATCTTAGTTGGGCAGGCGACCGCCTCTCCTGCCTCTACAGTGGGTAGGCCACTGGTCGGCGCTCGGCACTCGTAAAGACAGTGATGTCACTGAAATGCCCGTCTGCTGTCTACCCTCTGCTGTGTTAGCATTATGGGTAACTCGTTAAAGTGGCAAATTAAATGTGAAACACATCAACTATTAAGAAAACAAGAAGATATGTTGACAAAGACACTCCATACATTTGGAAACATATTTTTATTTAAATCAATATCGTCTTCAGTTAATGCAGGATAATGTTAAAAGTAGGCTAACTTTCATATCCTCTCATAGGGAATGCATTGGCAGCTGCTGTTCATCGTTCTAACGGACCTCGAGTAGCGGCGCTGTCTCAAAAGTGGGCGTGAAATTTGTAGTCCCCGTGTGTCTCTATGGGGTCCATGAGGACTCTCTTTTTGAAGCATTGCCACTTCCTGGCATAGCTCATTCTATAGCTCCCCCTGTTGGTCAAAGTGAGTCTTCTCCATGGCATTGCTTCAAGGGTCTGTCAACACAAGCTTGAAAAGTAATGATTTATACCTTCTACTTTCAGTGCAAATCAAAAGCTATTGTCAAAATGACAATGGCTCAAGAAGTGCTTTTCAGAAATACATTGAAAATGTGATTTGATGAGATCAGGTGAATGTTTATTAACCTCTTAGTGGAAAACAGCCCGGTTAAGAATAAAGCCACGAGGGAACTAAGGAAAATGTAAAACATAAATAAAAGAATAAACAGGAACGTCAACTAGCTCATAATTTAAAGGGATACATGTCAAAGTCCTTTAGCAAGACACTGAACTGAACTGCTCCTGATGAGCAGGTTGGTGCCTTGCAGTAGTGTAAAGTAACTAAGTGCATTTACTGAAGTACACCTACTTTTATAGTATATTTTGTTGATTACTTTTGATGCAGTAATAGTCTTTTTTCTATTTTTTTTAGGTATTAAAAAGGTCTTAAAAGTCCTTAAATTGTCACCTTACTGTTTGGGGACCTCCCAAACGTTCTTGGGTTGGGTTGAGAACCATTGCTCAATAGCATTGGTTCGCAAAGTAAGGTCTGGGGACCCCCAGGGCAGGGTTCATGAGGGGGGTTGGGGTTCCCATCCCTCACGATTTCCATTTCAAAGTTATCTTTATATTTTGGAACAAATGACAGACCATATCAGATGAAATCATGTCTTAACGATAAAATTGTTCATAGAGTTATTTTCTTTGTCTGAATGCACTGCACACATTCATCAAGTCCAAATACTTGCTCTATTTAATATATTTTAATAGTACAGGACTCATAGAATCATCTTTTCATTGTTCTGTTCTTGTTTATTTGACTAATGTTGACTTGAGTTGAGCAGCAACAGGGACAGTCCTGTACATTAAACTGGTATCAAACAGCAGTTATTTCTGATCAGTTCAGTCAAATGGACAGTGTGTGACAGCTGGCCTTCATGTACATTTACAATGAAGCCTATTGTGTCCAATGGTGTAAAGTACACATTTACTCAAGTACTGTACTAGGTATTTTTTACTTTACTAGAGTATTTCCAGTTTTCAGTACTTTTACTTCTACTCCACATACATCTCAGAGGAAAATATTGTACTTTTACTGCACTACAATTATATGACAACTTTAGTTACTAGTTACTTTGTAGATTTTGATTATTATTACAAAACACACAGTAACCACTTCAGCCTTTATATACATTCCGGCCATTTGAAAATAGCCGATCTAGCCGATCGCCATGCGACTCGTTGTGAGCTTGTAGATCTGCTATTTTCAAAAGATTTTTATACATTTTATAACTTGAAAACTTGTGAAATGGGACATTCTGCATAATGAGTACTTTCTACTTTTGGTACTTTTCTACATCTTGTTACCAATACTTCTGTACCTTTACTAAAATAAATGTTGAATTCAAGACTTTTACTTGTTGTGATATATAGACATGGACCATTACAGCCTCTGAAGAGGCTCAGGTGATGCAGGAAACTCATTTAAAAGTGTTAAATGGTGCATTTTTATAGTGTCTTTCATCCAATCTGCTTTAATACAATGTGCATTACATTCACCCATTCACACACACCAACGGCAGAGGAAACCATGCAAGGCACCAACCTGCTCATCAGGAGCAGTTTAGGGGTTCGGTGTCTTGCTCAAGGACACTTTGGTATTAACCCACAGGGAGCCGAGCCGAGGATCGAACCGAGTACCCTTGGATTCCCAAGCGGGTATAAAATAGGGCTTAATTGGTTACGTTTTTAAATACATAGTTGCATTGGAGAAAAAAAGTACAATATTGAAAGAATTGAGATATTAAAGTAAAGTAAAAGTACCTAAACATTGTACTTAAGTACAGAACTTGAGTAAATGTACTTTGATAATTTCTCCCAGATGTTAGAAAAGGCCTAATCTCTCAAGAACAGATTCATAGCTGCGCTGCTGCCATGTTTCAACACTGTGTTGAAACATGGCCTTAAAAAGAAAAGGAGAACAAAAATAAACTGAAAACAGAAGCAGAGCCACAGACAATATTGAATATAATGTTTTATTAATTGAGTGGAAACTATTCCAATATTGATTGATTTATTGGTTCTTTATAGGCAAAAACTATTCATAATCATAAACACATGTCAAAAGGATCAAACACGACTAATAAGCCAGAGAGCTGGTTTCTGTTGTGCTACATATTTTAGTTTTTCTGTTTTCAAACTGTTTTTATGATGTTTTGCATAGTAGTGTATATTTGTCTGTCATTAAATGTCTCTATGAATTGAGTACAAAGGACCCCAATGGAAACAAGCCATATAGTCTTTCTTGGGTTTAAAATCCTCTTAGAAGACCTTGTATTGAACTGTACTTTCCTGTGCTTTTTTTTTGTGCAAACTGCTAATAAAGTATTCAATCAATCAATCAATCTACAATTGGCAGATCCTTTGGGTGACGTCACAAGGTTTCCATGAACTGTCTCTTCCGTATTAGGGTCAATGTGAAAATCTCAAGCTTGGTCGGGACCTGTGGTCTCCACGTGGTCTCCACGTGGTCTCCAAAGGCGTTCTTGCTCATCGTTTACTTATGCCCTAACGATAGATAGGGTACCTTGCTGTTTGCACTTTTGGGAAGTTATGGAACTGAACAAGGGGCAGTACAGCCCCTGCCCACAAGTACATTGATGGCCACAGTCCTCGCCGCCCTTACACTGAGGAAGAAACAGAGACACAAATGTTGCCATAGTATATATATATATATATATATATATATATATTATTGTGTGTGTGTGTGTGTGTGTGTGTGTGTGTGTGTGTGTGTGGGTGCATGCGTGCGTGCGTATGTGTGTGTGTGCGTGCGTGCGCATGTGTATTGTGCGCAATTGTATGCTAAATAGAAAGGACTTACAATTCTCGTTGCTCTCTTCTCAACAGAATGCTTGTGGTCTTGTCCTTCCATCTCTTCTTCAGCCTATAATAAAAGGAATTTCAAGTGATCAGACAGTTTACCACATGTTATGTGAGCTTGTTGATCTGCTGTTTTCAGCCATTTTTGGTGATTTTTGTGTAGAGGGGCAAAAAAGAGGGGAGCCCGGGTCAGTGAAGTATACAGGCTTTAAATAGTTAAAGGTGCTGTGAGTGATTCTTTTTGTTTGTCAAAATGAGTGTTAAACAGTGGTGGGAAAAGTACTCAAATGTTTTACTTAAGTAAAAGTATCAATACTGCAATGTTGAAGTACTCTGTTACAAGTAGAAGTCCGGAATTCAAAATGTACTTGAGTAAAAGTACAAAGGTATTGGTATCAAAATGTACTTAAAGTATCAAAAGTAAAAATACTAAAATGTTTGAAAATAGCAGATCTACAAGCTCACAACACGTTGCGATGCGACGCGTTGTGAGCATGTAGATCGTCTATTTTCAAATAGCCTAGGTATAGAATAGGGCTAAAGTGGTTAATGTATGTTTTATAATATGATCATTTATATTTGCAAAGTATCCTGTAACTGAAGTTTTCAAATAATTGTAGTGGAGTAAAAGTACAATATTTGCCTCTGAGCTGTAGTGGAGTAAAAGTATAGACAATTGGAAATACTCTAGTAAAGTAAAAAATACCTCAAAATTTTACTTAAGTATAGTGTGTTTGTTCAGTAGTGTTAAATAGCTCTATATTGTGATAGTAGCCTAATCACTGCTATTAGAGCCCGGGTCTTCAACAGGGGGTCCGGGACCCCTAGGGGTCCTCAGAGTTACTACAGGGGGGCCGCCAAATCTTTGTATGGTAGGAACGTTTTTCTTTTTCTTTTTTTTTTAAACCACTTGAACCATACCATACAGTAAATATTTGCCGAAAATATTGTCTATAAAAAAAATAAAAAATAAAGCAGAAAAATATGGAACTGGAACACTATACATTTTAAATGGGTAAATTATCTATGGGGTGCTCTCCCCTGATTGGAATAAATTGATGTCCCACCTGAATTGATTGATTGATTGAAATTCTTATTAGGCAAAAGAATGTAAAACAACACAGTTACATTAATAATACTTTTGTCTAAAAGGTCCGACCAAAAAAGTCCTTGCGGACTTGTTTCCGTTGGGGTCCTTGAATTAATTTCAGACATATATAGTAGCAACTAAACAGTTCAAAAATCAACATGAAAATACAGAGAAAAAATACCACTATGTACAAAAAAAGCATGAACACAAAAAAAAGGAAAATGTATTTTAGGTTTAGTAAAGAGCTGGAGAGACCCCTGTTACTGAACATCAGAATATGGAGCTTTAACGTTAATAGTTTTAATCATAAAATATCACTTCCACCACCTTTAAAATGTCCAGTTTCAAGAGGTCAACAGGTGACCTCTTGAAGGTGAGGTTAATGTATGTTTTATAATATAATAATTTATATCTGCAAAGTAACTAAAGTTTTAAAATTAATGTAGTATTGTATTAAAAGTACAATATATAAATATTTGGATCCGAGATGTAGTGGAGTAGAAGTAAAAGTAATGGAAATTGGAAATACTCAAGTAAAGCACAATTACCTCAAAATTTTACTTAATAAGTACAGTACTTAAAGGAGGAGTTCACCCAAAAAATGACTTATTTTCTATCAATTGCACACCCTATGAAGCCTTGAATCCATGGATTCTTTTTTGTTTTTGTGGCATTCCTAAGCTAATAATTTGATTCCCGTCTCCTACCGGCTAATGTATCCGGTAGGAGACACAAAGTAGATTATTTGTGTCTCCTACCGGAAATACACACGGTCATCAAATTATTGTTTTAGGAATGCCACAAAAACAAAAATAAATCCATGAAATCAAGGCTTGAACTCCTCCTTTAAGTAAATGTACTTAGTTACTTTCCACCACTGATCATTATCATTATCAATATCATTATCATTATTAATGTAATATTATCATCATCAGCTTTTACCTCGCAGACCACAGTGATTATCATCATCATCATCATCATCATCATCAGCATCAGCATCATCATCATCATCATCATCATCAGCATCATCATCATCATCTCTTACCTTGCAGACAGTGAGCAGAGCCACACACAGAAGCAGAAGGGTGAAAACTCTGATCTTCTCCATGCTGATGTAGAAGAGCTGCTGGATGAATCCTCCAAGTCTAGTGTAGAGATCTGCTGTTTGTCAGCGTCAGAAGAAATGCAAGCAGCACAGTGAGCAGCAATGATAATCCGAATCTCCTTTACGTGGCATATTTATATAGTTCAGGGGCTCACAGAATCTATGTCTCCCTCCTTCCACATCTGGCCCTCAGATCTATTACACAATCTATTACACAATCATGTTCCCTCGTTAACCACGTAAACATGTTTTCCTCCTTGACACATTTGGCTACGTTATTCCTCGACTTTTTCCTGTTACATCATTTTGAGACAAACGTCACGCTTTTTTAAGAACAAATTCACAAATGTATTTTCCTATCTGCAAACTTACTTGTAACGACTTGTAAGTTGGCATTTAAATACATGTGCTATGATTTGTACAAATATATGACTATTTGTAAATATATAATTTGACATTTTTAAAAAATATTTATATTTGCAGGCGCATTTATCATAAATGTAATTAGTAAATCATCAATTCTATGTGTGAATTGTTGAATCTGCAGTTGTGAGACAAACAAACGCATTCAGTTTTGAGACAAGCTTCACACTCTTTTGGCGAGATTCACTCACAAATACCTGCAGATCCACACCTGTGCTTGGACTGCCCCCCCCCCATCCCATGGCAATTACAGCCAGGTGGGCACTGCCACTAATCAGTTAGACAGGAGGGATTTCAGAAAAAAATAGGTATTTGGTGGTAAAAGTTGGGAAGCTGAACCAAAAACAAACACTGGTCAGGGATCTGCCATGACAATAGTCACACAAAAAATTTAATAATGTGCACACATTATGGGGCACTACAGCAGTGTTACAGCAGTGTCTAACATTTCAAATGGCCATAACTCAGTGACCATTGCTCTGATCAGCGCGATAGGACTGGATTTTAACGCCACATAGCAGGCTGAAAATCTAGTCATCTATATTTTCCAATGCCGAATGGTTTGGTTATATAATAATGTAAAGCACATGCCTGCTTATGTTAGCTTGTGCTGGCATGTTACTGCATTAGCTAGCAAGACCCCAATTAACTTGTGCTGATGATTTGGTCAATATCTGTGTTTCTAGTGTCGGCTTGATGCAACTTTCCTCTTCTACCCCGGATTTGAACTCGGTTTCCTGTATTGGTAAAATGACACATCTTGGGGACAGTAAGACTGCAATACACACACGAAAAGTTACTGGTTACTGGACGCGAAAGTTACTGGACGTGCATTGGTCATGATAACCTCGTATGACACAGGAGATGTCGACAGGACTGGTCACTCAGTGGCAAACAGGATGAAGAAATGAAGAAATCTAATCTGTAATTTGGTTGTGTTATACCGTAGAACACACACACACACACACACACACACACACACACACACACACACACACACACACACACACACACACACACACACACACACACACACACACACACACACACACACACACACACACACCACACACACATGATAGATCCAAACACTGCTCAGAAGAAGGTTACATTATACGCAGTGGTGGAAAAAGTACTCAATGTTTTACTTAAATAAAAGTATCAATACTGCAATTTAGAAGCACTCTGTTACAAGTAAAAGTCCGGAATAAAATAAATCTTGAGTAAAAGTACAAAAGTATTGGTATCAAAATGTACTTAAAGTACCAAAAGTAAAAGTACTAAAAGGTTTGAAAATAGCAGATCTACAAGCACACAACGCGACGCGTTGTGTGCTTGTAGATCTGCTATTTTCAAATAGCCTAGGTATAAATAAAGTGGTTAATGTATGTTTTATAATGTAATCATTTATATCTGAAAAGTAACTAGTAACTAAAGTGTTCAAATAATTGTAGTGGAGTAAAAGTTCAATAGTTGCCTCTGAGATGTAGTGGAGTAGAAGTAAAAGTATAGACAATTGGAAATACTCCAGTAAAGTAAAAGTACCTCAAAATTGTACTTAAGTACAGTACTTAAGTAAATGTACTTTACACCAGTTTCTTTACACCACTGATTATACGGTCAAACCAGATACAACTATAGCACACTGAAGACATTTGACAGATGTGTTTTGCAGTGGTGGAAAGTAACTAAGTACATTTACTTAAGTACTGTACTTAAGTACAATTTTTAGGTATTTGTACTTTACCTGAGTATTTCCAATTCCCAATACTTTAACTTCTACTCCATTACATCTCAGAGGCAAATATTGTACTTTTACTACACTACAATTATTTGAAAACTTTAGTTACTAGTTACTTTTCAGATATAAATTATTTCATTATAAAACATACATTCACCACTTCAGCCCTATTTTATACATAGGCTATTTGAAAATAGCAGATCTACAAGCTCACATGAGCTAGTAGATCTGCTATTTTCAAGCATTTTAGTACTTTTTACTTTTGGTACTTTAACGAAAAACATCACATGGATGCACCTGGGACGTATCATCAGTGTTGTAGCCTGGGGTCATAGGATGTTTCGGGTCTCGCAACATACACCCTCACCCAGGTGACCCAGCCGGGGTTGATCAAGCCCCGACTTACGTCCCAGTAGCTACCCACGGTCAGTCCTATAGGGCAAGACAGGGCCACTCAGTCCGCTTCTCCGGAAATACTCTGCCGGGACTCGGGGAGGCTCTGGCACGTGGAGGGACTAGGCTCTGTGGGTTGTCTCCTGGCCGGGCTCCTCCTTCGTCTCACCAGGTCCAGGACCTGAGCGCTGCACCAGACTCCCCTGCTCCAAACATTTCATTCTGCTGTGATGGTGTCTTGGCCCGTGACACCATCACATTGGTGGTACTGCAGGCTGGTGGTACTGCAGTCTCCCTTGCGTCTTACTTGAATGGTCCTCCCAAAGGCCTCACCGTGGATTTGTTGGGCTTCTTCCTCACGGAAGACACAGACTGGGGCGCCAACCCAAACTGCTCCCGGATGCCGTCTACATTCCGGCTGTCACCCGTCTCTCCGGTGGTCACCAATCTATTCCTGGTTGTCACGTAGTCTATAAATTCCTATGAGCCACTATAAATAGAATAACTATAACGAAAAACATCACATGGATGCACCTGGGACGTATCATCAGTGTTGTAGCCTGGGGTCATAGGATGTTTCGGGTCTCGCAACATACACCCTCACCCAGGTGACCCAGCCGGGGTTGATCAAGCCCCGACTTACGTCCCAGTAGCTACCCACGGTCAGTCCTATAGGGCAAGACAGGGCCACTCAGTCCGCTTCTCCGGAAATACTCTGCCGGGACTCGGGGAGGCTCTGGCACGTGGAGGGACTAGGCTCTGTGGGTTGTCTAAGTACATTTTAATGCCAATACTTTTGTACTTTTACTCAAGTACATTTTTAAATCAGGACTTTTACTTGTAACAAAGTACTTCTACATTGCAGTATTGATACTTTTTGTTTTTTATATAGTTTTTTTTAAAACATTTGAGTACTTTTTCCACCCTGGTGTTTTGCCACTTCTCTTTTTTTTTTTTTTGATCAATTTTTTATTTATTTTTTAAGTAAAGCAAACAGGTGAGATCACCAAAGCACACAAAGAGGCCATACTCAGGAAAAGCCAAGACAAAAAAGGGAAAGGAAAAAGAAACTGATAATAATACAACATACACACATGTAGACATACAACAACAAAAAATAATAAAAAATAAATAAAAAAAGAATACAAAACTCGGTCAGACAAACAAACTCGCAAAGAGCTAAATAGATGAGACAAGTCAAACAATAAACATGCATACATGCATTAGATGGAGACATGCATACATGCATAAAAAAAAGAAAAAGAAAATTCATAACACATAAACAAAACATTAAATACAAGACAGGTACAGACAGGGACAGACCAACACGAGACAAGCACAAGACAAGCACAGGACAAGTACAGGACATGTACAGTGTTTTGCCACTTCTCTGATTGCCTGCAGTTTCATTGGATGAGGAGTCCAGTCTGACAGAGTAGTCATCATACAGTGGTGGAAAAAGTACTCACATTTCTTACATAAGTAAAAATATCACTACTGCAATATAGAAATACTCTGTTACAAATAAAAGTCCAGAATGAAAAATGTACTTGAGTAAAAGTACAAAAGTATTGGAATCAAAATGTACTTAAAGTACCAAAAGTAGAAAGTACTCATTATGCAGGATGTCTACATTTTACATTTTTAATAAAAACTCATTTGAAAATAGTAAATCTACACACTCACAATGTGTCGCATCGTGACACATTGTGAGCTTGTAGATCTATAATAATGTGTAACTTAATAATTTGAACTTGTAGATCTGTAATAATTTGAAAACAGTGTGAGCTTGTAGATCTGCCATTTTCAAATGGCAGAAATGTATTTAGGGCTGAAGTGGTTAATGTATGTTTTGTAATAATAATCAACAGTAACTAGAAACACACACACACACACACACACATTTGAATTCTTTATTTATGTCCACATAAATACAAGGTCTAAAGGACACAAATACTGGTAGTGCAGTTTGACACTGTGGGTTACTAAGGCATACGTGCCGACAAAGGCAATCACAGTTACAGTTATACACACACGTAGGGCCAAACATTCAGTATACAGGGTATAATACAGGGTACAGATAGCAGCGCCGTCTCCAAATAGCGCGACTGCCAATGGTAGCTGACACTGAGCAATATTTTGCTACAGTAGCTGTTTGGCTCTTCTCTTTGAGAGGCCAGCCATCTGAAGGCCTCTAACAACGAGCTTATGAACATGGCCCAGGCTGCCAAATATGAAAACTAAAAGTTCACAGTTGTAGCCCAGTTGCGACATGGTCTGCTCTAGCAGTTGATACTTCAACACCTTAGTTATAAAGGCTTCATCTAGGCTGTGGTCAAACGTACAGCCAACCTCTAGAATGAAAACATCTCTACTATTCTCATCAACAACAACATCGGGGGTGTTTGCTGCTATATCAGAGAACATTGAGACATCACTACACAGATTGAACATACTCGGCTTCACAGTGGAGTGCTTATACAGCATTGGTGCAGGTGACCTGAATGTGGAAATGATACTGTCTGCAATCAGATCCACGATTCTATCATGTCTACAAATGTAAAGCCCTCTGTATGCATGACAACCATTGAGGATGTGGGCCATGGTTTCAGTAATCTGTGCGTGGTCGTGATGTATAGAGCATCGCAGTTCCCGCCCACTTCCTGGTTTTTCGTGGTGCCGGAAGGAACAACTCAATGCATTTTTCCCATTGACATTTCCAAAAATATTTATATCTATTAATTTAAGCCTCGAATCAAGCCATCATGACATGACATGAATCATGACCATAAAACGTTTTTTTCTGTGATTTTTTTATATTTTATATTTAATTATATGATATACTATATTTAATAAATACCCTTTGTTTTGCCGTTTTCAAAAAAAATAATCACAGAATCAAACGTTTTATGGTCATGATTCATGTCATTCCGGCACCACGAAAAACCAGGAAGTGGGCGGGAACTGCGATGCTCTATACAGTGTGGGCTATGGCTGTCAGGGAGCCAGATGGAAAGGTTAAGCTTAGATGGTAAAACCTGGAGCCTAGCTTTTAAGGTGAAGGTGATGATGGCCTCATCAAGAGCTACACCTTTAAACACTGTATGAGACACAGAGTGGTCAGCGGCCGGGAGACAGGCAAGCTTTCCTTGCAGTCTAAGTTCAGTCCAGTGCTTCCGTTGACGTTGTTGTTGCGCTGACATGAGGTGACCACGGGCGTTGGTGAGTGACAGTTCATACCCTGATCCACAGATGTTGATAGTGGCCTTTACAGATATGTTGGGGTCAGAGCTTGTTGCTGTCATGCTGTTTGTGATGAAATGGTCAAATATTGACCAAACATTTACTGGACCTGTTTCCATTCAGTCAATTCCGGACTCTGGAAGACACACACACACACAAATCATCACTTCTCAGCACTGATGATGTGTGCTACACAAACATACTCTTTGTACACACACACACACACACACACACAGACTCCTCTAATGATCTAACAATGAGTCCTATAATAAAGCTTCATAATATCATGTTTCATGTTTAATGTTATAACATTAAAAAAAAATATTCATGTGTGTGTGCATGTGTGTACAGTTTTGGGAGAGTGTAACAGAATATGTAGTGTGAAATATGTCACATTTTGCACAGCATGGACTGCGTGTGTCCTGTAATCTTGGTTTGAGCAAAGCCCTATATGCTTTGTCATACGACGACTAGCGAAAATAGCTCATCTATGAGCTCATGTGAGCTTTTAGATCGGATATCATGTTTATTAGCTATTTTCTTTTTTTTCAAGCTGCAACCATTTCTTTATTGATTTTTTATTTTTATTCCGTTTGGGCACTCGTGTAGGGGATCTGGGTTCAAATCCTGGGCAGGACATGAAAGTTATTGTATGGCTTGCCAGCTTTAACCCATTAAGACCTGAGGCCGATTCTCCATATCGTCTCTGTCGGGTTGAAACCTCATTATGTCCAAAACTGTTAATTGTCAGGATTCAAATTCAAAAACAGCAAAAGTAGCAGATCTACAAGCTCAAAACGCGTCGCTTCGTGCCATGTTTCCAGCTTGTGGATCTGCTACTACTGAGGTGGGGGGGGGGGGCTTTTATGCCTTTATTTGACAGGTCAGTAGGCTGACAGGAAATGGGGAGAGAGATGGGGACCCAGCCAACATGTCCATCTGGGCCCCAGGTGGGTTTTAACTGGGCAGATGGGCATGGGTTACATCTGGTTTTGCACATGGGTTCCACCAAGCACCCACTTGTGGTAGCCCATATGGGCTTAGGTGGGTTTCTAACTGGGTCTTAGGTGGGTTCCAAATGGGCAATTTTATGTCGGAACCATGTGGGCGCCACCTGTGTTTGCCTATATGGGCTTGAACTGGGACCTGAATGGGCCTTAAGTGGGTTCCAGCTGGGCAAAAGTGGGTTTCTGACTGGGTCTTAGGTGGGGTCCAAATGGGCAATTTGATTTCGGAACCATGTGGGCGCCACCTGTGTTTGCCTATATGGGCTTGAACTGGGACCTGAATGGGCCTTAAGTGGGTTCCAGCTGGGCAAAAGTGGGTTTCTGACTGGGTCTTAGGTGGGGTCCAAATGGGCAATTTGATTTCGGAACCATGTGGGCGCCACCTGTGTTTGCCTATATGGGCTTGAACTGGGACCTGAATGGGCATTAAGTGGGTTCCAGCTGGGCAAATTACATGTGACCCATGTAGGCCACACTTGTGTTGGCCCATTTAGGGCTCCAACTGGTTTTGTACATGGGTTCCACCAAGCACCCACTTGTGTTAGCCCATGTGGGCTTAAGTGGGTTTCTGACTGGGTCTTAGGTGGGGTCCAAATGGGCAATTTGATGTCGGACCCATGTGGGCCTCACCTGTGTTAGCCCATATGGGCTTAAGTGGGTCCTGACTGGGTCTTAGGTGGGGTCCAAATGGCCAATTGTATGTCACACCCATCTAGGCCTCACCTGTGTTTGCCCATATGGGCTTGAAGTGGGATCTGAATGGGCCTTAGGTGGAGTCCAACTGGGCACGTTTGAGACCCATGTAGATCCCACTTCTAGCAGCCCAAGTGGGTAACATCCGGGCCCTTTGCCAACATGGGTTTCAAGTTGGTCCTGAAGGGATTTAAATAGGAGAATTAAACAGTATATTGACAAGAACCATGTTTAACTACTGCTAAGTTTTACCAGGGTGAAAAAACAATATCAGACAATATATCTTTTGACAATGTTTATTTCTTTTAACTTTCGGCCTCCTGGTTTTTAATAAACCAAATACAAATGTAAAAAAAACAAATACAAAATGCTTTGGTAATTGTAAAATATAAAATGTATAAATGAAAATAAAGTGCAAAAGCTTTCAGAAATTGTGAAAAAAAAAATTATAATAAAAATAATATATATAAATGAAAATAAAGTGTAGACAGTATTATTGGGCCAATATATCTTCAACTCTCGTAAACAATCCCTTTAACTCTCGTAAATTATCATTAAGATAGAACTCTTGTATCTCTTAACTCAACTTCAACAAAAGGAGGGTTCTTCTCATGAGGTAGTTAATTATTCCAGCAGAGGGCCATTTCAGCCAACAAATCCTGAATGATAAACACACCACAAACTCTGTGTGTGTGTGTGTGTGTGTGTGTGTGTGTGTGTGTGTGTGTGTGTGTGTGTGTGTGTGTGTGTGTGTGTGTGTGTGTGTGTGTGTGTGTGTGTGTGTGTGTGTGTGTGTGTGTGTGTGTGTGTGTGTATGTGTGTGTGTGTGTGTGGGGCCTATTGGGCCGGTTCCTGATTTTCCTGTGTGTTTTCGAGGGATCTCCTAGCTCGTAGGGTCCGGTTTCCACCACGGTCTCGAGCTCCGGTGAACCATTTGGACACGGCCAACTCTGCATCCTTCTGGTTTATATGCTGCGTGATGGCGTTCTTCTTTATTGCCCCTAAAAATAAATGACAAGAAGCCAACTTAGTAATGCTGGCTTGATTTTTACATTATGAAACCTTATAAGACAGACTTTTCAAAAGTTTTATATCGCTGAGAAATGTGTATGCTTTTTAAAAACAACCGAGTCAAATCTGAGAACAGTTCAAGCTATTCACACGGCCAAGTGCTACAGGAAAAATGCAGGATTATGTATAGAACCTGACAGCTAAGGTGGCTAAGATGTTCTGATGCATTATTGAGGATTCTTTGCTAAACGGAACAATAATTTTAAATGTCTTGAGCTACAGGGTCCCCACACATTTTTAGCAATGAATTTCCAAAACTTTTCCAAAACTTTTCCAGAATATTTAGCCCAATTTCCAGGCCTATATAACAATCATTCAGCGCAATAATGTGTCTCTTACTCCTATGTAGAATGCCCAAAGATAGGCAGTGTAGCAAAAATAAAGCATAGAATATAGAATAGTACAATTTCATTAAAAATAGTACAATTTTCACAGCAAAATTAGGGCATAGCTCACTGGAAGACTGATTATGGCATCCGTATGACTTATTTTATTTAAATAATATATGCCATCACACAGCCCGTTCGGTGAAAAACTACTTATGTTACATATTTCGTGTAATGTTATACATGTTTATGAAAATGTTTTGTATTAACAAAATCAATAGCCAAAAACAATGCATAGCCAAATATTTTTCCAGGACCCTTGATACATTCCAGGACCTTTGATCAATTCCCAAACTTTTCCAGTACTGGATTATTTTTTTTTCTATTTCAAAATATTTCCAGGAATTTCATGACCGTGGGGACCCTGGAGCTATGGTGGCAATTTAGTTTTCATGTAGAACAACAAAGTTCAGGTGGCACCATCATATGTTATGGCAATAACACAAAATCTAATTTACCATATAGAACCTCAAAAAGTGCCAGTCCTCGGAACTCCTTCTTGCCACTGCGTCCGAAAAGGTTATGCTCGAGTGCCAGCTTATTGGTCAGGAGGAAACCCATCATCCTCCTGACACAACGGTCCACGGAAGTCCCCCCAATGTCTGCAACCATGGCAACCTGAGTATGATAAAAGTCACAGGAAGGAAATTCTGTATTAAGTGAACAGCTAAGATGTCAATGCCCGTTGTGTGCATGCACTCAAAGGGCAGGTTAACAGACTACCAATGTGATTAGAAAATACAAGCACATTTTGAAGTGAATAAGAGATTTAGAAAATACAAGTACATTTTGAAGCGAATAAGAGATTTGAACTTACAACTGCAGACTTAAAGTCAGGGTCACCCAGCTTTAAGTTCATGGACTCGAGATCTGCCACCGTGTCCAGCGGGAGGGAACACAGCTCCTTCAGGCAGCTCCAGCGCTGGCAGAGATTGTTTCTCCTTCAGCAGTATGTTCAGCATCTGCCCATGGACCTTCTGAGTGCTCTTTACTTGCTCTAGGAGTCTCACGAGCTGGGTGAACATGTGTTCTTCCATGCCTGGTGCTTGTGGTGCTGGACTCGGGCTGCTCATCGGGGTTCCAGCTGTGGGTCGCCTTATTGGGGTTCCGGCTGTGGGTTGACTAGGGGTTCCAGTGGGGTGGCTCATTGGGGTTCTAGCTGTGGGTCGACTCATAGGGGTTCCAGTGCGGTGGCTCATCTGGGTCCCAGTGGGGCGGCTCTGTGTCACAGTTAATAATAATAAACTTTATTTGTAAAGCACCTTTCATGACATGAAATGCAGCTCAAGGTGCTTACAATTACAGTAAAGTAAAACTAATTTAACGATAAAGCAAAAAAAGGTAAGCAAAAGCATAAAACCACATTTAAAAATCAACCAAAAGCCAGAGTGAAGAAATAGGTCTTCAGCTGTGCTTTAAAGCTATTCACAGAGGCTGCCTGCCTTAGGTGTAATGGGAGTTTATTGGGGTGCTCACGTTTGTGGGTTCAGTGGGGCGGCTGATCAGGTTTGCAGTTGGGCGGCTTGCTCTTGGTCTTCCAACTGGGGTGTCCACACTCGGGATTCCAACGGGACTGGGGGTTCTTCTGGGACTCGGGGTTCCTAAACATAATGTAACATTTCAAGATGTTAAATTCTCTGTATATTTTATAAAAAATTACAAAATCTAATTCCATACTTTACATCAGAGGTCTTCAACAGGGGGTCCGGGACCCCTAGGGGGTCCTCAGAGTTACTACAGGGGGTCCGCCAAATCTTTGTGTGATTTTTACATTAACCACTTCACCCAAGCATCCCTATTCTGAGGAGAATTTTAGCCAAAAATAGCAGATCTACAAGCGCACAACGCCGTTGTGCGCTTGTAGATCTGCTATTTTCTGCAAAGTGGTTTGGTGTAGGGGAAAAAAAGAGCAGACTAAGTACAGAGTGAAAGGTCAGGTTTACTAAGTATTGTTTAAGTGCATGGTTAAATGTCTGGAAATACACATTAACATGCAGGGACGTGCAGAAGGAATTCTAGGGGCAGGGGCTTAGATGCTGGGGGGGCGGCTTCCTTTAACCTGCTAAAAAAAAAAAAATTTCTTTAACCCCAAAAAAATTTTTTTGGGGGGCCCAAAACCATTTGGGGGGTTTTCGGGGGCCCCAAACCCCCCAAATATGCATTTTGGCACAGTTAGACCTATAAATCAAATTGTGAAATTACACTGACTGTTGACCAGTGGTGTAAAGTAACTTGAGTAAATTTACTCTACTGTACATCATTTGAGGTACTTTTATTTTACAGGAGTACTTCAAATCAACTACATATCAGAGGCAAATATTGTACTTTTACTCCACTACAATTATTTGAAAACTTTAGTTACTAGTTACTTTATTAGATGTAGATAATTATTACAAAACATACATAAACCACTTCAGCCCTATACATTTCGGCCATTTGAAAATAGCAGATCTACAAGCTCACAATATGTTGCATGGCGAGGCATTGTGAGCTTGTAGATCTGCTATTTTCAAAATAGTTTTATACATTTGAAAACTTTAAATGGGACATTCTGTAAAAAGAGTACTTTTACTTAAGTAAAGAAATTGAGTACTTTTCCCACCACTGCTGCTGACACAGAGAGTGAGAGGGAGAGAGAGATATAGGCTCCTGTCCTGCTTGACAAGTAATTTGAAATTAACAGTTATATTATATTATTATTTTTTGTCCATACATACCTAATCTGTCTCCAAAAAGTTGTCCGTGTTGTGCGATGCGTCATGCGTGTGTTCACTGCGACTGCGTTGTTGTGCCCAGCTGCCCTCGGTTAGGTTTTGATTGTGTATAATATACTTCGTTTGCCGGGCGGTATCGCGCACCAAAAAATAGCCGATCTACAAGCTCACACTGCCTCGCGTTGCGACGCATTGTGAGCTTGTAAATCGGCTATAATTCTGCGCGAGCACTGCACGGCACGGGGCTTCATTAAGTAGAGTCTTTCTTACAACATTTAAATATTAAAACTAGTTCAGGAGAGTTAGACAGGGGCAATTCTCCAGTACAGCAAGGAGAAAGGGCATTTGTTGTTTTTTTCATCATTATAAATGTTGCTGCATCCATGGTTTGGGGAGGGCACTTTTTGACAGACATAAAAAGGGCAGGGGCTCAAGCCCCCTTTGATGTCTATGTGTGCACGTGCATGCTAACATGAATCCAACATGATAGTGCTGTGAAACAAGTCTATGCAGCTGCCGATTAAATCTATGAAAAAATAAATATTTACACAATATATAATGGGGGTCCCTGCTTTATCTCGCTCTCAGCTAAGGGGTCCTTGGCCTGAAAACGTTGAAGACCCCTGCTTTACATACTTGTCTGAGAAGAGGGAGATACACCGGGGCTGCTGCTTGGGCTGCTGCTTAGGCTGCTGCTTGGGCTGCTGCTCGACTGCGGCTCCTGTGTCTTTTGGGGGGGGGGGGGGGGGGGGGGCGGGCAGCTCACTTTCTTGGACAGTGCACGGGGAGGTGTAGGTGGTAGCTGGTCATCATCGAAAGCTTCCGATTCCTCCTCACTCGTAAGCGCCTCCCTCTGTTTTGGCGTTGGCCTACATTCAGTTAAAAACATAAATTTTAGCAAACATAAAAAAGTAACTTTAAGCAGTAGTTCTCAAAATGGAGTCCGGGGACCCCCATGGGTCCTTGAGGGGGTTCCAGAGCATTCCCAGCAGAATGTATTAACCCTCGTAGGGTCTTCGTGTTTTAGTCACACCCAGGGCCTTCGGGTCACTTTGACCCGAAGGCCCTGGGTGAAAATTTTCATTTTCATGAAAATGAAATTTTTCATTTTCATATCACATGTTTAGTACAGTAAATAAGGCAAATAGAAGAAGCTTCATAGAGAACAAAAATGTTTTACATACTTTTAATTCATGTTGAAAATGTTAAACCGGGTTAAAAGGACCCGAGGACCCTACGAGGGTTAAAAAAGTACAGGCAAGAGGGACAAATCAGTTTTACCATGCATACATCAACCATTTGAAAATTGCTGATCTACATGCTCACAACACGTCGCAATGCAAGGCGTGGTGAGCTTGTAGATCGGTTATCTTCATTTCTTTTGTAACGATGAAATAGGGCATTCATTTACGAAAAAACTAAAAGTTTAATTATGGAGATACAAGGTTTCTGCCCGACGGCAACAATATCATGAATAACAGTGATCAAAGCTACAGAAACAACACATTAAATAATGAGTTGATATTTAATTTATACAATCATGCTGTTTGTTGTGCATGGTGAGGGCTTGCATGTCAAACAGCTCATATATGAGAAATATAGCATGACATGACATGGAGGAGCGAGCGAGCAGGAGTGTGAGGAATTGGAATGTGGTCGTCAGTCTAACCTGCTTGCTTCCTCCGGACTCGCATCTAATCTTCACCTCCTGGCTCGGAGGTGGGACTAATGCGTCTAATAATTATAATGGGTTAGATACAGGGGGAAATTCCAGGTTTCAGGGGTCCTTGAGGGGGTCCTCAGATAAATCCCCAGATAAATGAAGGCTAGTTAGGAACCAAATGGACCCTTATGTTGCTGTAACTCTCAGGGTTTATATGGTGGTCCGTGGTCTAATGCAGGGGTTCTCAAAGTGGGGTCCGGGTCGACCTCCTGGTGGCGCTATAATAGAGCAATGTTAAAAGGGTGGCATTTGTTCCTCAACGTAGCGCGAATGTGCGTGCAACGTTTCACCGCAATCGGACGCTGCGTGTATGAAGGCTTAATATCAAAATACTTGTTTTACATAAGTCGGCCTCCTGGTGGCGCTATAAAAGGCATATGTAAAAAATGCAGGGCAAAGGTTTTTCCTTGGCCTCTAGGGAGTGCGCATACAAAGTTGTACACAGATCGGTGCAATTATAGGCAAAAACAAGAATCGGCCCGATTATAGCGCCAACATGAGGCTAATTTGAAAAATTGCAAGTTTCATTTCTTCCTCGGCCTAGTGGGAATGTGTTTTCACAATTTCACGGTGATTTGAGGCATTTTGTTCAAAACGGAGCACGCCTGCATACTTTGGAAGCTAATTTTAGCCAATCAGGATGGAATATGAAAAATCTGAAAGGCCCGTTTTGTTTAATGACTATAGAGATACTCTGTACTGATTTGCAGGATTTTTTGACAAAATCTGTAGGAGTACGGTCAAAAAATGTGTTTAGCATGAATTGGCCTCCTGGTGGCGCTATAAAAGGCCCATGAGAAGAATCTGGGGCAGAGGTTCTGCTCCGGCATCCAGGGAGTGTGTGTGCACAGTTTCGCTGCGATCAAGGCAACGGTGCCGGAGATTAACTGTACACAGACCGAATGACACGGAAGGACGGCCGGACAGACAGGGTGCAAAACATACTCTCTTGTCATGCCTTTCGGCCTGGGGAGACAATAAGGGTGGCTGAGAGCATCACATAGCTATATCTAGCCTATTATTAAGTCTACTTACCATGATTACAGTGGTCAGTTGACTCCAACACTGCCAAGCAGCTTCCACAAAAGCCTAAAATGTGAGAACACAAAACATGAACTATGAATGCTCTAACACAGACAAAGCACATAAAAAAAAATCACCAAAAAAAAATCACTTACCCTACCTTTAAAAAGAAAAAAGTGTGTGTGTGTGGGGGGGGACAGATAAATCATGGTAGGTTTTTCTCTAGTAAAAGCTTCACTGTGCCTTAATTAAAATTTCCTTTGGCAAAAGGATTACCCAAAGTATATGAAGCAGTTTCCATTAAAGGGGAAATCCACCCATTTTCAATATTTAACTATGTCATTAATATAGCATAAAGGAGTTGTGTGGAAATAAGAAAAAATTTAAAAAAAAAATAACATTGCAAAAAAATTTAACATTGCAAAAAAATTAACATTGCAAATTACACTGTGATGACTCATCACAGTGTAATTTGCAATGTTAATTTTTTTGCAATGTTAAATTTTTTTGCAATGTTAATTTTTTTTTTAATTTTTTCTTATTTCCACACAACTCCTTTATGCTATATTAATGACATAGTTAAATATTGAAAATGGGTGGATTTCCCCTTTAACTAACCTTGGCAGTGGTGTAAAGTAACTAAGTACATTTACTCAAGTGCTGTACTTAAGTACAATTTTGAGGTACTTTCACTTCACAGAAATACTTCCAATTTTAAGTACTTTTACTTCTACTCAACTACATCTCAGAGGCAAATATTGTACTTTTACCCCACTACAATTGTTTGAAAAGAAAAAAAAACTTTGTAGATTTTGATTAGTATTACAAAACATACATTAGCCACTTCAGCCATTTGAAATAAGCAGATCTACAAGCTCACAATGCGTCGCATTGCAAAACATTGTGAGCTTGTAGATCTGCTATTTTCAAAAGTTTTTTCTGCATTTCAAAACTTGAAATTAGACATTCTGCATAATGAGTACTTTTACTTTTGATACTTTAAGTACATTTTGATAACAAAAACTAGCATTCTAGCTAACATTATGCATTGCTTTTTCCCCCCCATAACCACTAGCATTCCTATGAGGGAAACATCCGCCCAATTCTCCCAAAATAGCAGATATACAAGCCAAAATAAATAAAGTACATTTTTAATTCCGGACTTTTACTTGTAACAGAGTATTTCTACATTGCAGTATTGATACTTTTACTTAAGTAGACGAAGTGAGTACTTTTTTTCTTTTTTTTTAACACTGAACCTTGGATAGGCTGGCTTGATGCTGCTCAAATGCAATCTAAAGCCAGCCTGGTATATCCGGTAAATTTACACATACACACACATGCAAACATGATGTCGTTTCCGTATCCGCTCTAGACCGGAACTGTTACCTACTAAGTGAATTGATACCAGACCAGTCCAGTTAGCCAGTTAGCTCCGTTCATTCTTTTTCTTTTGGTTCACCATTATAAATTAACGAACTGCTTCACAGTGGTGCTGGTTACAACTATGCTTATGCAATTATTAAAAACGCTAAAAATCTATAATTTTATACACACAGATAAACTAATGAGAATGCATTTTAATCACGAAACTTGTCAAAATGGCGGGCAACGTGAACTAGCATGCTAGCTAATATTATGCATTGCTCTCCGGACTAAGTTGCCACGGCAATATAATATATAATAATAATAATAATAATACGTTTAATCAAACGATGACAGCCAGATGATGGTATCTGAACGGGATAATACATACTATTCTCCATACTAGGACTCACTTACCAGTTAGCTATCATGCTAATAATGACTACCAAGCATAGACTGTGCAACCAAGCTAGGCTAACAAGCCACAATGAACCTCCAGACCGCACATAATTCACAAAACATTTAGTCAAACGATGACAGCCAGATGATGGTATCTGAACGGCATAATAAATGGTGGTACAAACTATATTACTGGCCCCAAAAAATGGAGGGAAAACAGCTTGTTGTTACTTAAATACATACATATCTCTCAGTTCACTGCTCCAACACTCCGTCTCCTTGGAGTGTATCCAATCCGAGAAATAGATCGGGAGATTCTGGAACTACTTCTTTTAATGTCCAACAACCTTTTATTGATTTTATTTTGGTTTGTTTCATCTAAAAATGTCATTCTAACGAAGGGTTGGCGTACGGTTAATCCACCGGGCGGTTTGAGAATTCAAACGGGAATGACTGACGTGACGTCAGTTCCTGTAGTTGCCAGTGTTTCCATATAAGCAGAAATAAGCAGACAGGTCTATGAAAACAAGCCGAAAACTGTGTATTGGCATAAGGTCATGTGGTGACTAAAGGCCACATGGCCTATATATACATATATAAAATTAAGGGATCAAAGCTTTCCCTTTATTTTTATTTTTTTGTATATTGAAAATAGCCGATCTACAAGCTCACAACGCGTCTTCAAACAAGCCGCTTATAATAAGCAGACATGGCAACACTGCCGTGGGCTTACGATGCACGGCTGCAATGCATTCAGGGACTTGAAGTTGACTTTAAAAGTGTTAATGATACACACTGTTTTTAGCCAAACGCGGTAATGTCCGCTCTGCATTAGTTATCGACGCAAGTCGCGTTATTACTCTCGTAATTTTCATGTATTGTACATCCCAAAATAAAATTTATTAACCATGTTATGGTGCTGTAATGACTTTATATTTGCGCAACATAATACTGTTGTGCATTTTCTTCTTCGTTGGTGTAAACAATGACACGGTTGCCAGATTCTTGAGAGAGAAATGAAAACAAGCCCAAAGATTTAACCGACTATTAGGCTATATGAGCACTTTAAACCTATATGCATCGGCTATTTGAAAATAGACGATTTGGAAATAGCCGATCTACAAGCTCACAACAAAATAGTAATAACAAATAAAAAGCAGCTACCAATATTTGCAAGCAACTTTACAGAAAACGAGGTCGCTTATAATTAGTATACATGGCAACACTAGTTAGAAACAGATCTGCTATGAAAATAGCAGATCTACAAGCTCACAACGCGTCGCCGCATTGTGAGCTATTTTGTATTTTGATTGAATACATTATTTAGAAAAGACATTAATGAAACCAAATGGACCCATTTGGGTATTTTTTTTCATGTAAGCCAGTAGTGAAAAAAACAATTATTGTTCTTCAACCCAACTTTTTGTTACTTGTAATTGAATTTATCTGCAGGTAGGAACCAACAATCTGATACAGTACCAAACTGACACAGAGGCAGTTATACTTATTATAGGCAGGAAAATTATTAAAGGTTTTTTAAGGTTTATATTATGTGTAATAAACCTTGTCTCAGGTATGAGAAATGTAAAGAGCCCGCCCACAGAATATTTCTACTGTAAGCATTAATAACGGAGGCAGAACTTCCAATGGACATTAACAGGATACTTTATTTATTTAACTATACTAAAGCAGAAAACACTAATAAAAGACGAGAGGTAACCATAGGCAAATCGTATTACAATTCATTGAATGATCAGTTATAAACTATAGTCCTAATTAAAACAGCTCGAGCATGAATTCATGAACACCTAGAATATAATCAAACACATTTACTAGAAACTCTAAAACTACTACTTAACTTTCCAAGGATAGGAAACCCCCCAACGGGTCTGGGCTTTGGCGCTGGGTCAGCAGACTTTGAATGACAGTTTTGTGTGAGTTGCCCCAGCCAGCACGCCCACGTGGGACCCATATGGTTTCAATGCGGGTTACTTGGGTACCAAGTGGGAATGGGCTTGAACTGGGCAAATTATGAGGGTCCCAAATGGTCTGCATATGGGCTAACTGGGCACGGGCTTGAACTGGGCAAGCCCATGCCGGGCCCACATGGTCTGCATATGGGCTAACTGGGAGTGGGATGGAAGTGGGCAAGCCCATGTGGTTCCCACATGGTCTGCATGTGGGCTAACCGGCATGGGTTGGAAGTGGGCAAGCTCTAGCCTCTATGTAGATGAGACGTAAACGTAATCTGTCTGTGTGTGTGTGTGTGTGTGTGTGTGTGTGTGTGTGTGTGTGTGTGTGTATGTGTGTGTGTGTGTGTGTGTGTGTGTGAATGTGTGTGTGTGTGTGTGTGTGTGTGTGTGTGTGTGTGTGCGTGTGTGCGTGCGTAGGTTTGCTGTGTTCAGCGCATAGATATCGATTCACATAGAACTGTTCTGACTGCTGCTGCTCATTCCAACTGCAGAGCTTCACTTTCTATGCTTATTATGTCTATGCTGACTGAGCTACGCTTCCACGCTCGACGGGATCATCGATGTACAAGCCCACAAGCGTTGTGGAGGCGAGTTGTTGTGCGTTTGTAGATCGGCGATTTTTGACGCGCGATACGGTCGTGCGTCGAAGTATAAACCAAGCTCATTGAGCCATGAAAAGCATCACAACTCATTGAGTTCTCAACGGATTTACACACGGTTTGGTTTGTATGATACAGGATTATTCTGGCTGTAAACATAATATAGTATAGCCTAACTTATAAAACAAAAAAACTTTTTGTCTGTTAGTTATTGCAGTGAAAGGATATGAATCATATAATACAGCAGTATTTTATTATTAGTCAAAAAGATACAAAAAGGTGTGCTTGCACATATTTTTACAAATTGGTACCACCCGTGACCATATATATATTTTTTTGTATTACTATGTCATAGCTTATATTTTGGTATGATAAATATGCCAATATAGTAGCACAAACCTACCCCCATGCCCACTTAGCCCATATATAGCCCTTATGGAACCCACTTTTGTGATACCAGTCCTAACCCATGCCCACTTCGCCCGTACATAGCCCATATGGAACCCAGACATGGGTGACCAGTTCTAACCCATGCCCACTTAGCCCACACATAACCCTTATGGGACCCAGACATGGGTGACCAGTTCTAACCCATGCCCACTTAGCCCGTACATAGCCCATATGGAACCCACTTTTGTGATACCAGTTCTAACCCTCTAATCGCTTTAAAAATATATATGTATATATATATTCCCACTTGCTTTTTGACGCTGAATCCAACGGTGCCAGTCTCAAAGCTGCACGACCCCTAGGGGCCCCCTAAGATAATCATAAATAACTGTCTCAAAGGCTTGGAAAAGTCATTTTTCAAAATCAAACACCAGATTCTGGGTCAGTGTGTTGCCCAGAACGCGCCCATATAACTTTTGTCATACACAGCCTTACGGTTCTCCTTAATTAGCTGGGGTCAAGGGGCTATCTTCTGCGCGTTATATCTCGATAACGATGCGTTTTTGGAATCCGCCTTTTGGATATGTCGTACAGCTCATTAAGGCGCACGTGTGGATGCCCTTGGTGTCCCAATCCGACATTCCTACGAGAAATTTGTTTTTAAAAGTTTGCATTCACTATGGTCTAAAGGTCTAACACTCTATGTAGCTCCCTGAAAGTAGAGGACTCTGCGTGGGAGTGTCGTACGAGAAAGGCGAAGACATCGACGCGTGCGCCTCTGCGAGCTTTACAACATATCCGAAAGGCGGATTCTAAAAACGTATCGTTATCGAGATATTACGCTTTATTGCGCGTTCTAAGTCGACATTTGGTGACCAGTTCTAACCCATGCCCACTTAGCCCACACATAACCCTTATGGGACCCAGACATGGGTGACCAGTTCTAACACATGCCCACTTAGCCCACACATAGCCCATATGGAACACACTTTTGTGCTACCAGTTCTAACCCATGCCCACTTAGCCCATACATAGCCCTTATGGGACCCAGACATGGGTGACCAGTTCTAATCCATGCCCACTTAGCCCGTACGAAACCCATATGAGACCCAGACATGGGTGACCAGTTTTAACCCATGCCCACTTAGCTCGTACAAAGCCCATATGAGACCAAGTACAGGGTGATCAGTTCTAACCCAAGCCCACTTAGCCCATATATAGCCCATATGGAACCCACTTTTGTGACACCAGTTCTAACCCGTGCCCACTTAGCACGTACATAGCCCATATGGGACACAGAAAAGGGTGACCAGTTCCAACCCATGCCCACTTAGCCCACATATAGCCCATATGAGACCCAGACATGGGTGACCAGTTCTAACCCATGCCCACTTAGCCCATGCATAGCCCATATGAGACCCAGACATGGGTAACCAGTTCTAACCCATGCCCACTTAGCCCACACATAGCCCCATATGGAACCCACTTTTGTGATACCAGTTCTAACCCATGCCCACTTAGCCCATACATAGCCCTTATGGGACCCAGACATGGGTGACCAGTTCTAACCCATGCCCACTTAACCCACATATAGCCCATATGAGACCCAGACATGGATGACCAGTTCTAACCCATGCCCACTTAGCCCGTACAAAGCCCATATGAGACCAAGTACAGGGTGACCAGTTCTAACCCAAGCCCACTTAGCCCTTATATAGCCCATATGGAACCCACTTTGTTACACCAGTTCTAACCCATAACCACTTAGCCCGTACATAGCCCATATGGGACACAGAAAAGGGTGACCAGTTCCAACCCATGCCCACTTAGCCCACATATAGCCCATATGAGACCCAGACATGGGTGGCCAGTTCTAACCCATGCCCACTTAGCCCACACATAGCCCATATGGAACCCACTTTTGTGATACCAGTTCTAACCCATGCCCACTTAGCCCATACATAGCCCATATGAGACCCAGACATGGGTGACCAGTTCTAACCCATGCCCACTTAGCCCACACATAGCCCATATGGAACCCACTTTTGTGATACCAGTTCTAACCCATGCCCACTTAGCCCATACATAGCCCATATGAGACCCAGACATGTGTGACCAGTTCTAACCCATGCCCACTTAGCCCACATATAGCCCATATGAGACCCAGACATATTTGACCAGTTCTAACCCATGCCCACTTAGCCCACACATAACCCTTATGGGACCCAGACGTGGGTGACCAGTTCTAACCCATGCCCACTTAGCCCACACATAACCCACATAGAACCCACCAAACTTGCCCAGTTCAATCCCGCGCCCACTTAGCCCATATAGAACCTATATGGAACCCACTACAATTGCCCAGTTCAAGCCCATGCCCGCTTGGTACCCAAGTAGCCCACATGTGCCCCACATGGGGCCCAGGTGGACATGTTGGCTGGGGAGTGACATGCAGCAAAGACCGTCGGGATCGGGAGTCGGACCCGCGACGCGCTGTCAGGCTACATTGGGCCTATAGGTGGCTAGACCGCTACGCCAGCGGTCCAGGCTGGATCTGCTACCTTTGATGCTTTTGTGTGATGATGTAGTATGATCAAGTAGGGCGTTCATTTACGAAAAAACACAAAAGGTTAGAATATGGAGATAAGAGGTTTCTGCCCGACAGCAACGAAATAACTTCAAAATCCTAGAGTTTATATACACATATATATATATATATATAGATGGGTGGGTGTGTTCGGAAATGCGCACATTAGTTTGTATTTGCCAGTGCGCTCAGTGCTATATATCCGAACGCACCTTTAATATATGTTATATATGTTAGCTTATAATGACATTCCCACAATAGGGATGCCAGGGTTAATGGGTTAATTGCCTTCAGCTGTGTCTGCCTCTACCACAGTACATTACCCAATAATGTTTTTATTTTCTCCATATTTAATTGAGTTTGATTGTTCCATAGATGGACATTCTTCATTGTTTTAAGGATATAAAGAAACTATAGAAACAAAGCAAAAAAAAAGGTTTGTAGTGCAGGCCCATAAAGAGTTCTAAGATTACTTTTTGACCACAATCTTCTGGTTGCTTGTTATGCAGACAGCCCACATACTGTACTGTACACACACCATGTCTGGGTCTAAAATAATTCTTGGCCAGTAATTTATTTTTACCCAGTGTGGAGAACCTAGAGGATGGAGATTATTTAAGATTATGTGTGTAAGGAACAGTGTGGAGATGGAATGTTATAGAATACTGCCATAGTTCAAATCCTTTCACTTGTATTGCTGAAAGTGTGAATCTCTATTCCTTTGGTTCTCTACATTATCCAATTCTATCATTATCCATCCATCAATACATAAGTGCAAAAAAGAAAAACACGAAATTGATATATCAATGTGCGTACTATAATTAACCATTTACTTTCATTGGTGAACATAACGTATGGGTTTCTAAGGAAGAGATTTGAGCAATATTCCCAAATGTATTGAGTTAAAAAACATCAATGCGCATGCATACAGCATACTGTAATTTAAATTGAAACAATGAACGAGTGTCTTGGAAAAGCTTTTTAATGTAACATTTAATAATGTTAGCTGGAATACTGTACAGTCCGCCAAAAAAAAAACCATACGAGTGGATTTTTTTTTCCAATATAGGCATTAAACAGACAATCTTATCCAGAGAAAGCAAGAGAAACAAAAGCTTGAATAAGAAATGGCTCAACGAAATAGAAAAGGACAAAAATAAGAAACAGGACTGGCAGCGCAAACAAATAAATGAAATGAAAATACAAACCGATGGGCATTAATTACTTTAGCAAGTTAATTTAGGTATAAGTGGGATAATGCACTGTGGGCAAGTCAGTTATATTTAAAAAAATAATAATAATAATTAGCCAATTATTTTAACCCCTCGGAGGCAGAGCGGCCGGAGGGTTCCCAGTTCAATCCCGGGCTCCCCCTGTGTTACTGTTGATGTGTCCTTGAGCAAGACACTGAACCGCTAACTGCCCCCCCCCCCCCCTGCGCTCCTTCGTGGGCAGCACTCAGCTGGGTGAAGCTGAAAACTGAATGATCTAAAAAGGTCTTTTAAAAAAAAGAGAACACAGCCATTGTGTTCGTATAGACGCTCACAGCCATTTGTACACTACACTCTACGTTAAATTGACGTTGATTTTACAATATAAATTGGGTTCCCAGATATAAATGCCTTTAAATGGGGGTCCGTAGCCTAATGCATGTCAAACTGGGAGTCCTTCCAAATTAAAATGTTTGAGAATCACTGCTAGAGCCGTAAAAATCTTCTCTTATGGGGGTCCCTGGCATAGCTTTTCAAATGGGGGTCCGCGGGCTAATGAGTGTCAATTTGAGGGTCCTTGACATGAAAAAGTTTGAGGATCACTGCCCTAGACCAGTGGTTCTCATACTTTGTTACGTCAGGGACTCCCAAATGAACAAGTCTTTGGCTGCGGACCCCCATTTGAAAATATTCTGTACAAGATTTGTATTTCAAATATATTTTTTTAAAGCTTTTAGAAAATAGCAGATCTTAAAGTTCACAATGCATCGCAATCATGAGGCATTGTGAGCTTGTAGATCGGCTATTTTCAAATAGCCCATAAATATGGGGTTAAAGTGGTGAAACTAATTTTGCCGGGGACCCCCTAGGGACCCCCCCAAGGACCCCACCTTTGAGAATCACAGCCCAACTAGGCCAGTTGTCCCCAGATGACAGTAAAGTGACAATTTAAGGACTAAAGACTTTTTTTTAAAAATGAAAAAAAGACCATTACTGAATCAAAAGTAATCAACAAACTATACTATACTAACTGGTCAAACATTGGCCAAATTGTCAAATAATATAAGAGGCAAACATTTGAAAATGGCTGATTATTTTGGGGGGTCCCCAGTTCAAATATTATTTTGGGTTATTTTGGCGGGTCCCCAGTTCAAATATGATTATTTTGGAGGGTTCCCAATTCAAATATGATTATTTTGGGTTATTTTGGGGGGTCGCGGCCTGAAAAGGTTGAGAATCACTGCCCTAGACTGCGGTGGTGGACAGGTACTTCAGCCCTGCGACACCTGACCACCTGCAAGTCAGTCATAACTGAAAATAACAGCCTCCCCCTGGTCAGCCGGGGCGCCTGATGGAGGGGAAAGGAACTGGTTGGAATAACGTGTTCCTTCCACGCGCTACGTCCTGTCGGGGAAACTCCTCCCTGTCAGGTGATAAGAAGCGGTCTGCTAACTCCTCATGTGTTGAAGGAAGCATGAGCGCAGTTAAGGGCTCTCCCCAGGCTGGCAGAGGGAGAGTAGCGCCCAGGATTACAAGCTTAGGCATTGGGTGAAAAATTGGGGTTACAAAATTGTGGGATACATTTTTTTAAATAACTGAAAACAACTGCCCTTCAGGAGGGTGCTTCGCAATGAGACGCGTTGTGAGCTTGTAGATCGGTTATTTTAAAATAGCACATCATTGCTGTCCGGCAGGAACCAGCTAACTCCATTTTTCCGCTTTTGCATTTCTTTCCATAAATCAGTGCTATTGAACACCCTTTACGTTTGTGTGTTGGTAAAAAAAATATATATATATATATATATATTGAACCAATGAAAAGTATTAAAAAGTGCTTCTGACAAAACCAGCTAACTCCATTGGATCCTCAAACTTTTGGCTAAACCAGCTAACTCCAGCAAAGGGGGTGGAGTTAGCTGGTTTAGCTGACTCCTGGCTCCACCCCCTTTTGACCTCCAACCTCATTGTGAGCTTGGAGGTCCATTCAGCTGTTCTTATCAATGATAAACAAAACCTCCTAACTCCATTTTTGTTTTGTTTTTTTCATTTCCTGAAAAATAAACATTTTGGAGTTGGCTGGTTTCTGCCGGACAGCAGAGATATAGTATATATATATAGGCAAACGTAACATGGGGCGAGGCATGCTGCACAGGACAGGAACAGATGAAGCAGATAGTCACAGCCTTATGTTCCACAGGGAACGAAGATGAAGTAATTAAGTAAGTAATATATGTGTCACAGTACCAATCTCATTGAAAAAGGTGCATTCGGTCTCACCAACGGAGGCGCGCCCTCTGAAGGTGACTTGAGCCACGCAGAGTGTTGCGAAGTCAGCTTCAGTCGACTCCATCCGAGTTATGTACTGATCGGTAACTCCGAGACGTATTTTTTTTTTTTGACCGGGGGGCCCCCTCCCCGGGGGAGTGCGGGAGGTGAAAAAAAAAAGACTGGTTTTTCAATCATCACATACAGTACGTATAAGTGAAGTGGTTAATGTATGTTTATAATAATCAAAAAGAGGTTTTAAATAATTATAGTGGAGTACAAGTACAATGTTTGCCTCTGAGATGTAGTTAAGTAAAAGTATTGAAAATGTAAAATACTCAGTAAAGTAGATACTTAAAATGTGTACTCAAGAACAGTACTCGAGTAAAAGTTACTTTCCACCATTGCAACTGAGCTTATTCTTTAAGAATATCTGCACAGAAAGCAGTAATGCAACTAAATAACCATTTAAATCAAAACGTTTAAAGTAACTTCCAACACTCAGGATTTCCCAGTAAGATGTCGCTGTCGGGTGGAAACCTTGTATGTCAAACAGTTCTAATTTTTTAAAACATTTTAAAGTAGTGAAAACAGTCCATCTACTAGCTCGCATGGCGAGGCGTTGTGTGCTTGTAGATCGGCTATTTTCACAACCTTTTGTGTGACACTCTTGTGTGATGAGTAGGCTTTAATAAAATTCATGTTAAATTAGTATAATAGGTCGTTTCATGTTCAACCAGTACACTCACTGAAACAGGATTAGACATACAGAATCTTTATTAACAAAGACATGAATCTTTAAAAGTCAATAACCGGGCGCAGTCGGTAGCGCTGTCGCCTCACAGCTAGAAGGTCCTGGGTTCGATTCACGCCGGGGACGCTGGGGGCGTGTCTTCTCCTCCGCGTCAGCAGCGCCCATACCCTAGGTGGGGTTGGCGAAAGGGCCTACTCTGTGTGGAGTTTGCATGTTTTCCCCGTGTCTCCTAGGGTAGTTAATACCCTCACAAAAACAGGCAGTAATCCTGGTCCCTATACCGCCTCCCCCATGACAGCCGGTTGGAATAACGTGTTCCTTCCACGCGCTGCGTCCTACCGGGGAAACTCCCCCCTGTCAGGTGATAAGGTCAGTTGGCTCTCATGCACTGAAGGAGGCATGAGCTCGGCACTGGGCTCCCATGGCTGGCGGGGGGAGTGTAGCGCCAAGGATCACTTAGATAATTGTCACCGGGTGAAAAAGGGTTACAAAATCGTGGGATAAAAAAAAATAAACTTTTTTTTAAACAATAACCATCAAAAAGATATTTTGTTCTATAATAATTATTTTTACAAAAGACACCTTTTAAAACTAGTTTCCCCATAAGGTTGGGTTTACTCAAAAGACGGGAAAATCAATTTCAGATTGATAGTGCCGTCCCTTTCCTGGGTGGCGTACCTGCCATGATAAACACAGCTGACATGTCCAACACCGTCCTCAACGAGAAAGTTGTGATGTCGTACCCGTCGTTCCTGTGTGTACATCTCTTGGATCTGCGCAATGAGACCAGAGCTGCTCGTGTTAGGGTTCAGATTGAGATTGAGGAAGATGTCAATGAAGCCTCTAATGAGGACCGTGAAGGCACTGAGCGGTTCAATGCCACTAGGCAGAATCAGCTTCCGATGACATGGACTAATGAAACAACCAGCCATATTTTTATATGGCTGGGTAGGCCTCCTGTTATGCCGCTGTGAACAGGGCCGATATGTATCACATTTGACTTGCCAATATCTTGTAGATATAGCACACTTTTCCTTTCAATAAATTATTCGTATCAAATTCACAATAATAAAATATCAATGCACAGTTTAAAGTGCGGGGTGCGTAACTATTGTGAATTCAATTTGAAGTACTGCTTAATGACTACGCCACCTTTTGTAAAGAGGAAGGTCCCCTATGTACACACTTTTTCCTTTTAGGCTTTCACAGGTTCGGGTCAATACTGGTAAGTTTTAGAATACTTTGGTTTGAGAACAACAACACTTGAAAATCCCATGAGGAACTGGACAAAGAAACGGTTTGTATCAAAAAGAAGTACAGTTTATTTGGTCCCTAATACATTGGCATCTGCGCCTTAAAACCATTCAAAATAAACACTAACTAATAAAAATACCTAACTACCTATGGCCTATAACTAAAACACAGCAATTAAACAACTATAAAATCAATTATAAAGTTGTGCAAAATACGCAAGGTTCACTTTATCAAAGGGGGTTTACTTTAGCAGGGGTTTGCAACAAATACTTTAAAAGTAAAGTGCGGTGCCAATAAAGTGCTTGGATACTCAACACGGTTTGTTCAAGGGGTTTATGTCGTATGTCCATATATGGGGGTGTATGGGAAGAGGATTTAGGCCAGCCTTCTTTCTCTCCGTCTGCAATTATAGAAACTTGGACCAGTTCATCTGTGCATTTACAGTATACAGCGTAGTGTTCAGTCAGTGGTTATACAAGGATGTAACGTTGCGTCGTTCGAATACTCACTCGCCAGCCAGGCTTTTACACCTGGCGCTGAGTTAGTTGCGCCTGCAACGTTTATCGCCACTTTCTCCGTTTCCTCGCTCCTTTTATGGTCTGGTCTCATATGGTCATCTCCTTTTATGGTCTGTCTCGCCTCTTCGGTTCAATCGCTTCTACTACTTCTTTTCCTCGGAGTAGGCACACCTCGGCTTCCAAATTCCTAGGTGGCTGGTGTGTCTACACTCACTTGTTCTCCACCCTTGCTCCGTGGTTCTCTGCACAACCTTCCCCTCTGCTGTCCTTCTCCTACTGACAGGTCTTGCTCTCTCTTGGTGCTCTGCTCTCCTTCAAACGGTCCCGCCTCCACCTTTATACCTGCTAAACCACACCTCTCGCCTCTTTCATTTGTCCTCGGTGACAGAACGTCTGGTGACATTGGCCATGACCGTGTCCCTTGGGCGTGACCTCGTGGTCACCTAGAGCCAGTCAGTGTTCAAGGGTAAAATGGACTAAGGGACCGGGGGAAAACATTCGTAGATACAACACAGTGCAATTAATGTTATACAGAAAATAATAAGATGGTTTAAGTGCGCAATAATTATACATTAAGCATCAATAAAATAGATATTACAAAAAATAAGAAAACCCCCGTTTCAACCTTGTCACACAGCGGTTTTACATTATTTTAATGAATAAAATATACATTTGCATTTAAGTCCTTTTCTGTCTCGTTTCCAAGTGAAGATCCAAGTGGTGGTCAGAAGCTTTCTCCATAGGCAGTAGAGATGGGGTTTATGGCTCTTTTGGTGACTCTGGATAAACTCTGGCAGATCGCCCGCCTATCAACTTTCGATGGTACGCTACGTGCTTACCATGGTGACCACAACATTATAATATAATCATCATTAATACATATTATATTATATAATATACATTATAATACATATTATAATATATAATATATAACATTTTATTGCAATAATGAATAGAATATATAATTAATTTATATATAATAATGCATAACAAATGTATAGAATATATGTATATATATAATATCCATATTTATATAACATTTATGAGCAGATGCAGAGGTACAGAACAATGAGGTCTGCTACTGTCGTCATCCAGGCTGGTGCGAGCAAGGCAGGAGAGGACACGTTTCCTGGCGGAGAGGAGGAAAGTAGTGATCGCTCAGAGCTGTCAGGCGCTGGTTAGCCCATCGCCGCCATGCTGCCTCCGTCATGATCCAGCGTGCCGCCAAGACATTCCTTCTCCTCAAGCGTCAGAGGAGGCTCCAGCAAGGCATTATCAAAGCTCAGGCTCTGTGGAGACTGAGGGCACTGCACCCGCATGCTTAATGACAATCTTAAGGTGGTGCGAGTGAGACGCTGCCTACAACGAGAGTCCACTGGTGTCCGAGAAGGGGACAGGTTGTGCGACGGGACATCCATATCGCTCTCCTCTTTCCTCTGCTCGACAGGGAGCCAGGACATGCAGCACCGAGTCGGGCAAGAATACTTTGGACACACACACACACACTTGTTTTTTTAAGAAAAAATAAATCTGTTGAGATCAATTGTACTCCAGATGCCCTCTAGTTACTATTACAGGTAGCAATCTTGCCAGCAGGTGTCAGTACAGGGTAATAACCACAATATGACAATAACTTTCAAATCAACATTATTTTTGATAATGGTTAGGGTTATAATTATAATAATACATTAGGCTTAAATTATTATCACTTCCATGACCGCCAATTTGGTATGGGTGATTAGGCCACGGACCGCCATGAGTTTGTAACTCCCCGAGTTACGGACCCGCATACAGCCTGTAAAGGTCCGTTTGGTTCCTAAATGTCAACAGTTTTGCTGGGGACCCCCACTGGAACCCCCCCTCAAGGACCCCTAGGGGTCCCTGGACCCCACTTTGAGAACCAGTGTTTGATAATGCCACACAGCGAGTGCCCAGGCGTCTACTTCGAAGCTGTGGCCCTGCTTGTAAAGCACTTCAGGGTCGACGTAGTTGGGTGTTCCACACAAGGTCTTCTTCCTCTCGCCATCATACTCGATCTTAGTTGCCAGACCAAAGTCCCCTTGTGGAGAGAGATAAAGATTCACGTTAGCTTTTTTTTCCTGACTCATGTCATTGATACGAGTCCATGTTTACAACTTCATTAGTATTATTGGAAACAATTCCTTTTTTACAACTTCATTAGTATTATTGGAAACAATTCCTTTTGCGACTTGGGGTGTTAGAGGACAAACAGGTTTGTTGTGCATGTGGCATTTGTGATTGCTACAGTGTGTAGTTGTGTCATTATCAGTGGTGGAAAAAGTACTCACAATGCATTGCATCTCGATGCATTGTGAGCTTGTGGATCAGCTATTTTCAAATGGCCCAAATGTGTATATAGGGCTGAAGTGGTTAATCCATGTTTTGTAATAATAATCCAAATCTACAAACTAACTAAAGTTTTCAAATCATTGTAGTAGAGTAAAAGTACAATATTTGCCTCTGAGCTGTAGTGGAGTAGAAGTAATACTTCAGTAAAGTAAAAATTCCTCAAAAGTGTACTTAAGTACAGTACTTAAGTAAATGTACTTAGTTACTTTACACCACTGGACATTGTTTTTATTTATTTTTAATACTTTTATTGCAAGATAATTTCAGGTTTACATTTGATTTGCATTTCTTATTTTCTTGCAACGTTTTCTTTTTTCTTTTTTCCCCTATCTATACACCCAGTATCAAAAAATAAAATACAATAATCAGAAAGTAATAACTATAAATGGACATTATGAATAAAGATAGATTGTTCTTGAAAAAAATATGGGAGAGCAGTATATCATTAGTAGCAATTTATGTGTGGCCCTGGATGTGTCACAGCATGCAATTAACTTACCTATTTTGACCATCAAGTCATCCATAGAGATCTGAAACTGGGAAAAATCTTCTTCAGCGATTACTCTGTGGTTGTGGAGATACGGGCAGCCGTTCAGCAGTTGCATCATGAAGTAACGTGCCTCTGGTTCAGAGACTGTAGATAGAACACAAGACAATGTTGGCATCATTATTATTATAACCCTCAGAGGACATGGAATTTACAAACCCAATAAATCACAATGAAGATTGGGGTTTGTCCAGTGAAGCCATTTTAAAAACATAGCCAGCAGGCTTTAAATAAATGAAAATAGACTACAGTAGGCTACAACAGGGGTCCTTAAGGGGGTCCCCAGATAAATCATTTGTTAGTGAGGAACCAGAAATGGACCCTCATGGGGCTGTAACTCTGAGAAGTGTACAGATTGAACCAAATGGACCCCGGTAACTCTCAGAGTTACGGGGGTCCACGGACCAATAAAGGGATTCGCAAAGTGGGGTCCGGGGACCCACCATATATACACATCAGCTATTATTTTTTTTATATCTTCAATTGTTTTGAAAATGTTGGACATTTTTCATGTCTGGAGTCTTAACTTGACATAGCCTTGGATGAAGACTATCATAGTCTATGATATCTATGATTCATAGATATGTTTTCGATTCGGACATTTGCAGATACGAAAGTCAGACTCTATAAAATACATTGATGATTCTTGATCAAAGGCTAAACTTGATACAAACCATGAGCTATAATGCAATATATTATTGGGACAATAATTCAAACAGACAGGAAATGACTTTAACGGCAGCCAAGCAGGACAACAGTAACAAAGCAGAGACAAATGAAAATGCAATAGCCTTAGAAGCCCATAGGGAGAAAACTCCTTAAGTGTGATTATTAGATATAAAATGTAAACAAATTAGTCTTGGATCAAGACTATCATAGATGCATTTTATCGTTTTACATTTGCATATCCATGATAAAAGTCAAGACTCGATAAAATACATCTATGACAGTCTTGACTCTTGATCCAAGGCTATAAACACAAATATCATACTCTTCGTCTGCAGATCTCCAGGACCAAGAACATGAAGTTGTCATCCTCGAAGGAGCCGTGGAAGCCCACGATGTTCGGGTTGTCCAGGCTCTTGTGTATGGTGATCTCCGAGGCCATCTTTCTTCATCTGGTGCGGCTTCAGGATCACGGACTTGGCCACGATCTTGCAGGTGAACACCTGGCTTGTTTTCATGTTGGTGATCTCGCAGCACATGGAGAAGCCCCCAATGCCCATGAACCGGCCCTTCTGGTACCTCTTCTTGGTCCGGGGGTCCACCAGCACGTCTGAGATCTCCTTCAGGGGGGCCATTTATAAGCAGTGTCAAGCACCTGCGCCATACTATATGTGTCAGCCGAGTGCGACGTAATCCTTTAATCGCCAATTGTTTTGTGACGGATTGATCGAATACTAGTTCAATACAAGGTCAGCTAAGAGGATTTTAAACCCAAGAAAGGGTCCGTGTATTTTTCGTCCATTTGAATTTTATATTTGATAAATGAAATTCGGAAAACAGTCCATTTTCTAAATACCATTTAGAAATGGTTAAATAAAACTTAAACATGACAAAGCAAGCAGACCCACAAATTAAAATATGGAGATAAGAGGTTTCTCCATTGGTTCATGGGCAGCGCCCACTGTCTAGTACAGATAAGCGAGTTCTGGTCCTGTATCCACAGGGACATTGCGGGCAGGGATGTACCAGAGGGACCAGACTGCAGCCTGACTGTTATATTACAGCAAATCACCGCTTTTCTTGCAACAAAGCCGTCCGAGAGGTCCCTCGTACGCAAAAGTGAGAGCAAACACTTTGTCATGTCCTCTCAAATATCTGTGTTCAGATTTCACCCCAAGCTGCGAATGGCCTTGTGTCTCTCAGCTGATCACTGAACTTATCTTTATGAATTGTGATAACTAATAATGGTTATGCTGACCAGTGGTAAACACCAGTGGTAAACACCACCGTCTGTTTTACCGTTACATTTATATTGTATTATTATTACTCAACTACTGTTTTGAGCTACTTTTACTGTACTTGAGTATGTACATTTTATAATACTTGATATTTCTACTCCACTACATTGCAGAGGCAAATATTGAACTTTTCTATTCAGGATGATGATCCAGCGACTGTCCGACTTTGAGACCTTGTATTTTCTATTCCCCTACAATTATTTTAGAACTTCTGCTCTATGAAATGGATTCTGGGGGGGGGGGGGGGGGTAGGGGGGGGGCGGGCTGTGAGGAAGCTTCCCCAGTCTTCTCCAGGTCATCAGCTTCCTAGCGGCCAGGTGGGGGCCATTCAAAAGACTGGCTCATTTATGGCCATTCTACATTTGAAAAAAATATATATTTATATCTTATATTATACGCACTCTACTGCAACGCACTCTACTCTGGCCTGCCAAAGAAAACAACTGACAGATTACAACTTGTTCAAAATGCGGCAGCCAGAATTTTAACTAAAACCAGGATGAGAGAACATATCACTCCAGTTCTTGCTTCACTACACTGGCTCCCGGTTGTTTTTAGGATTGATTTTAAAATTATTTTAATAGTTTATAAAGCTCTAAATGGTCTGGCACCTTCCTACCTCTCTGACTGCCTAGAGAGATACGTTCCAAACCGGGCCCTCAGGTCTTCAAGTGCTGACCTGCTCGAGGTGCCTACAATGACATATAAAAAATACGGTGAAGCAGCATTCTGCTTTTACGGACCGACAGTGTGGAATAAACTCCCATTACACTTAAGACAGGCAGCCTCTGTCGATAGCTTTAAAGCACAGCTCAAGACCTATTACTTCACTCTTGCTTTTAGCTGATTCTTTGGTTGATTTTTAATTCCTCACTGTATTCCCTATTTTAATGTTGTTTTATGCCTTTGCTTTTGCCTTTGCTTTTATTTTATTTTATTTTATTTTTGTTTGCTTTATTGTTAAATTGGTTCTAACTAATTGTATTCTTGCTCTGTAAAGCACTTTGAGCTGCATTTCATGTCATGAAAGGTGCTATACAAATAAAGTTTATTATTATTATTATATAAATATGATATAATTTATGTTATATCACATACTATAATACAACATATAACATTATAATATAATAATAATAATTATATTTAATAATATAATACATTACATCATTAATACATATTATATTATATAATATACATTATAATACATATTATAATATATAATATATAACATTTTATTGCAATAATTAATATAATATATAATTAATTTATATATATATATATATAATAATGCATAACAAATGTTATGCAATGTTATGGATTCCCCTTTTCTGTCTCCATCAGCTGTAGATTCTGTGGAGATTCAAGGAATGAATCCGTCGTCCACAGAAAGATGATGAGAAGCAAATCCAGTGAAAATCTGGCAAAAATGTTGCCGTGATTACGGGAGCTAATTCGCGTGCGACTGTCCATCTCGGCGTCTAGACTAGGTATCTCACCCAGCTCTCTCTCAGCACATGCTCTTGTCTCTTTCTCCCAATGCAGGTATTGATCTGGAGAACATCGTCTACTACATAGATGACACCCACTATTTTGTCATGACTGCTAAAAGGAAGAGCCTGCTGAACAAGGGGGTCATCAAACAGGTGAGCGAATCAACATTACTTTTGCAACCCCACTTTGCGAATCCCTTTATTGGTCCGTGGACCCCCGTAACTCTGAGAGTTACCGGGGTCCATTTGGTTCAATCTGTACACTTCTCAGAGTTACAGCCCCGAATCCCTTTACGAATCCCTTTATTGGTCCGTGGACCCCCGTAACTCTGAGAGTTACCAGGGGCCATTTGGTTCAATCTGTACACTTCTCAGAGTTACAGCCCCATGAGGGTCCATTTCTGGTTCCTCACTAACAAATAATTTATCTGGTGACCCCCTTAAGGACCGCTGGGGGTCCCCGGACCCCACTTTGAGATCCCCTGTTGTAGCCTACTGTAATCTATTTTCATTTATTATATACCAGAGGCACGTTACTTTATGATGCAAATGCTGAACGGCTGTCCGACCTTGTATTTTCTATTCCCCTACAATTATTTTAGAACTTTAATTCTGCTCTATGAAATGGATTCTGAGGGGGGCGGGCTGTGAGGAAGCTTCCCCGGTCTTCTCTAGGTCATCAGCTTCCTAGCGGCCAGGTGGGGGGGGGGGGGTCAGTGAGGAAGCTCCCCCGGTCATCAGCTTCCAAGCCAAATAACACTACATCTCTCAACACAGCCCCCCATGCTGAAGACTTTGTGACCCCTCCTAGGATTACTACACTCAAGCTAGAAAACCTTTCGCTGACCCCAGCCCTACAGCTGGTCCACGCTATGTCAGCAGAGCGCCAGGAGACTGACTGTCCAGAACCTGAGCATGGAAGAGGAGCTGAGGTCGGCCACAGCGTTGGCTGAGACACCGGTGTCATTCAGGAACACCATGCCGCTGGCGGGCCTCATCGGCCGGGGGAGGCCACGTTGGTGGCCGTACGGCCGGGGGAGGCCACGTTGGTGGCCGTACGGCCGGGGGAGGGCTGTGGCTCTACAACAGCCACCAGCTGTGGAGGCCTGGCTGCCTTGGCAGAGCGCCGGTCGCCAGCAGAGATCTTCACCACGGCTTTGGGCAGCGTGGTGGACACCCGACATGGACGATGCTCTGTGGGGAGAACGTGGAGAGGAAGCGTTCACTAGACACCACCATCATGACATTTGACTTCATCATTAACTGCTCAGGATTGGCATTTAAAGGAGTAGTTTACCAAAAAAAAATACTTATTTTCTATCAATTACACACCCTATGAAGCCTTGAATTCATGGATTTTTTTTTGTCTCATTCCTAAGCCAATAATTTTACCGTCTCCTACCGGCTAATGTATCCGGTAGGAGACACAAAGCAGACTCTTTGCGTCTCCTAACTGAAATACACACGGTCAAATTATTGGCTTAGGAATGCAACAACAAAAAACCATGTCCATGAGAAATTTATCATAATAAAAATAAGTAATTTCTTGGGTGAACTATTCCTTTAAGATAGGCAAAGGGACAGTGCCCTCAATACCCTCATACCTGACCAACTACTTCTCCATAGTGAGTGACACCCACAGCCACTAGAGGGAGCAGCCATGATCTGGTACCCCCACATTTAGAACAAACATGGGGGGGGGGGAAACGTTCTACTACTCTGCAAACAATATATCTCTGCCGTCGGGCAGAAAACAGCCAACTCCAAAATGTTCATTTTATAGGAAATTAAAAAACAAAAAAATGTTGGTTTAGGAGGAGTTGGGAGGTTTTGTTCATCATTGATAACAGCTGAATGGACCTCCAAGCTCACAATGATGTTGAGGTCAAAAGGGTGTGGAGCCTGGAGTCAGCAAAACCAGCTAACTCCACCCCCCCCTTGGTGGAGTTCGCTGGCACCATCCAATAAAGGATGTGAATCACAGGTTTCTTTCAAAACTGAAAGAAACCTGTAAAAAATTATATATCTCAGGAGACCACAAGGGGAGCTAAATGCAACTTTCCATAGAAAGGGTATCATTCACTGTCACAGTTCTCTTTTTCTCCTTTGTACATTGCACAGTGTTTTGCATTTGTTGATGATAAAAAGTAGTGTAAACTCTGACGTATGGATTAAAGCAAAAATAAAATGTCACGACTGAATCTTTTTTTATGTCCTAATGTGTCATTTATGAAACAGTATGAAAGGAGCCCTCCACACTAGCGCTGATTCCTAAACAATTAAACACAATATGTAAACCTTTGCTTTTATCTGAAATATCCAAGACCAGCATTTATTTGAACAAAATCACATCAGTTACAACAGCACCTTTAAAAACAATCAACTTTATTTCTTGTATATAAGACACCAAAAAGGTTTAAAAACCTACCCAGATAACATACGGTAGGCCTTCTGCTCGATCGCCTTCAGCCATACCATGTGGACGTTGTCGATCTTGGACACAAAGTCGTCCAGTCTGTGCATCATCATCCTGAAGACGGTCCAAGTGGTTTCCACTAGGAAGGCAATGATGGATTTAGCCTAAAAACAATGGAACATTAACACATTAAAACTGGGAAAGCACCCATCTCCTTTTAGCCATATTCTATTCTTTGGCTATTCAAACATAGCAAATATATAAGCTCATAGCACGGCAGTGACACGCTGCAACATATACTGTGTATGAAAATAATTGATGCAACGCAATTATTGTGGGCTTGCAGATCTGCTACTGAACACTTTTGTATGTAGGGCTTAAAAAGGGATGAAACCGTTCGTTTTCTGGTTTAAAGTTTAAAAACTACAGCAGTGTAGAAACAGCAGGTCATTTCATAATATTACAGTACAAGCACTAAGCACACTGGATATACACAGTGGGCACTTGTTAAATTGGCCGTTTTTCAAATAAGACCAATTTCTTATTTTTTTTAAGCAACGCAAAGTATACATGATTTGAACATCACGGTACATCATAATCAGACCTGAATTCGATCATTAAGGCATGTCCATGTGCTTTGACAAGTCATCAAATCTAAATCCAACACACCCAATAGTGTAGAATGTAAATACAACGCATCATTATCCATGTTTAATTTAAATCCAGCACAGCCATTAGTGTTCAATTTAAATCCAACCATAAAGTCTTTAGTTCAACCACTAACGAACCGTTGCAACCAGACAACCACACAATACACATTTTAACGTTTATACCTTCGTTTTATTTACCTACAAACGTTTCTCCATCGTCAGTTTACAACCAGCCATGACACTCAGGGGGAGTTTTAGTAGATCTACAAGATCACAGCGCCTAGCAATGCGTCGCGTTGAGAGCTTGTAGATCTGCCGTTTCTCTCCCTCTCGTTTCTTTCCGTCGTAGGACGAACAGCTACAATGATTTACACTGTTAGCGTAAAGGTGAATTAAACAGACATTTAATCAACTTCAAGGTTTCCCAACCAGGTAACATAATGTTTGAACTTCTGTCTGTCTGTCTGTTCCTCTCTATGGTCCCTCTCAAACAAACTGCAGCAACCAGAAGTTCAACTCTTTATATATCACATCCAGCCAATCACAAGGCTCTGTAGAGTGACGTCAGGCAAGAACCTCGCCCCCCATTGGCTGATATGGATGACCAACGGCAGACCCATAGAGAGACAGTTAACCACTTAAAGCAGGACTGACTTAAAGGGATAGTTCACCCAATCGATTAGTCACCCCATAGAGACTTGAATTCATGGATATTATTTTGTTTCTGTCGCATTCCCCTATTAAAGCTAATCATTTGTGACCAGTGGAACGCTAGGCAACGGTTCCGGTAAGAGATACAAAGGAGACTCTGTGTGTCTCCTACCGGAACCGCTGCCGGTCATCAAATTATTGGTGTTAGGTTTTATGCTATTTTTTATATAGTTTTAGAATTATATTTCACCTGTTTACAGGTCGAGGTGATTGATAGGTTATTTGTAGGTGGATAGGTCTCCCTAGTGGTTGTCAGGAGTTATTACATTTTACCTTTATTATTTATCTGTTCTATAAGTTTACAATCTTTTCTTGCGGTTATGGGACGGGAGAGTATTTTGTATATTTTAAGGGGATTTAGAGGTGATTTATTGATTAGTAATGTGTTCATGTTTCGACTGGGTTTTAGAGGTAGGACGCTCAAAAGCCGCCCTTGGGAGGGAATATTTTAATAGGACTCTGGAAGTACGTCACCAGTCCTTTATGCGCAGGCGCGTCTGTTACGTCCCTCAGTGCGTTGTTTGCTGTTTAAGAAGCCGGACGGTTCATTGGTGAGCAGAGACGCTAATATGTTATAAATGTGTATAATTGTGATGTAGAGTACTATTATTATGTTCATATGAGTGGGTTATACGGTCTGTAATGTGTTCTGTTATTGATGTTTGTGTTTGTTTGTTTGTTTCTGTGCTTACAGTAAAATAACCTGCTTTGCTACCATCGCCATTGCTTGCGTCTAGCTATTAGCTAACCCAGGCTATTACTAACGCCTCGTGTGTGGAGTACACGGGCTGGTCATAGCATATACTGTGCACAGTTTAGGTAGAAGTGTGTTTGTATTTGTATGAGTGTGTTTGGTAAATAAATGACAAAAAGACAAGGTTGTTATTTATTGGGTTTATTTGTAGTATGGTTGAGTGGTTTTCACTGACGATCCGGATTAAACAGTACCCTGTGCGGAGGGGTTTATACAGGTTAATGTAGTTAGTCTCGTATATCCGTACAGTTATTTTACATAAGTGGCCCGGTGCAAGCCACAGGTTAACAATTGACCAGCCCGTGCAGCGAGATTCGCACGGTTAAGTCCGTTGTTGCCAAAAAGAGCGGCGTCAGCCGTGTGATGAAGAGGAAGGACGCCCGTCCCTGCATCGAGAAGCAAGTACAGGCCCATCCGTTGCAGCGCCTACACGTCGCCGACAGTACAGCACCGCTGCGGACGGCGGGAGAGGAGTGGAGGACGCGCGCGCGTGGAGGACGGCGTGTTGATCAACGTCCTTATCCCTGAGCTCAATGTGCATTGTGTGATAACGTTGCTTGTGACCCTAACGTTGCTCGTAACAATAAGCTGGCGACGGCCAAAAAAGAGCCGTTTGTCAGTATTAAACTGTGTCGATCTGAGGTGCTTATGTGCATGAAAATACCTCAACAAAGAACGTGCACGCTAATGGGGGATGAGGTGTTTCTTGCTAAGCTAATGGGACAACGTGGTGTTTCTTGGCTCTGAGCTGACCTGCTAACGTTAGCTTTCATTAACTCTGCCACTGCTGCTTGCTCACGTTTTCATTGACTCTGCCACTGGTGCTAAAGCTAACTTGCATTGACACTGCTACTATTATCTGCTAAAGCTAATAACGCTACTCTTGAGTGTGCAATGCAAGCCGCCATCTTGGATCGGGGGGATTCTTCTCAAGGTGAGCACTGAAAAAGGGTAGCGCTCTTGCTAAGCTAGTTTCATTGACTGTTGCTACGCTAATTCTCTTTGACTGCCACCATTGTGTGAAGCTCACGTGCTAACGCTAACCTTGAGTGTACACTGCAAGCCGCCATCTTGGATCAAGGGGTCTCTTCTCAAGGTGAGCAGAGGAAAAAGGTAGTGTACGTTTCAGTGCACTGATTATATAGCTAGGATGTCACTTGATGACTTAAAAAAGAGGCGAACCACAGCACAGAGAGACTTCTCAAAGAGAGCTAATAAGATTGGTGATTCTCTGGACACATTTAGTGCGGATGAGATAAAAAGTGAACAGAGGGGGCTCAAGGCATGTTATGATGTATTGTGGGGAAGTACAGATGACTACCTGGGCGCCTTGGAGGAGGAAGCAGACACGGACTACAGCAAGGAGGTAACTGAAATGAAAGATAAAGGAGATAAATGTCGCACAAGGTTCAGGGAGACAATGGAGCAACTCAAAGACATATTATGGAGAGACACTGTGTCAGACAGATTTAATAAATTAAAAAATAGGCTAAGTAGTGAGTTTGACACAGCCAAAGGTCTGGAACAGAGTGAGATAACTCCTGAACAATATGAGGACGTGTGTAGGCGTTTGGAGACCGCTGTCACAGAACTTGAGGAGATAATGGACAAGTGGGCCCCCTTTGTCCCCAAGGATGAGGGGGGTGTATTGCGGGAGAGTCTCAAGGACAATGACCGAGAATTAAAGGAGGTTATTAAGACATTGAAGCGGCAAGTGCGTGGGTTTAGTGGAGGAAGTGAGACGCATGAGGACGCTTCCGAGATACACCCAGAGCCTGGGGTCCATGATCTCCCTGCTACGTTTCCTTTTGTTGATGGTGTGAAGGGTAAAGGAGATATGACCACCAACCCAAGCTTGCCACCATTCGCTGGTGTGGCGTCAGGGGGGCAGGACCACCAGTCTGGCGATATGCTAGGGGGTGGTGCATCGCTGTTTCATCCCCCAGGCCTGCCACCAATGCCATCGCTGCGGGACGCGAACATGATGCAGGATGCCCGGGTGCGAGGTATGTTGAGCAGCGGCGGAGTGGGGCGGGCGAGCGCTGTGCCCGGTGTCATGCCAGGCGCACAGGGCCCCACGATGAGGGCGGTGGCGCCAAAGTTGAAGCTGGTTCCTCTTAGCCTACCCAAGTTCCATGGAGAGAGGAGGAACTATTTCCGCTGGAGGGACAACTGGATTAAGCTGCAGAACCTGGCCGAGCCATCAGGCTTACCAGAACTACAATTGTTTCACTTGCTGGACAGTCTTGATAAAGCGGTGAAGGACGAGCTGAGACTGGATTATTGCCGTGACGCGATTGACGTTTTCCGTAGTTTGGATGATCGATACGGGGACGTGTCGCTTATCGCTGATGACATTGTAATGGAGTTACAAGAAATGCCGGCGGTGCGCGGAAATCAGCCAAGAGAGACATTACAGTTAATCCAAAAAGTGGAGCGTGCTTTGGATGACCTGACCGACTTGCAGTGTGGGGGGGCTGTCAACAATCCGTTGGTGGTCCGTGCTCTTGAAAGCAAGTTACCGCACGAATTACAAACACGGTGGCTTGTATTTCAATGTGACCCAATGAACAGGGTCACCGCGTTGAACCGCTTCAGTGGGCTTTTATATTTTCTACGTGGTCAGAAGATGGTCCTGACGCGGCAGGAGCAGTTGCAGGCTGGGCAACCGGACAATGCCAGGGCAAGTGAGCCGAAGCCTCGCAGCAAGCCAGGAGACAAACCGCAGGAGCGGCGTGCGTTTACCAGGGCAACAGTGAGCGGGGAAGAGGGCAGCTCATCGCAGGACCCTTGTGTGGCGTGCGGAGAGAATCGTCATACTGGACAGTTGTATCGGTGCAGGACCTTTAGGAAGGGCAGTGTGGCTGAGAAGAGGGCGCTAGCAAAGAAGGCCAGAGTGTGCTTTAAGTGCCTGGATCCACATGATGGGTCTTGCCTAAGAAACTTTTTGTGCAGAAATGAGGAGTGCAAAAGGGGCGAGGCTCCATCGGATCATCACTACATGCTTTGCTTCAAAACGCAACCTTCTAGTGACACTGTGCCCACGGACAATGCAAAGGGGAGTGTTGCTAAGGGGGGAGCTAACGGGGAGAGTAAGAGGAACCCCCGGGGCCCAACGGCGGAACAAGAGGCCATGTTTGCTGAGGCAAACCTGTCACCAGAGCAGTTGGCTGTAGTTCGCAAAGCCATAACGAACAAAGTGTCCTCAACGGTGTGTGCGGACAGTGGGAGGCCAGAAGATGGCCCAGTTCTCCTAATGTTACTCGACGTCACGACTAAACGGGGGGACTGGGTGGGTGCTTTAATTGACCTAGCCTCGGACACGAATTATGTTACCCACCAGGCGGCAGAAAGACTGGGATTGGATGGTGAGCCCGTTACGCTGGTCGTGCATGGTGTGGGTGGGATGGAGACCAAGGTCAAGACAAAGAGGTACTCTGTGGGCCTGAAGGTGGAAATGGAGAAGGGCACTTTGCACAGTTACGACATGATCTGTTATGGACTTGACGAGATTGCCAAAGTGAACTATACAGTGGACTCAGAGCGTTTAGAGGGGTTCTTTCCAGATGAGGTCCAGCCAGGGGATCTGAGGCGTCCACTCAAAGTGGAGATGCTCATTAGTGCCCGAGAGGGTCGTCTCGCCCCTAAATGGATGGGGAGGTGCGGTGATCTTGTTCTATGGGACGGCCCACTGGGGAAGACCGTCAGTGGGGCGCATCCTGATCTGTGCGAGGATGTGGAGAGAGCAGCGCACACTCATTTTGCCTGGTCCATGAGATCGGAGACCGTAAGAGTCAAGATTCCCCAGGACCATCCAGAGCAAGGCAGTGTGAGGGTTACGACTACAGCTGCCTGCAACGCGGGGGTCGTGTCAGAGGGCATAGCTGATCCTGCAGACGAGGCTGCGGAGGAAGTGCCGTTGGAGGGCACGGCGGAGGCTGCAGAGGAGACGGTCAGGGTGGCTGCTCCTGCAAAAGAGGTCGGGGAGGAGACCTATGCCGGCCCACACTCTGGCACCATGCCGGTGTGGAGCGTCGTGAATAGCAGCCAGGAGTGCCGCAAGCTGCCCTGGGCCCAGACTAGTCACGGTGGGAGGCTTGGAATGACGGAGACGACTCCAGCCCGGTCTGGTCACAGTGGGAGGCCAGATGCAGCGGAGTATGAACAGGAGACACTGGTTCTGCCGGAGCTGCTCGGGGAGGACTCCGTGTGGCACATCGTGGGGTCCACGCCAAAAACAGCTGTGGATTCTCTTGCCGTGGCGTCCGAGGATGGACTGCAGAAGTTGCGAGGAGCGGTTCTCGGGAGCCAGGTGGACCTAACGAGGAGCCACATCTTATCTGTGCTCTGTGGGGCCGTGGGCTATGTCCGCAGAATTCTGCACGTCTGGGGGCATGGCAGGACCAGCTCTCTGGGGCAGTGGGAGGCTGTGCTCTCAGGCAAGGAGCGTGAGGCGGCGGTCCTACAAATCTCTCAAATGAGAGGCCGATCGGAGCAAGAGTCAGAGTCCTGGAAGACTCAGTGGACATTATTACACCCAACTCGTTGCTGTTGGGCCGGGTGGGACCCATGGGAGGTACCCAGGGTTTGGATTTCCACCTACCCTTTCTGTCGACTTCGGGCAGTCCATCTTCGATGGCCAGGGAGTCATCCGGGACGTGAAAGTGCAGACTCGTCCGAGTCTGGCCATCAGCTGGTTCCAGATGAGGAAAGACGGGGTGTCGTGGCCATCCACCATCCTCCACAGAGACGTGCCGAGGCTGGTGGTTCTCATCCCATTTGAAGACCAACAATAAGTTGGGAAGTCCTCAGTGGGAATACCCATAAGGACTGGATAATTGTGTGTGTATTTCGTTTTCATTTGACCTAGTGGGTATTCCTTGAGGCGGCTGAGTGGTTAGAGGGTAAACCAGCACTCAGTGAGGGGCAAGGCGGTGGTGCCGACCTCCTAGATGTTAAAAGTAAAATATATTTGCTTCATAAAAGTAAACGTCTTCTTCTTTGAGTGCCTTCATACGGTTGGCTTTAAATTTTGAGGTGCAGCTCAAGAGCATGTTTATTGATGTGTGTGTTTATTGTTCGAGGACTTACGAGGTTATGTGTGGCCTCTTCGGTTTGCTAAACCTATAGCCCAAGTGGGAGGTGTTAGGTTTTATGCTATTTTTTATATAGTTTTAGAATTATATTTCACCTGTTTACAGGTCGAGGTGATTGATAGGTTATTTGTAGGTGGATAGGTCTCCCTAGTGGTTGTCAGGAGTTATTACATTTTACCTTTATTATTTATCTGTTCTATAAGTTTACAATCTTTTCTTGCGGTTATGGGACGGGAGAGTATTTTGTATATTTTAAGGGGATTTAGAGGTGATTTATTGATTAGTAATGTGTTCATGTTTCGACTGGGTTTTAGAGGTAGGACGCTCAAAAGCCGCCCTTGGGAGGGAATATTTTAATAGGACTCTGGAAGTACGTCACCAGTCCTTTATGCGCAGGCGCGTCTGTTACGTCCCTCAGTGCGTTGTTTGCTGTTTAAGAAGCCGGACGGTTCATTGGTGAGCAGAGACGCTAATATGTTATAAATGTGTATAATTGTGATGTAGAGTACTATTATTATGTTCATATGAGTGGGTTATACGGTCTGTAATGTGTTCTGTTATTGATGTTTGTGTTTGTTTGTTTGTTTCTGTGCTTACAGTAAAATAACCTGCTTTGCTACCATCGCCATTGCTTGCGTCTAGCTATTAGCTAACCCAGGCTATTACTAACGCCTCGTGTGTGGAGTACACGGGCTGGTCATAGCATATACTGTGCACAGTTTAGGTAGAAGTGTGTTTGTATTTGTATGAGTGTGTTTGGTAAATAAATGACAAAAAGACAAGGTTGTTATTTATTGGGTTTATTTGTAGTATGGTTGAGTGGTTTTCACTGACGATCCGGATTAAACAGTACCCTGTGCGGAGGGGTTTATACAGGTTAATGTAGTTAGTCTCGTATATCCGTACAATTGGCTTAGGAATGCAACAAAAACAAAAAAATATCCATGAATTCCTCTACAGTAGACAGACATAGAGGATCTGGTATGAGGGTTCTGGGGCTTGAGTGGTTAATGCAAACAGTGTTGTTGTTTTTTTTTGCATCTCAGTTAAACTTTGACATTTAAATGTGTGTGAAGCATTTCAATGTCTACAATAGCCTACCCGTCGTTGCTTACCTTCACTATCACGGGGACGTCCCGTAGCTCCTACATGACCATTGAGGCTTCACCCTAGCTGAGGTCACCATGAAGGCCCAATTATGTGCTGACCTTGGCTTCAGGACATCACAAGGCAAAGGAGGGCGAGCAGTGAGCGCAGAGCAACACTGACCTCAGGTGGTCGTTCAGTGAACTGAACACTGCTCTGGTTTTCTGCTGCGACATTACAAAGTCTAAACCAGTTGTGCTATAAACACGCCCCCTTCTGTGGCCAACGCGGAAGTGCCTCTGCCTACAACCCTGGCCCTCTTTCTGTTTATTGGGGCTGTAGATGAAAATACATCAAGTGCTGCAGTATTCTGCAAAAATTGCTCAGTGGTGGTGAAGAAGGGAACTTTCAGACAAACCACAAATGTGTGATAGATCCTTAACTTACAGGAAGTATAACACGGGAAGCTCTGACGAACGTTTGCTGTGTACATAGCAATAGTCCGGGAGCCAGGCCCAGCCCTCAGGATGTTCTCTGCTAACTTTTTTTCACTATTATTTCCTGTTAGCATATACCTTGGGCCATCACAACAAGTTCATACCGAACACCCCCAACTCGGGGCCGTTTGGTCTCGGGGGCCCCCAAACCCCTTTTTTATGTCTCTGGCGAAATTATGTTAATGGTAATATAAATTTACAAAAATAATATAATTTGTATATAATTTGTCTTACACATGAAATTTGGCATGGAGTATCCTGACACATAGGGATAAGTAGCAAAATAGGATGCTGGTGCTTGCTACCATTGTATTTCAAAATATCACCCACAACATCTCCAGAAACACAACAAAAAAAAACTGTCCGCTTGACAAATTCTCATCAAATATGATTATTTTCCAACACTTTATGGTGAATATAATTACCTCTCTTGTATATAGAAAACTTCCCACATTCATAAGCTTCAATTTGAGCCCAAGATTACCTTTCTATCTTAGAAATTACTGTTTCTGAAGCCATAATACTGCACTATACCTCAAATCAGAGAAAATTTAATATTCAGTCAGTAGCTTTCCAGAAGCCTAGAATGTAACAATAGGTTCATATGTACTGCTAAAACTGTTATCTTAAGTTTGAAATATGAAAAGTGAATAATCCAGCAGGAAAACAAATGCTTTTAAATGGATTTGCGCAAAATAGTCCTGTCCTGTCCTGTCATGTCCTGTCCTGTCCTGTAGATAGGTAGTTATATTCACCATAAAGTGTTGGAAAATAATCATATTTGATGAGAATTTGTCAAGCAGACAGCAATTTGTTTGTGTTTCTGGGGTGATATTTGTGGGTGATATTTTGAAATACAATGGTAGCAAGTACCAGAATCCTTTTTTGCTACTTACCCCTATGTGTCCATGCCACATTTCATATGTGTAAGACAATTTATGTCATTTTAGTAAATTAATATTTCTATTAACATAATTTTGCCAGAGAAATGTACCAAAAAAAGTGGTTTTGGGGCCCCTGAGACCAAACGGCGCCGAGTTGGGGGTGTTCAGTATGAACTTGTGATGGCCCAAGGTTGCCTATATGCAAACAGGAAATAATAGTGAAAAAAAGTTAGCAGAGAACATCCTGAGGGCTGGGCCTGGCTCCCGGACACATGGATCAAATGAAAGCTCAATTTTATGTTAATGTTATTAATGAGAGTCCACTACAATGTTGTTTTTTCCCCAACAAATTTCAGACATTCTCAAGCATGCATTATTTTGTGCACTTTAGATGCAACACATTAAAACATGAAGTTCATAAAATGTACAGATTCTGCAACATAGTTAGTCATACTTCTCTCTTTTATCTTTTTGTCATCGGCTTCCTACCACAGAATGAAAGAACGTAGTTATTTTTGTTATTATTTTTGGGTTAGTTAGTTATATGTTTTTTTTGTTTTTGTTTTTATAAATAACAAATATGAGAGCTACTGTCATTTCTCCTTCCATCCCTGCGTATGGCTGACGTGATGTCAGACATTTCATCACACCTTATTAGAGATAAGAGTGCTGAGGACAGCATTCACTGACTACATGTTTGAAGAAGTCACTTCTCTGGTTCAACACATTGAAACTGGTATTTATTCTTCTTTTATTTATCTAAACAGTCAGAATAAGGAATAATAGCTATTTAACACTTATTGTAACATAAATATCCAGTGGTGTAAAGTAACTAAGTACATTTACTCAAGTACTTTACTTAAGTACAATTATGAGGTACTTTTAATTTACTGGAGTATTTTAAAATTTCTATACTTTTACTTCTACTCCATTACATCTCAGAGACAAACATTGTACTTGTACTCCACTACAATTATTTGAAAACTTTAGTTACTAGTTACTTTGTAGATTTTGATTATTATTACGAAACATACATTAACCACTTCAGCCCTATTTAAACTTTGGCTTTTTGAAAATAGCAGATCTACAAGCTCACAATGCATCGCATCGCGACGCATTGTGAGCTATTTTCAAAAGATTTTTATACATTTGAAAACTTGGAACTTGGAAATGGGACATTCTGCATAATGTGTACTTTTACTTTTGCACTTAAAGTATATTTAGATAGTTGATACCAATACCTTTGTACTTTTACTCAAGTAAATTTAGTTTACCGGACTTTTACTTGTTTTACATTATTTCTACATTGCAGTATTGATACTTTTACTTAATAAAACATTTGAGTTCTTTTTTCACCACTGTATATCACTAACATTGCCTCTAAATAAGGGTTGTAAATGTTGATGTGTGAAATGATTCATCAGGTGTATTTAGGACATTATAAATGGTTATGGAGTCTTACTGAACCATATGCAGGAAGACATTAAGACAATTAATAAATGGTGTAATAAAACAAAGCTTTGTTTTGTTATTTTAGTTTTTTATGACCACGACTGCTGTCTATCACTATAAAACCATGGATCTGTCTGGAGGAAACAGCTCTTTCTGGGAGGACAATGACAGGGATGAACATGCTGAAGTCCACGAGGATGAACTCAAGAAATCCCTCAAGATCGTGTCCCTCACCATTTACAGCCTGGTCTTTGTGCTCGGCGTGTTGGGGAACGGAGTTGTCATCTGGGTGACGGGCTTCAAAATGAAGAAAACCGTCAACACTGTTTGGTATCTCAACCTCGCTGTGGCCGACTTCCTCTTCACAGCGTTCCTGCCCCTGAAAATCACAGAAACAGCTCTGGACAACCACTGGCCCTTTGGCAAATTTATGTGCAAACTGAACCCTACCGTTCTACACTTAAACATGTATGCCAGCGTCTACACTCTGATGGTCATCAGTGTTGACAGATGTATATGTGTGGTGTGGCCAGTGCGGGCCAAGAACCACCGCAGTGTCAGAAAGGCGTCTTGTGTGAGTCTGGGTGTCTGGGTACTGGCCTTGGCTCTCAGCTCCCCTTACTGCATCTTTCGGGACACACAGCCCTCCTTCCATGATAAGGACATCATCTGGTGCTCCGACAACTATGCACTCACCGATGACTACAGTCCACCTGCAGTGAAGCAGTTGTTTAAGTTTCGACTTGGGGCCATGATCATCACTCGCTTCCTCGTGGGATTCGTGGTCCCTTTCACCGTCATCGTCTCCTGCTATTCTGTGATCATCTACCGGCTCAGAAGGAATCAGTCTCTGAACAGCCACTCAGGTCGCCCCTTCAGAATCATAGCAGCTGTTATCACCACTTTTTTCCTTTGCTGGGCCCCCTTTCACATCATAGATCAGATTCAGTTGGTGAATATCTTGGTAACATATCACAGTGAAACGCTGCATAATGTGATCATCATTGGGTTACCCATAGCTGTCAGCCTGGCATGTCTCAACAGCTGCCTTAACCCAGTGTTGTACGTGTTCATGGGTCAGGATTTCAAGGATGTATTTCGCAAGTCTATCCTGAAAGTGATGGAGAAAGCCTTCACTGAAGAGCTGCCTCAGACCAACACTTACACAAACCCAGGGATCATCAGTCATAGCAAAGATAATCCCTTTTCTGAGGCACAGTTGTAGGGTTATTAGAATTGATTTTAATAAGCGCAATTGTAAAAAAAAAAATTTAAGTATTATTTGTAATCGTAGTCACAAAACCCATTTTAATTTTGTGTTGGCCATTGGTTTATCAAGATTTATGTTTAGCAGGCATATGATGATGAACACCAGCTTACAACTTAATTTAAGTTGTAATGGTTTATTATGATTTTGATTAGTTTATTATTATTTATTTTCATTATTATAATTTTTTTCACAGGAAAAAAAAAACCTGTGGGGAACAGTTTTATAATGTTTTATTTAAAATTCAGTTCATAAGAAATGCTGCTACAAGTGGGAGCTAATTATAATGCTGCATTTGATAGAACAAAACATTTGAGGATCTATTTTGTAAATTATTTGTATTATTAAAAAATTTCGTTCAGTTTATAAGAAATGCTGTTAAATGTAGGAGCTCCCTGCACTTACAGCATATAAAGTTTTATATAACCCGGTGTTTTCTTTATTATTATTTACAGTAGCTCTACTAGCCCCCAATAACTCACATCTGGCCATCAAATACCGCAGGACCTTTTTTATTGTGTAAAAAAGGCATATTTAGCAACCGGACAGAATGCCCCCGCCCACTGTAAAAAATATCGCAAAAATTGCTAAAACTATAGAAAGCAGTAAATGAAAAAAAAAATAACACTCATCTTTTATTTACTTTAATTACAAGCTAAAATATAAACCTTGGTTGTAAAAAAACAAAGTTGTCCTTTAAATGTTTTAAAGAACGCTGTTTTGTGTTACTGTACATTTTGACAATAAAAAAAAACAATTTAATTAATTAATGTTTTAATTGGCTCTTAATATTGGCTATCGGCCTCTTTGATCACTACTAATCGGTATCGGCGACGGTATTGAACATGAAAAACCCATATCGGTCGATCCCGATCAACTTTGAAGACAGCTGTCATCGAGGGCTATATAAAAAAACACAACTATTTTTTAACCTTTTTGAAAATGAAAATGTCTCACAAAAAAAATTAACAAATGTATAACTTTCTATACAGCTATTATAAAGCTATTATAAAGAAAATATACTTTGAAATTTGTACTTTTGAATCTTTGAATATTTTTAAAAGCAAGTACTTATTGGACTGAGCAACTTTCACTTTGAGTCATATATGACCAAGAGTGACTCAAATACTGAGAAACTTTCACTTTGAGTCATAATTAAGAGTGACTCAAACACTGAGTAGGACTTTGTCTACTACTGGGCATGTTCTGTATCCACCACTGCTGCAAAGCAAACTTATCCTAGCCTCACGCAGCCAGACTATCTCAGTGCGTGGATATGAGTCTGGTGCTTATTATAGAGATTGCTGGCTTTTCAGAGGACAGTGTTAGGATGTTGAGGTCAGGAGGAGATCATGTTCTACCAGTTCTACCTTACCAAACCAAACTAAGGAGCTTCGATAGTTGTGGTTTCTTTCCATTACTGTGACATCTTGATGAGACATCTTCTATCATGATGAGACAGTCCTTGCATAGTTGTGATGTAAGGCATGCCGATGGAACAATGGAAAAAGAAAGATTAGAGTCAAAACCATCATAGTGTACGTACATGATGAGTGATTAGATAAGGATAAAGGGCATGACAGGATTTAAAGGAATGCAGTGTCACAACTAATGTCATGCAAGGACTCCTAACTTTGATCAGAGGTGAGCAAATGTACTGTATAAGCTGGAGGTCTGATGGTGATTGTGGACCCCAGGCTGTGGAAAAAGGGTTTCCACTGATTATGATTGTAAAATCTTTTGAAAATAGCAGATCTACAAGCTCACAACAATGTGTCGCATCGCTTGTAGATCGACTATTTTCAAAAAGCCAAAGTTTAAATAGGGCTAAAGTGGTTAATGTATGTTTTGTATTAATAATACAAATCTACAAAGTAACTAGTAACTAAAGTTTTCAAATAAATGTTGCCTCTGAGATGTAGTGGAGTAGAAGTAAAAGAACTGAAAATGCAAAATAATTCGGTAAAGTAAAAATTCCTCAAATTTGTACTTAAGTACAGTACTTGAGTACATGTACTTACTTTCCACCACTGGTTCTGAGCACAAGTCTAGGTTACTGTAAGTTAAGATGAGATCATTACTCACCGGCTGCCACAGAGCTGAGGTCGAAAGAGAGAAGCACTTAAGTGTCTACATTGTGTAAATCACAAGCACATGGTTTTCTTATCGTAAATATGACGTTTTGCCAAATTCTTGCGTTTAATCCAGGTCCGTTGTTTTGCTTGTCAAGAGGCTTTAATAGAAAGCGGATTTCCTTCTACAACTGGGAGGCTTTCAAAATAAGAGTGTGTTTTATTTCACACAATTGGAAACGTGTAATGGCCGCGTTTCCCAACGAGATTCGTAGAGATGCTGCGTTGAGATCCTGCGCAGGTTGTACGACGGGTCTAACGTGCGTCCACACAATCTGCGCAGTACCATAGCAGCCACGTAGATTTCAGCTCATGCGCTGCCTACGCAGCCTGCGTAAGAGCCTGGGACCCGGCGAAACCAACGCTCTACCCTCATTAGTAGCAGCTGGTTCTGCCCAACGTGCAATCGCTTCACACGTCCACGGCGTTACGTTTCTGCTAAAACTACATTTGGGAGACAGAATGGCGTATCCTACTCTCCTCCTACTTCTGCGAGAGGCGTAGCCCTGCAGTGCTCTCCTACGAAGCATTTTGTTACTAGCGCCCTGGGGCGGTAGTAACACCCCGTAGCGAAATAGATCTATGAAAAGACCGACCGACCACACACACACACACACACACACACACACACACACACACACACACACACACACACACACACACATTTAATTTATGTATATGTATATGTATGTATATATATATATATACACATATATATATATATATATATATATATATATATATATATATATATATATATATATATATATATATATATATATACACACATATATATATATATATATATTGCGGCCGGGCCGGTGCGTAACGACAGCTTGCAGATCTTTTTTTTTTTGGGTAGGGTGAGCGTCCTCTATGCATGAACCCGAAGTTTACAAATTGTACTGTACTCTCACGAATGATCTCTGATCTGATCATCTGATAAAAATATTAAGCAAGCCAAGTTAACTAAAGGACGTAAGACATGTATATAAATTCTATCTATCTATCTATCTATCTATCTATGTCTATATCTATATCTATATCCATATGGCAAGTTAACTAAAGGTATATAAATGATGCTGAGCTAAACATGTTTCCTAAATTTCGAAGTTTTATAGTTAAACGTTATGATGAAAGTCCCCAGTTCCTCTCACAAAGTGACAGCTGTTGCGCTCGCCATGTTTATGAATGGTTAAAACATCTTTTGAAACTAGCAGATCTACAAGCTCACAACGCTTCACAAGCTTGTAGATTTGCTATTTTCAAAAGATTTTAATACATATTAATTTTGGGAAATGGGACATTCTGCATTCCTTTTGGTATTTTAAGTATATTTAATTTACTTGCATAATGGGGACACTTTAGTGTTTTATTTAACTTGCAGATGTCAACTCACCACTGTAATTTCATTCATAAATATATTATTCAAAAGTTGTATTTGGAGTGGACTGCTTCAGGACATCTGACAGTTGGCTCTGGTATTTTTATGATCCATTTCACTTTCGCAAAGGGTGTTTAAACTGCAGTGTAGCGTATGACAGCCCTACGTAGTTTACGTCGGCCTTACGTAGACTTCGTCCAGGAGGTCTTTACGTCTATGCTGTCTCGCGAATGTAGTTTTAGCACACACGTAATGAGAACCTGCGACGATGGTGCCTCCTGAAGCCAGTTTAGATACCACGTAGAGCACACACAGCTGCTACTAATGAAGATAGATCGTGGCGGGGTTGCTACTGCGCAGGTGCGTGGAGGCTCTCACGCAGCTTCTAGGCTGCGTCTGAGCTCAAAGTCGTTTGGGAAACCTGGCCAATGTCATTTGACAACACAGGTTGTATTTTGAAATCTGCCTAGTGGAAGTAGATTAAATGGACCGAGGGGTCTCCGACTGACTGATCGAAATGTTGATTTTCAGGTGGCAGTGCCAGGGCCCCAATTGGCTCGAGGGCCCCTGTGCACGGGAGCAATGTGCACAAGCCATAATCCGTCCCTGGGGCTCCAGGTCAGGTCCCCAGCATAATCTTGAAAAGATGTGAAAAATGTGGTACTTTGCACAATTGGACGATAATGTGTGACAGTGACAGTCAAGTGAGCCAATGAGAGGAAATGATTGGTAACCTGCTGCTGAAGAGACAGGAGTCAATGGACTCAAGGAATGGAATATTCTAGATACTTTAACCCATTAAAACCAGGAAAGCAGAAAGCAGGAATAGCAGATCTACAAGCTCACAACGTGTCACTTTTGTGCCACACGCTGAGCTTTTTTGGGGGGATTTTTGAAAAATCTCGAAAGTGTTTGAAAAATGCTGCATACTTTAGATTTTTTTTAACACAAATTCTATTCTCTCCTGGGGGTCCCTGCCACAAAACATTTTCAGATGGTGGTCCGCGGCCAAATATATATCAATTTGGGGGAAGAAAAGGTTTGAGAACTACTGATTTAGAAGGCATTTGTATAATCGGCCTCAAGTCTTAATGGGTCCGTTAAAGGTTCTATGACATTCATTTTCACTTTTTTTATTTTCAATGTTTGATTTGGGGTTTTATGACCTCAATTACACCCAAAACTGAACTTAAAACATTCAGTGGATTTTCTGTGGTCTGGGGTTTTCTGAATAATTAGGCTGAAAAGTAATCTGAGCTTGGCCCTTCGACAGTGAGGTCACTGTCGAATAATCCCGCCCACTCTCCTCCTCGCCCCTCCCCTCCCCTATCCTTTCCTTTGGGGGGGGCGGAGCAGAGGCGATGATTGACAGGCAAAATCCCTCACCAGCGACACCCGCAGGCAAAGATTTCTTTTTTCATTGCAGTTGAAAAGGCTTTAGAAATGTGAGAGAAAAACACCTGCCATTGATCACTGGAATGGAATTTTCACTTAAAACTTTTTGTACACTTTTGAAGGACCAGGACAAAGACTTTGAATGTGGTGTAAAAGTGAATGTCATTAAACCTTTAAACATTTGAATAATATGATCTTCAGTTTTGGAAAAGGTAGCCTCTTTGCTCAAGTAAATACTGAAGTATTCAAAAGTACACCTTACATTTTCTTTTTTAATATCAATGCATTACAAAAACATGCAAAAACATTGTTTCAATTTAAATTAAATAAATAAATAATAAATTGTTGGTATTACTTTTCTATTTATATAAACAGCATGTACAAGTTTCAAGATTTATATTCAAATGTCACAATTAAGTGAAAATATTTCTTATAATCCATAGCAATAGGACCAGTGTTGGACAAAGTATTTAAACTCCTGGTCAATATTACTGAACTACAAGTGAAAGTTGCTCTGTCAAATTTGTATTTCAGTTAAAGAACTGGGGTACTTGCTTTTAAAAATACTCAGGTATTCAAAAGTATAAATTACAAGGCTTCAGGACGCCACAAGGCAAAGGGCGGCTACTTTTAGAGCAACCCTGACCTCAAGTGGTCGTTCAGTGAACTGAACACTGCTCTGGTGTGCGTTCCACAATTTAGTCAACAAATGATATGGAATGAAGCGGTGAACACAGGGCAGGAATTTCATGATGGAGGCCATGGTCGCCGTTGCCCCTCAGTTTGGCCTTTTGCCCCTCAACAAATGACCTGCTCTGAGGCCACTGTGGCCTTAATGCCCCGCCCACACTGCCCCAGCTGATTATACCAGGGCCGGATCGTCCATAGGCTAGGGGGTGAGTGCCCCGGGGCACCAATGAGGACACCACATGATTAAGGCAATTCTTTAAAAAACAACAACAACAAACAACAAACAAGAGTTCTGCACTTTTGTTTGTGGATTTTGAAATAAAAATCTAATCATATTCTGTTTGAATTCATGTAATTAATGTACTGGGGTTTGATCCTGGCTCAGGATAATTAATATTACACATAATTGCTTATCGCCTCAACTGCTGATCTATGATCATTAAGCTGCTGAAATGGTTGCTTGCAACAATTGTTTTATATATACTCTGTAATGGTTTTGCATAGTCCCCATACTGGCCATTATGATGGAAATAATTATATTTAACATAGCATTGCGTTCAGATTTATGGTATGGTATGGGGTGTGTATGGCATGGTATGGTATTTGTGGGCCCATGCTGCTATGGTGTCATATTTGGTGAGTTTGTACTTTAGCTAATATCATGTAAACCAGTGGTGTCAAACTGGTGTTTCGTCAAATCTGGCCCGCGATATGATTTTAGAAAATGCCATTTAATACTACCTTTTAATGGAAAAAAAAACGAGAGAGAAAAATAAATAAAAATAAAAACGCTGCCAGCTGCACTGAGGCTGGGTTTGAATACTGGACAAACTTGTTCTATGAGAACAATGGCCAAGCCGTGAAGCCACAGCCAAGGTCAGTGAACAGCTTATTATAAGCGACTTTGGGCTTCTTTTTCTGTAAAGTTGCTTGTAAAATTAGTAGTTTTGTGTGGCTTATTTATAAAGTGTACTTGCTTATTTAGGTACTTGCTTATTTAGGCTTTAGAAAAAGAAAAAAAAAATTAAACCAATGGTTCTCAAATCTTTTTATGAAAATGTTTTGTGCCAGGGAGCATTTGTGTTGTTAGAATGTTTAAAAAAAATATTCCAAATATTCTTTATTTTATTGCAAGAGTTCTTTTTAATAGCCTATGTACAAGCTCACGTGAGCTTGTAGATCGGCTATTTTCAAGTAGCCGATGTCACTAAGCCACTTCTTTTGGGCTTATTTTCATAGACCTGGTTGCTTATTTCTCTCGCAAAATATGGCAACACTGATCGCAACAGGTCCGTTGTGCACTTTCTCAATGATCAATGAACAATATAAAATTAATAATAATACTTCGCTATAATAATATTATAAATATATAAATAATCAGTACTCAAGATGACTATATTTTATTTCGGTTACACAACTAAGCAACAAAACGTTGTTCTTTTCAGGTAAAATGAATGATTGTGAGTGACTGGGCACTGTCATTACATCTGGTCTAGGGCACAGATGTAATGACTTTTTTCCAGGTAGCGTGCCTTTGCGTCTGCGTTCAGCTTCTCTCTGTATGGTATCTCTCTGTCACGCATTGCCCGGTCCATCTTCTGTCCTTTACCAATAAATTCGCTGTAGTTCAGGACACGTCGTGACTCGTGAGTAACTGTCAATGTTGTTGATACGAGCTGTTGTTATGGAGCTCACCTAATATGGCCACCGGAACTACTTCCGTCTAAGCTTGGCCACGCCTTTTGCCCGTTCTCTATAGCCATTCCATTCACTGTCCACAACTGAGCAGTGGTGGAAAACCTCAAATTCTTTAAGTAAAAGTATCAATACTACAATGTAAACATTGTCTGTTACAGGTAAAAGTTTGGTTTACTTGAGTAAAAGTACAAAAGTATTGATATCAGAATGGACAGAAAGTTTTCAAAATGCCAGATCTACAAGCTCATACTGCTTCGCAATGAGACACAGTGTGAGCTTGTAGATCTGTTATTTTAAAATAGTCCAAGTATTTATTTGTAGGCAAACCTAACATGGGGCGAAGCACAACATGCTGCACAGGATAGGACCAGATGGAAGCAGATAGTCACAGCCTTATGTTCCACAGGGAACGAAGATGTAATTAAGTAATATACATGTCACAGTACGATTGGAAAACCAGTCAGATTGAAAAAGGTGCACTCGGTTTCACCGACGGAGGTGCGCCGTCTGGCCCATGCAATAGGGCAAGTGGACGCTGGTGTTCCGTTATGCAAAGTGGCAGCATTATTTGGTGTCAACCCTGGTAACATTTTCAAACTTAGGACCAAGTTCTGTGAGACTGGTGAAGTCAACAGGGAAGACAACAACCCAAGAAGACCGGTTCCTCACCCTTGCTTCACTGAGGAACCATAGGTTTTCTTCCAGAGATTTACAGGCAAGATTTGCAAGATATGCTATGGTATAAGTCTTCTCTGGATTGAGGGAGGCCCTAGTGTTGAGATCTCTTGGGGCCCCTTGACTGTTTGGGGGCCCATGTTTGATGTTTTTAAAGGGCCTCGAATGGATTGGAAAGCTGTTTATTTATATATATTTTTTAAATAATAATTTGAGGAGATCTCATGGGGCCCCCTGACTGTTTGGGGGCCCATGTTGGATGTTTTTTAAGGGCCTCGAATGGATTGGAAAGCTGTTTATTTCTATATATATATATATATAAAAATTAAAAAAAAGTACATCAATCCAGTCACACACCTGTGACTGGCACACACATGCCTGCATATGGTACCAGGGCTAACACCAAATAATGCGTAGTCTTCCTAATCAGATAATGAGCAGCCATTTTGCTGCTGCATTCTGGGAAGTGTAGTTCTTTGCTTGAGCAGAGTAGGTGTAGTGCTGACTATATATGGGCCAGTAGGAAGATGATTGGAACTAAAGCTCCAGTCCTGAGTTTTGACTCAACAGAAATCTTTGAAAAAGTTTAATCTGCAACACAATTTTATACAATATGTAGTGGGGGTCCCTGCTTCATCTCTCTCTCAGCTAAGGGGTCCTTGGTCTGAAAAACGTTGAAGACCTCTGCTTTAGACCTTTTTTTTTTTTTACAGTTTGAACAAAATAGCCTAACCTAACCTCCCCCCCCCCACACACACACACACTTTTTTTTCCTTGTACATATTTTTTACTTTTCATACCAGTAACCTGTAAGCTGATTGTATGATGTTCTGTATAGTAGTGTGTATATCTGTCAGTCTCTTATATGTCATCATGATTTGTGTGCGTGGGGATCTAATTTTAAATAAGCTTAGTGCTTTATGAGCCTTCCAGTTTAGTAGACCTTGTATTGTGAATTTGTACTTCCATGTACTGTTGTTCTCATGTCTTACTAAATAAAGTACATCAATCAATCAATCAATCAATGAGTGGGTATCGTCCTAATTCTGCCTAATTCACCAAACCAAACCTAAAGCCACATGTTAACTTGAAACATGTTGTGCAGCTAATTACAATTTGAATATATTTGGGCTCTCAGGTGAAAACCTGACAATAGCCAGACATTAGCCAACAGAAACTTCAGATAGCCACACATGTTGGCTTTGACATGGTAATGTCTGTTTCACTTCAAATTGAATTGTTCTACTTTCAAATGGTTTATTGGGGCTCCTTAAAAAAGGTCAATAATGAAAGTAGCTATTCTTCATCATAATAACATTTTTAAAAGTGATATACTGTAGTTATAGCAGTGACGGAGACAACAGACTGAAAAACAACGCTGTATAACTGAATGCCACCATGCCACCATTGGAGAGAAAGAAAGAGTGCGAGATGGCAATTTTATGTGATATTATTTAATTTCATAACAATTCACTATGAATATAACTTCTAATGAAGTAATGAGATTGGATTGGATTGGAATAGAATTAACAGACAGACAGTGGACACACACGCATACAATTATTCAGTGTGTGAGACACTTTGAGAGCCACCGCATGAACTGGCAGGAAAACATGCACTTACAAGTTATTATGGTTTATTTCTGTTACATCTACAAAGTCAATGTGGGTATACACACACACACACACACACACACACACACACACACACACACACACACACACACACACACACACACACACACACACACACACACACACACACACACACACACACACACACACAGGCTTGTACTTGGACAGCAATTTTATGAATACCATTTATTTCGTTATTTTTGAATGGGGTGAAAATTGAAAATTGGGGTGAACATTAAGTTATTTAGTGTTCAAAACACTGTAATAACACTGAATCAATTCATAGGTTTAATCTTGTATGAATCATGACACAAGGGTTGACATGATGCATATTAAAGCTAGCTGTGTTATTCAGTCTAAAGTATCCACCCTATTATTTCTTTCTCTCTGGCACCATTGGCAGAGAGAAAGAAAGAGAGTGAATCGACCAATGGGAGCATCTACCTTGCATAAAGCCTTTAAAAAGTGTCTGAAAAACCTGGAATTTGTCATTTACTCAATCAGTCTTATTGTCTGCAGAGAACCTTCTTCATTCCTGGGCGTTTGTAAAGCTACAAGGTACGTTTTGACATTTGTTAATCGTAGTATTTCCATTCTACAGATCGGCGTGTGTGTGTGTGTGTGTGTGTATGTGTGACACAAGCAATGCTAATGTTGACAGCCAATTTTAATAAGTTTTAGTCATAGTCTTCTGAAATAGTTTTAGTCATAGTTTTTCTCTCTTTTAGTTTTGTAAAGTTTCACTGTCCACAAATTGAAACAAACAAGTACTAAAAAGAAAAATGCACGTTTGTGCTTCATTTAAGACTGCATTACACTTTAACCAAAAAATGTTTCATTTTAGTCTACTTACTAAAGCAGACTGTAGAATTAGTTTAGCTATAGTAAAAAAAAAAAACACACCAGATTACCTGATAAATTAACTTTAACTTGTGTGCTTATCTTTGAATGATATTCCAAAGTGTCATTCTCTAGCCATGAAACACATCACGGACACAGGCATTGACTTTTAAGTTTTAAGTTTTCAAATGTATAAAAT
>NC_137610.1:45143791-45193791 GCF_963280865.1 Gymnoscopelus braueri | reverse complement strand
ACACACACACACACACACACACACACACACCTCACCACCTGCTGAGTCTTTGATTAGACCACGCTCTGTTATTGAGGTCATTATTGAAAAATAACAAACCAATGAATTCACTGATTGACCAATCAGAATCAAGCATTCAACCAAGCCGTGTAAAAATGTGGTTTAATGTATACGTTGTCATGTGTGTTTGTTGTAATGTAGACAGTGGTGTGTGTTTAATGGATACATTGTGTGTGTGTGTGTGTGTGTGTGTGGGTGTGGGTGTGGGTGTGTGTGTGTGTGTGTGTGTGTGTGTGTGTGTGTGTGTGTGTGTGTGTGTGTGTGTCCTACTAGATGGTGGTGTTGGACAAGGAGGAGATCCAGAGAGTGGTCATCTCCTGTAATGCTGCAGCCAACGCCGAGAGAGTACAAAGTAAGAAACAGGGTCAATTTCTGATGGCAAGTTAGAAGTCCAGTTGTCAAAATTACAGACAGGTGTTCCTTCATGGCGGTTTTGAAAGAGAATGGGAATGGAAACAGGGCGGTAGTTGCCAGGGTCTAATTTGCTTCCTTTTTTGTACAGAGGGGTTACTCTCACAAGTTTGAAATCTTGTGGGATGTGACAGTGACTGATGGAGAGGTTTTTTATATACAGTATATTAGTTTTTATAGTTTTTTTTATAAGACATAACAGACAGATACATCAACAAGACATAACAATAAGACAAACAAACACCAGACTATAATGCATGATAAACGTGAGAAATTAACCATAACCATTATCATAATGAGGTATAGGCAACCACAATACAATAGTTGGACACATCAACAATTGGGCCTGTACAAAGTAGAGCAGTCACACAGCAGAGTCAAGATGACCCGTGATAGGACCCCAGATGTACTGGGGGATGGAGAGGTTTGTTAACTTATGTGGGCAATGATTGGGGCAATAGAGGTTTTAAACACATCTTCAGTTGTCACCATGGTGAGTTTAAAGTAATCTTTGCTTTTACACCTATGGATTTTTGTTAAATGCTTGGATGTGCTTTACACCATAAAGGACCAGTGTGGTTGCAATGGTTGTAAAGAAGTTGTTAAGGCGATTAGCCACATCCAGCTTTTTTCAGTAATGAGCGTGCCATCCAAATTAATGTTGATGTTTGTAGATCTGGTTTTCGGTTTCTCACTGTAGCCCGACTGTTTAAATACCTTCCAGAGCTCTCGCGGTTTATTTAGGTTTTCGTACATTTTTCGAAAAATGTTTTCGTAAACTCCTCATTTACTAACATGAGTAAATGAGGAACAGTTGCAACTTTACAATAATGTCCCAATAACATATATAAACTATTAACAAATACTTAACACGTCATTGGTAAGTAGTTTACTAATAGCTTATTCATGGTAAAAAATATATATGTATAAGGCATAGTTATAAATCCTTAATGTACAGTTAACAAGTCATGAATAACTCATTAACTAACAGTGTGTGGGTGATCTATTAACCATCTATAAAGCATAGTTATACATCCTTAACTAACTGTTAACAAATAATAAACAAGTCATTAATAACTCATTAACTAATAGTTTATGATCTATTAACTATATAACGAGTAGTTATTATAAAGTGCTACCCATTTACCTCCCCTTGTGGTCTCCTGATAGATATTATTTCAGGCCAATTTCGAAAGAAACCAGTGATTTACAACCTTTAATGGATGGTGTCAGGGCACTCCACATTATGGTGGCAGAGTATTAGAATGAGAGTTTTCCCATGTTTGTTCTAAATGTGGGTGGTACCAGATCATGGTCGCTCCCTCTAGTATTGTGGCTGTGGGTGTCACTCACTTTTTGGAAGTAATTAGACAGGTATGAGGGTATTGAGGGCTCTGTCTCTTTGACTATAATCACTGAACATAATGAAATGAAAAGTCATTTGTTATTATGTTTGAGCCCATTATCCGAAAATAAAAAAAACTGAACTGAACTGAACTGAACTATCTTAAAAAAACAATCCTATTGGTATGAGGGTATTGAGGGTATTGGTATGAGGGTATTGATAAGTAGTTAGACAGGTATGAGGGTATTGATAGTTAGACAGGTATGAGGGTATTGATAAGTAGTTAGACAGGTATGAGCGTATTGAGGGCTCTGTCTCTTTGACTATCTTAAATACCAATCCTATTGAGTAGTTAGACAGGTATGAGGGTCTCTTTAACTACCGGTATCTTAACTCTCCTCTTAATAAGCACTCTCTCGCTGATTTCTGGTTCAAAACCAGTCTTTCTGAGAGCTCACTTTGTGGCTGGTATGCAATTAGAAACTGGCCCCTTTAAAAGTCAAAGCATAGCCCCCGCCCCCTCGAACTGTTTACAGTTTTTCTTATATATTTTTTACAGTTTTTATGATGTTCTGCATAGTAGTGTATATCTGTCTGTCATTTAATGTCTCTATGAATTGAGTACAAAAGACCCCAATGGAAACAAGCCATAGGCTTTCTTGGGTTTTAAATCCTATTAGCTGACCTTGTATTGAACTGTACTTTCATGTGTTTTTGTTCTGCAAACTTCTAATTAAGTATTCAATCATTCAATCAATCAATCCAGGTTCAATCTTCCAGAAGATGGCACTGACGGATGACATATTCAACCTCGACGCCGTTGAGAGAAGCAAGGCTTTCCAAGATCTGTACTTCCACAAATTTGGACGCCATGCCGACGCGATCAAAGAAGAAATTTGGATGAAAACGTTGGCCGGCATAAACGAGGACAAAGTGCTTCTTGACGAATTAATGAGAGGCAGGGGACATTGTCACGGACACACGGAAGAAGAGTCGATGAAAAAAATGATGAGATGGCTGTCGAAACAGGTTGTCCAAAAAACCTTTCAAAAGGCCACAGGAGCGGCTAAAGGAGCGAAATTAGTTAACACCTCTACCGAATTTGGAACTTTATTGCCAGGTATCTCGGCGCTGATAGGACAAACCGTTGCAGAAGTGGTGATCGTCAAAGGAGTGGCCCATTACCATTCGGGAAATGTCACAAAGTGGGGGACTTACGTTTTCATGGAAGATAGATTTACCTTCCATTTAAAAAAAGGGGGGAAATTAATGACAACTGGGCGTACATCACGACAGGACGTGTGGAAGGAAAGATATGCGTTGGCACGTACTGCTCCCACGACTCACGCTACTGGAAGACGTACCGGAACGAGTACCGAGGATCACACTGCGACACGTTTGAGATGTCAGCGGGTAATAAGCAGATGGGGTCGTTCCAGGTGCGTGTGTGGAGCAGTTCAAATAAAGTCATCTGTCATCTGGACGAAGTGTTCTTCAGGGATTTCGTCCATGTCGGCAGGGAACTGAACGGTCGTTATTGCGTCGCCCACGGGAAAGGGGAACTCTGGGGGACCAGAGGCGGGACCGTCTCTATTCACCAAGGGATGTGTGGTGCCACCACTGGCTAAAAAAAATGTAACACAAAATGTTTGTTTCAGTAAAAAATGTACCTCCACTGGCCCCAGGGTCCCTTTTCTGGGGCAAACATTTGGTCAAATAGATCTACAATTAAATTAGGCTTTTCTGATATTATATCCACTTTGGAATACTACTGTACAGTATTCTTGTTTTTACTTGTTGTGAGTAAATGGCAATGTAGGCCTATAGTGTTGAAATATTGCTGCTGGACTGTTTGATACTCTTGTTTTCATTATTTTTATTATTATTTGGTAAGACTCTTAATTCGACCCTGGATGTGATAAAGTGTTTTTTTTTTTTTCATTTTTTCATTCAGTTTCATGACTGTCTTGCTTGTGGCTAATTAAAAAATGTTGGGTCCTCTGTTAATCTATATTGTCAATGTTAGACATACGACTCATGGCTGTAGGCCATTGGTTCCGAACCTTTTAGCTCAAGACCACAAAAATAAATTAGACATTTGCCCGGGACCCAAACTAGTGAAAATAGCAGATCTACAAGCTCACAGTCAGAGCCTGCCCGTGCATTAGGCAGAGTAGGCAATTGCCTAGGGCACCATGAGGCTGGGGGGGGGTCACCAAGCCTAGATTTGTTTTATTTATTTTTTAAGAATTGAAAAAAAAATATTTGTGTATTTTTTTTATAGTGTCCGGAGACCCCTGTCCAGGACAGGCTTCAGAGGCGCCTCCTCAGGAGACTTGGCTCAGATCTGAACCCATTTCGCAAAATAATTTCCCTCATAATATGGGGTCATGGTATAAAAAAGTTTGAGAACCCCTGAGCTATAGAGACATGAGCTGCAGTATGTGATGGTGATCACATTACCTCAAGTGTCTCAAACTAAAGATATTACAACATTTATTGCTAGAAGGATGCATTCAAGGCCAGGTAAAATCCTGCCTATAGGGAATCAAATTGCTCAGGGCCGACACTGCTCAGTCACAACGCGCTACTTCGTGCCGCGTTGCGAGCTTGTGGATCTGCTATTTTCACTACTTCTTAAACATTTTTTTTTATGTATTTATGGAAATTTTATTTATTTATTTTATTTATCAAATACTTGAAAAATGATGGAAATTTTTTTAATTGATGAAAGGTGACTTATTTTGTTTAAACGTTTAAAGTCAGAGAGCAGACTTGGAATTGTATTTCTTGTAATTGTTTTGGGGAAATTAAATAAAAACTTAATTAAAACATGCTGATGTTCTTTGAACAGTGACATGGGCAACTATCCTCCGGCCCACAAATTAAACCATAATAATTCACACATTCAGCCACATCTATTGAAAATGTGTTTAATTTTTTAGATTGTAGAAAAAAAACATTTGTGCAAAGAAATGTAAAAATTTAGTAATGTTTTAGTCACGACAAACAGTAACAGTGTAGCATTATTGCAACACAGCAGAAAATGAACATGTGAAGCAGGAATTAAAGCTTGAATCTGTGATTCCAAACAACCCGATGAACGTCCCACAGATCTGTGACCTGGGCCATAGTTTGTTGTCAATTTAAAAACAGACAGGCGTTTAGGAAATATGGTTAGCTGAATTGTCATAGGCATTTCACCAAAAAACTCATCTGGTACAGTAAATGCACAAATCATAACGTTTCTCAAAATTACAAGGACCCTTCCTTATTCCATGTAGTGTTAAATACAGCTCAGTGAAATCAAAATAGATACTTCTGGGAGCTGATGAGCCTCAAATGACTAAGCTGCACTACAATAAGTTTTGCTTTTTAAGAATTCAAATGATCAATTAATATCAAAATGCAAACCATATTGCAAATCTTTGTTGGATATTCACTAAAGCTAGGACGAAAAACAGCTCAGATGTACTGTGAGGGTAAATTCCCCATTAATCCTGTGCCAAAGAGTACATTTTAGCCAGTTTTCACTGACACACTGCCAGGAACATAACGTACTGTGACACATACAGAAACATAGTTCAACTAGGGTTCTCCCAACACATTTAAATTTACATCACAGGGGGAAAAAAATAGCATTCAGAATTAAAAGGCACAGACTCATGTGGTTCTATGTGTCATCATCATTTGCACAACAGAAATCAATCATACTTAAAACATAATACCCAAATAGGTTGACCTAGAATGCCACGCAAAGCTTTAGCTGGGGGGCTTACAATTAGAACGGTTCAGCCTAAAATCCCCAGTAGTGGACCCTACCAAGATAAATGGTACGATCCATAACTACCACCCTACAAAGCCACAGAGCAGTAACTACATGAGAACTAAAATTCAGCGGGGAAAAAAAAGATCTTCTGTCCTACCAAACGTACTGTTGGAGCAGCATTTGTTGTTTAGTATTGATTATATTATATAAGTGCATAATGGATGTGAAATGTAAACACACTCGTGACCTTTGAAAGACAAAACCTAGTTACTACCATCTGCCTTTGTAGGGAAGTGTAGACTCTACCAATATACATGTATGACACTTTTCATCCCCGCTCCCTTCTCCTCAGCATTGGCAGTATTTGACTGTGAAAGAGAAGTAAACTAGTGCTTATAAAAATTATCCGTCAAGTGGAAGTGCCGTTTTTTTCTCTTTTTACTCTTATCAAATCCCTTTAAATCACCAAGAGGCAATAGAATAAGTTGAATATATTCTGTTGAATATAAAATTGGCCACTTCCTTCATCTGGGTCCCCAGAAACATTAACAGGACCTCTGGTACACCTGGCATTAATGCACCCCTCCTATCCTGATCGCATGCAGAGATTATTAGTCTGCATTACATTTACACATGGCTTTAAAATGGCTCTCCAGTAAACACAGTATACATTTCACACTTCATGTGTGACATGGAAACTTGTCCTTACTCATTCTGGTAATCACTTATCTTAAGAACAATGTTAAGCGATTGTGAAATCGCACATCATGTCCGGATTTCATATTTCGAAACAACCATTTAAGAAAAAGCAGATGGCATTTTCAACCCGCTACTTGAAATTCACACTCTAAAGTCACCTTTTCAAACTTAAAACCATGTATCGGTCCTCACTACAGGAAAACACCATTCATGTCTAATCACTCTGTCTCAGGGGCGACCAGTGGATTTGTTTTTATTTATCGATGATACAACATTGGCTACTATTTTAGCACACAAAAATTCCAGGATCAGAAAGGCCGTAGTTTCCATTAACTTGAAATGTCCGCAGATGACCGATGTCATCTCAACTGCAGGTGAATTCTTTAGCCATCCACAGCCCGCCTCTGAGTCAGAATAAGTATAATGAAATGGCACTGTCTTATATTGAGCATGAGTAATGGCTGATAAAGTTGAAAACGTAAAGATTTCTTTCAACATGCACTTTCTGTGTGGATCCGTGAACATTTAAATGTGCCGTGTCTGTAGTTTGGAGATGTAGTGAGTTTACAGTGTGATCAGCCAGATGATAGATTAATGTCAGGTGGGACAGGGGCATATAGATTCATATGGTCCATATCTACTGAGACAGCAGCCTGGTGTAAACAGTTAAACAATGCTGATGTCAGAAATCTGATTTACAACACATCATGAAAACATCCTGAGAACAACTCTTTCTTTCTCATCCCTTGTGGAAATTTGTGGAATCATTCACTACACCTTGACTTTGTGTGTATGTGTTTTCTTTTCTCTATATGAATATTTTTCTTTCTTTTTAAATCTAATAAGAAAATATTTGTGATTAAATGAAAAATATACAATTAATACAATAGAATACAGAGCTGTATGTTAAAGGTGATTATATAGTATATATAAAAGAAACAGGCTGATTGTATTACGTCTCCCTTTTACAACGCACACACAAATAATCCTTGGTTTGAAGGCAGAGAGGTAAAGTGTAGAAGAAGTGACAGCTTCTCCTGTGGATCAGGAGAATAAGAGACGTGATGCTACAGGAGAGATCAGGCAATGGCTTTGGCTTCTGGTAAGAAAGCCTCCCAGTACTTTATCAGCTAGAAGAGATAAGAAAAAAAGGAGATAAACAAAAATAAAAACATTACATTTACCCAGATCTAAAAAAGAATCATTGGGCCTAATAAAAGAAAGTAAAGTACTGCAGGGAAATCCATAGTCCCCCACCGATTGGGTTTTTAAGGTTAGGTGACCTACCTTTGGTGCGTGCCACACTGCTTTTCCTAGATGTCACCCGTTACCAAGTTTGGTCAAATAGCCGATCTTCAAGCTCACAACGCATCGACGCGTTGTGAGCTTGAAGACAACTGAATGTAGATCGGGCTTAGGCCTCTCGAAAATATGTGCATGCAAGTGCCGGTGTACATTCACACCAAGCATGCGTGTAGCGTTAGCTATACATAATCAACTCCTCATCCCTGTTAAAAACACAACTTTCCGAGAGTGAGATCTATCCTTCTAATGGATTTTGAATGGCAGTCAATGTTTTATCATTCATAAAATCGATCGGAATCGTTTACGACTATCGTTGTCGCTATCATTTTTAACAACATTCATAGTTATCGTTATCATGCTCTGTGTGATCGGTGCTTAGTATGTCACAAAATATCAACCATATTGTTTGAGAATTCTAGAAATATGGCACACACCTTAAACTGTATAATGGAGCAAATGTGCAAATAGCACTGTTAATATGGTTATAATAAGCCTACTGGTCTACAAATCTACTGAAACATTTGGTTGCAAATATGAGATTTGGCATTACTGTAAATGCTGGTACATTTCTAATTAACCAGCATAATGCCTTCTGTTTACAAAAAATACATTTCACTCATACCAAATTACAAATTCAGTGAACAAAAATGTGTGAATCCCACTATGTTGTGAAAACATTTGCAAGTACACAATGTGGCTGGAATGTGTCTACATCTCATGAATGATTCCCAATACACATAACAGTCAACCCTTGTAGGAGCACTGCATCTATTGCATAAAACAACTGAAATGTATGCCTAATAAAGTTTCTATGCCTAAAACCTTCAAAGTGATTTAAAAGCTTGAAAGTGAGGGCAGTGTGTGGGACTCCTACATTCTCATACATTGGATTATTAATTCCACTATACAAAAACTCACCTGTTGCTGAGACTGAAGCAAAGCTTCTAAGTATTTAATGATCTGTCTTTTGAAGTCTCTCGCCTTCTCTTTCTGTAACACAAAAGACAAGTCATCACACACTGAATACATGACACATTGTGGACCCATTAACTAATGATTAAGAACTTCTTAATTGTCTGCTGCATTGTAAAATCCATCTATTCACCCAACACACCCCGATGTATGAATACAAGTTTTTAAAGCATTTAACAGCTTACCTCAAAGCGGAGCACCTCTTTGCGTACGGTTGCAGATATTCTGTCAAAGTCTCTCTCATACTGAGTCACCTTACCCTCCCACTGGAAAGGAAAACACACTTTAATTAATTCAATGTATTTGTTAATAGATTTTTTTTTAAATAATTTGTCAACTCTAATAAATACATAAGGTGCTCATGAAAAAATGCAAAAATCTACAGAAATAACCAAACTTGTCTATCTTCAGGAACACTTACAGGGAGATCTATTCAAAAGGGGTTTATTTGATCGTCTACCCATTCCATGACAATAACCATACATAAAAATTGCAATCAGTTGCAGTTTTTAATCAAAATTCTCTGAGATGCCCTGGCTTTTTAGATTATTCTCCCTTCCCTCCCTAAGCGTACCTTAACACATGTTCTCTTTCAATTACCAGTTAAATAACCAATTAGCTACACGTGTGTGAGCACTATGAGTTGCGTCATACATCTGAGATTTCTTCCTTGGCTTGCTGTAGTTTATCAGGTTTGTTGGCCCACAGCAGTTTGGCTTCAGTCTCCCTTTTCTTCTGAAGCATCGTCTGGGCATCCTGCCAGCGCTGCCATGCCTTCATCCTGTTGTCAAATGAACCCTGAGGGACACATACACACAATATTCTATATTTTACCCCACCCCATATCTCTCAAATGTCATGAATCCTATCCAACATATGCAGTATCTTGCATCATACATAGAGGTGGGCTGTTATGTGCCACATTTACTCAGTTACATTAACTGATTTACTTTTTTTATTAAACCGTTTTTGAAAGTACTTTGAATGTAGGATGCTTCATTCCACTTGAGTATATTTAATTCCACTGGAGATCCATCAGCATCTTGCTTCTCCTTTGCGCACCCATGTAACACCCATGACACTGTTTCACCGCTCACTTCTGTGCTGCGTTAAACAACACAACTTGAACAATTGTGTTGAAAAGTTGCTAATTTGTTCTTAGGTAAAACAATGTGCCAGTTACCAACTTTTAATGGTCACAATGTTATTTAAACATTTTTAAAAAAAGTATCAACCTGGGCCACCAAACCAGTCCATTTCATTTTACAGGCATGCAAACAGCCCCGAAGTGAAAAAGGTGACAACATGTTGTTTTCTTTCGGGTCAGGTGTCACACAATTGCCCTATTTGGGTTCAAAAAGGTGACTGTAGCTGAAAAGTGACACTTTTGCATGTCTGATTTTATGAAAAGCTGTTCATTTTATTAAGGTAATCATGCTCTATGTAGCCTACATCAGGCTCTTATTCTGCACTTCTGTAGTCACTGGTTTCTTCTGAATATCAAATAAGACACTACTTATTAACTTGATACTTTAGACAGTATGTGTATGCTGTTCCTGATATGGTCTGTATCGACAGAAAGTTTTTTTTAAAGTGTTTCTTGGGAGCCGTTTTTCCCCCAATTATGTTTACTCAAGTAGTTATTTGTATGACTTCTTCTACTGTGTCATTTTAAAGTACAGGTTTTGGATACTCTACCGACCTTTGATTATATAGCATTTAACATCACCTCACCAAATATATGTACAGCAACCTGACAATATCTTAAGATCAATGTAGTCAATGGGCCGTATCGACATAACATCCCATAAACCGGCATCAATATATTTTTCATACTTTAGCATTACTGATTTTATTAGGACGGGACAATAGAGAGACAGTAAAGCCAGGACATACAAAAGAGGTCCCAAGCCTGGAATTGAACCGCAGACACTTAAGCCAAAAATGGCTGAACCACGAGGAAGCCTGGTCTTATTATTCTAAATCACAACAACTCAAATAGAATATCCTATCCTACAGTATACAGCAAAATCCTCAGTGTTCATTTATCCATTTGTAACTCTGAAAGTGTACAAATGTAAACAAATTCACCCTTATGTTTGTACAGTGCACTCTCAGAGTTAAATTAACAAACACTGAGGATTTGACTGTGTACCACATCATGTGTCAATTGTGTTTTGTTGTGCGTACCCTGACAACTCCCAGCAAGCGGATGTAGTCTGCGAGCATCTCAGCGAGGCAGAAGGAGTCGTTAGCAGCTTGGTCCTGGTGGATCTGTTCCATCTTGTCTTCTACCTCCGCCAGCTGGGACAGCGCACGAGACAGAGCTGTGTTGTCCTCTGAACTACCCAACATCGCTACGCTTTTAGCAAACCCTGCTGTGTTCAGACACAGCTCTGGACAGGAGGCACGAAAAAAAACATAATTAACATAATAACAAAAATAAGTGATCAGTGATAATTGACGATTGCATTACATTCTTCCACTGCATTTCCACAACAGCCTGTAAAGTACGTACTGGTTGTAAGTTGTGAATACAAACTATGCCGCCACTAACGCTAAGAAGGTCAAATGAATGAAGGCAAATGTAAAGGGGTGTGGCCAACCTTTTCTGTGGCCAACCAGAGAATCGACCACTCCATGGAGCTTCCTGAACTGCTGGTCAGCAGACTCCACCTCCTGTAGTTTCTCCTCAAACCACTGCAGAACAACATAGCGCCATTATCATCAGCAGTGTATCGTTACTTGTCACTGATAATAACATTTAAGTAGAACAGTGGATCTCAACACTAATCCACCTGGTACTGGAAACCTGGTACTGCTGACTTGCTATCCTACCATGACCTTGTAAATCTATTTGTCTAATAAGAGACTAGTTTTGATCTGGTAGGATGGAAAACCAGCAGTATTTGGCGTCTTTGAAGACTGGAGTCTTTTTGGGGTTTTGAAAGAAGTTGTGACTTCATTCATGTAATGCACTGCTACAGACATTCTGATATTTATGCTAAGCTAGCCTGCACACCCCACTAATAAATATACATGATGTTCACTAGTGTTAGCATGCGGCATGGTGCAGCCAGCCACAGTTCCGTAAACATGATCATTTGAAATTAAAAAGGGAACTTGTGGTTTGGGGCTGACAAAAAGTGAATTACATTACGCTAGACCTCCAGAGCGGAACCTGGTGACAAACCCTACAGAGCAGCTCAAAGTTACAGACTGAGGCATCAGACTATAATACGATAGATGTACTTTACTCACCACATCGGACTCATTCATCTTTATGGTCATCTTACTGACAGCATCTGATGCCCTGCTGATCATCTTCATAAAACCTGCACCACTCAGAGCCTGGGTGCTCACCGCCCTGGGTAACTGCACACACACACAAATGTTCCTATTCCAAGAATAATGTATTTCCCTGTATAAACATAATAATATATACGAAACAGACCGATACATTTTTTTTAAATATATATATATATATATATATATATATATATATATATATATACATACATACACAAAATATTAAACTATAAATATATTAAACTATAAATAAATGGTGTCTGTAAGGATCAGTCAACAGTATTTCAATATATTCCACACACTGTATACAGTATGATACTCGTCTACTGAAAGGCTTCCAGGTCTGATGGCAGGTTGACTTAACACATTGATTGCCAAGATCAAAAAAATTTGACCCAAAGACCAAGGAGATATGATTTTTTCGAAGATCTAGACTCCTATCCACTTCCTTGTTAACTTAAAACTTAAAAATTATTTATCTCGGCTCCTGAGTACTTTTTCTTTTCTCAATGAAAAAGCTCTGGCATAAAACTGCAAAAAATCTGAAATAATTCTGGCAGGCAATGTGTTAAGACTGTAATCTCTGTACATAGTGAATCTAGCAATGTAGCATGTAGCGAACATTAAACATACATCATCTCTCTCCAGGAACTCTCTGACATCAGGATCCTGGAGGAGGGAGGGGTGACACACCACCCTCTGGAGATACCTGACAGAGGAGACATCAAAACAAATTAAACAAACAAACAAAGAGCACCCTCACATTGAGGGAAATACTGTTCATTGAAGCATCTTTATTGCCAGTAATGTAGGACATAATGGAATTGGTTTTGGTCAAGGTGCAAGTCAGAACATGAAATGTAGGATAATAAACAATTTACAAGACAACGACAATGTGCAAATGGCAGTATCAATGTGCAAATTGCAGTGTGCAAGATAAGGACATGAAATACACGATATGTTGCGCAGTAGCATATTTTAGTGCAACATATAGTCCATTCTTTGCACAGTTCAGCAGTGCTATGCATGTGGTAGGAGGAGAGAGGGAGCAGCCAAACTATACCAGCTAGTTTGGTGTTCCTGTTGCACAGAACATGAGTTGGGACTCACTGGTCTAATATTTAAACTGTTCCCAAACTGTTTGATTACTTCTTCTCCTTCACATTACCTCTCCAACGCAGCTCTTCTTCTCTCAACAAACTCTGCGGATGAAGGGTCCTCCTTTCCAACCTTCAGCTTGGTCATTCCTGTCCAAAACAACATTTGATCTCAGACCAACCCATCGTAGAAAATATGTTTCTAATATTGTCTTTTAATGTCAAGCACATTGAGCTTCAATGTATGAAATAAAATCTGACTTGATGTGTTTTTTCACTGAACTCTCTTCAAATTGATTTCAAGTGTAAAGACCTCATAGATCTACAGTATAAAGATCTATATAGATCTACAGTATAAAGATCTATATAGATTTACAGTAGTTCTACAGTATAAAGATCTAAATGGATCTACGGTATATAGACATATACTGTGGCTCTGTATAGAGATCTTTATAAATCTACATTATAGAACTATACACACACACACACACACACACAATGTCTGTGCTCGACTCTGCTGGTCTGCTATGTATATGACTACTACAATTTTAGCACTTTGATTCAGATTTTAACCTTGAACTGATGGATTTGCTGTGCATTACATTTTTATTATGTCTTATAAGAATGAAGACATTCCAGGGTGTTCGAATGCTAGTCTCCTGACCAGGTTTCACTTGGAAAAAAGTTTTGAATCCCAAGGAGACTGTTTGGTTAAATAAAGACTAAACAACATAAGTTAAAAACAACTCCACCTACCCATAATGCTCTTCTCTGGTGGGGGAGGGACAATGAAGCCGTTTGCCGAGTGTTTTTCAGATAGTTTCTCATAGAGACCCAGGAAGTCACTGAAACGCCTCCTCACTGTGAAAGACTTGTTCCTGAACATGGGCAGCGTGGTCTGGAGATACAGACAACCCAAACACTGTTAAAGATTCACTCCCAAAAGAACTGTTCCCTATTGGACTTCATGCCAAAAACCTGACCATGAATGTGTCTCGCTGTCCTTAAACCAATGCGATGACCCTGAATTATGTATGTCAGCGCAAAATAACAGATCACTGACATGCGCTGTGTAAAGTGTTTTATAAGCAGTATGCTGGAGTTTCTTGGTCTGACAGAACTAGGACCGTGTTTTGTGAGAGTAACTATCCTCACCTTATCTGGGTTAACCCGGAGTATAAATAATGGTAGTTTGCATATGAAGTTAAATGCTGTTGACAGAGACAGAGTCCTACCTGTGTAGAGACTTTGTACGCCATGTAGGCGTTCATACCATCCCCTGAAACAAACACCACACAGTTGCTGAGACCACAGTACCAATCCAGTTTGGATCATATTTGATGAAAAATGCATGCATGCGTAACTTTTTCTTTAATGAATAGAACCTTTCCTCAGAATGTGTCAAATATATTGTAAAGAACTGCTTCTGTATTGCAATATTGATGGGTGAAGGTTGGGTCATACATAAAACTGCATTTGTAGAATATATAATAATACAGACTGGTTCTTACCTATCTTTTCAGGGTTGGTGATAGAGATGTTGGTCTCAAATTTATCATCCTGTTCATCCTCTTCAAGCTGAAACATTAGCAAAGACATTTTAAATTCCAAATTTTTATGCAGGCTGGCAGCAAGCCCTCGACAGGCTGAATTAATTTGGATGAGTCATGTCCGACTTCCACTTCCTCCTCACAATACAATGACAGGTTCAAAATCGCAGTTTATTATTATTACATTGTCTCTATTATAATTATCTACTATACGGGTGCTACACCTGCACAGTCACTTCTCCGCTAATGAAATCGCTCATCTTTATCATTTTGTCATTTCATCTTTACTCAACTGTCAGGCCTGGTGGGTCTGTGTGTTAACCTGTGCTGCATTACATTTGACTGCTGACAACTTGCCTGCTTTGTGTCGTCTGTGCACGTAGGGACATAAGATAGTAAATACAGTTCTCACCAGCCAACAGCCTTTGTTTTTGGATGATTTTGTGTTTAGAATTATTTGTGGATAACTGTTGGATTTAACAGTAATGCTGTTGATTATACTGGCTTGGTAATGTTGTTCAACAACTTATACCTGACTGACAAAACCTACAGCCACTAAAAGGAGACCGATGACTAGTCAACTAGTTGACCATGGGGGTGGTCAGCCGTACAAAATATTAATTAATAAACTGTAAAAATATGTCAATTCACATTGTGACATTAAATCAATCGAAATATTTTATGTGAACGGTGGCACTTCTGAAAGCTTAGGTCTGTCAGTTAAAATGGAAGTGAGGGGTTTTCAGCAGCAGATTGTACTCTGTCTAAAGTGCAAACCTATGCAGTATTTCCAGAAGATTTCATAGGAAATCATGACAGTGCCAAATAGTAAATTCCAGGAGCTTACTGAATATTACACAACATATTTCATGTCATCGTTTACGAGACATTTTCAAATGTTGGACAGTTAGTTTTAGACAAAAAAAAAAGGAAAACAATAGTTAATACTGAAATGTACTGTAATATAAAAATATATATAATAAGTGTACCGAAGTCCTGACATCACTCCCGCAACCCCTGGGTCACGATTGTATGTGACTGTGTTTCTGTTGTTTAATAATTACATTTGATAATGTCTGTGTTTGGATAAATGAGTACTTTTTTCACCGTCGGTTGATGCTTCATATGCATACGAGTAAAATCGCGGGCTTATTTGTTTATTTTTGGAACACAGTTCTTATATGATCTTAGATGTATTTTCAATAAAAAGAATAACTGTGACCCAGGGGGATAACAACCTCTTGCAGCAGTGATGTCAGACTTCAGTTCTCTATATAATGTAATGTAATATAATATACGGTAATACAACAGGGTAGATAATAGAATATAGTAGAATAGAGTATATAATAGGTTAAACTGAATAGAATACAATAATAGAATACCTCCTCCAGATTGGCAGGCAGAGGTGCAGACAGGCTGGTAGCAGCAGACAGGGAGGGGACAGACACGGAGGGTTTGGCCGGCTCCTTCTTTCTGTCATTCCTAGGACTGTCCAGAGACAACTCCACTGTAGCTTCTGTTGGACAAACACCACAACGCCAAAATATGTTTCAATATCTTTTTTGATTTCTTCATTAAAACATCTATAGAACATTATATTTCCAAGCACTGGCATGCAGCGATGCATTTCCTCCACGATGACAGGGGAGGTTTTAAGCAGGAAATGGGAAAGAGAGTAATGGCACATTTTTTTTAACTATATCCCTTAATCAGATGATGAAACATCTTGTGACACATGTACCCCGGCTGGCCTGGGAACAGATCCCACCACAACTTTCTCTCTCCTACACCGTCTCCCTCTCAGCTTTCCTGTTTCCCTCCTACACAGTCTTTCTCAGCTTTCCTGTTTGTCTCTCCTACATGTCATGTGTCTCTCTCAACTGTCCTACTTTATGTCTCTCCAACCTTGACTGCTTCTCAGCTTTCCATCCACCAGTCTCTCCTAACACTATCTCCCTCTCAGTGTCTGTCTCTTTCCCTCTCAGCTTTCCTACTGTCTGTCTTTCCTACACTGTCTCCCTCTCAGCTGTCCTAGTGTCTGTCTTCTTCATTGATGTCCCACTGTCAGTCTCACCTACACCATCTCCCTTTCAAAATTCCTGTCTTTGTCTCCTATACTGTCTTCCTCTCAGCCGTTCTAAAGTCTGTCTCTCCAACATTGGCTCCTTCTCAGCTTTGCTAACATTTGTCTCTCGTATACCATCTCCCTCTCAGCTTTCCTACTGTCTGTCTCTCCTAAACGTGTCCCTCTCAGCTGTCCTACTGTCTGTCTCTCCTACACTGTAGTGTCTCCATCTCAGTATTCCTACTCCGTCTCTGAGGACTTCACTGCATGCATGCCGTGCCGTCCATTAACACTCTCACCGCCGGGCCCGTAGCCTACGGGCCGATAAATCCAACTGTACAGCGCCGATCCCGTAGCCTACGGGCTGTGGTGCTTTTTCCTTTTTTTCGAAAAAAAAAACTTTCAATTTTCTAGTACGGCACATTTCATTGTAACACCACCGGAAATGGAATTATTCCGGATCCCGTTTTGCAGATCCCATAGGACTCCATTCTAAAGCGCACACTGCAACGCCATTTTCTTCGATTGTAGTTTTTCTCCTCGCTGATCACTGTTTAACCTAAACCGTTCTAACTACAACATGGATGCCCCGTTTGACACGTGGATTGGACTGGTACACGCAGGGAGATCGCCGCGATGTTTACAAACAGTGCAGAGCTCAATCTTAAGGATTTTAACAAGGTCTATGGCAACGTGAAAAAAACAAAAAACAACAATAAAACGTTGGCACTGGTGAGTACATTATGAGATTAACCTCTGGCATTCAATGTGTTAAGGGACCTACCAGCAAATATGTCCGCGTCTTCTTCAGAATGAACTCCATTCGTTTTGGAGGTGACATCACTGCTGGTGTTGACGATGCTGGCCACTGTGGCAACGGCTTCTTCGGTGAAGATGTCACTTGGCTCGTCACTCAGGGGTCCAGCCCCTAAATCACCACTGCCACCAAGTTTGGTTGTGACCAGTTTGTCCCTCTGCTCGTGCTCGACACTGTTGGCAAAATCAACAGTCTTCTTCATGGGAGCCGTGGTAGTGGCCCCGAGTGGTTCACTGAATAGGTCCTCGTCTGGTTCATCAAAGAGGCTCTTCTGGGGAAATTTGGCGGACTTGGCCTGCAACGGTGCTGTGAACAGGTCACTGGGCTCATCTTCGAACAGATCGATTGGCGTCTGAATGGCAGTTTTTTTCACTTCTGAGACTGTGGGTTGGGCCGCACTTGTGATGTCCACCACCACCAAAGGATCAATGATCTCACTAACAGGAACAAGCACAGACTGCGTTATGTCATTGGTGGGTAAATCACTGACGATGTCCAATAGAGGCGCACTGGAAGGTTCTTTTTCTTCCTGGTCCAATAGGGGAGCACTGGAAGGTTCTTTCACCTCCTGGTCCAATAGCAGAGCACTGGAAGGTTCTTGTTCTTCCTGGTCCAATAGCGGAGTGCTGGAAGGTTCTTGTTCTTCCAGGTCCAATAGCGGAGCACTGGACGGTTCTTTCACCTCCTGGTCCAATAGAAGAGCGCTGGAAGGTTCTTTCACCTCCTGGTCCAATAGAGGAGCGCTGGAAGGTTCTTTTTCTTCCTGGTCCAATAGAGGAGCACTGGAAGGTTCTTTTACCTCCTGGTCCAATAGAGGAGCGCTGGAAGGTTCTTTCACCTCCTGGTCCAATAGGGGAGCGCTGGAAGGTTCTTTTACCTCCTGGTCCAATAGAGGAGCGCCGGAAGGTTCTTCTACTTCCTGGCCAATGACACTTCCTGGTGTGTCATCGCCTGGGTGGTCAGTGATGGTGCCTTCAGATGGAACTTCAGCTGCACGTGCTGTTGGGTCAACAGTAACACCCTCAGCTTCCACCAGCATCTCCTCTCCTGGAGCGTCACTTTCATTTCCCAACAGATCAACAAAGTCATCTGACGGCTCGTCTGAAGCCACTTCGGTCGCTGAATCTTTCTCTTCTTCTGCTGTGGCACTTTCCATTATGGCAACCGCATCACTCGGAGAATCCGCTTCACTGCTCATCAGGTCGACAAAATCATCTGAGGGTTCACTGGTGGCCTCGCTGGCCGCTGGCTCATTGGCCGACAGGCTGCCAAGGTCGCTCAGTGGATCATTAGGTGACTCGGGGGAAATGGTGTCAGGTGGACTGGTTATAAAGTGGTCCGTTGGCAGTGAAGTGTCCATTGTGATCAGTGGAGATTCAATCTACGGAGTAAAGGAAAAAATAAGGAATATAAATGCCTTCTGATGGTGAAGTGGTTATGCCTTCTGCCTCCAGAACAAGACCCACATTACCAGTGCCTTCCTATAACTCCCCTTCATTGTCTGCCTCTGACCTTTATAAACTCTCTATTAATGAATATGAACTCTCTAAATGTAGCCCAGGGGTTAAGACCATGTCTCTGGAATCACGTGCCATGCTGGGATGCTTTAAAATCTCTCTTTCAACTGTCTCTATACATAATTGAATACAACTCCCTTAAAAAATAAAGTCCAAAATTCACTGTTCATTCCTTGTGTTGTGTGTTTATAAAATATATTCTGACTCTGTCCATATTTAAAACTTACTGCATCTGGACAAGAGAGCTTGCTCCCAGAATGCAGTCCCCTGCATAAATAATAAATTAAAAAACATTTGAACTGAACTTAACCGGCATGTTGTGTAGGAGGCAGACGCTGAGAATCCACCAATAGATATCAGTTGCTCCATTTCAAAACATCCCCATTAGATACTGCAGGTCCGTTACTGCTGACTAATCAGTTCCACAGAGTACAGAAATCAAAGACAGCAACTTTCCAATCTAGCCTCTGAACTTTTCATTGTCAGCCAGAAGTCAAACATCCGGGTTCTGACCATGTGACCACATCTGAGACTCACATGACAGGAGGTTCAGCTCTGCAAAAGTACTTTTGCCTTTGACTGTGTTTAAGATGCACATGTGTTATGTGTGCTTGTTGGGATGTGCCTACAACGCACCTTTGAAACTTGGGCAAGATGTTTTGGTTATTAAATAATAGAACTTAAGCTTTTTAAAGAGCCTTCAAATGTACCTGCAGTCTGCACTGTACATGCACAAATCAAGCTGCTTCAAAATACTGTCAGTGTCTGCTTATTATGCTTCAATATTAAACATATTCAGCTACAGCTCGGATACTTTTATAACTATGACTGTTAAACGTTTGTAAACTAAGAGCTATAACATTGTCACACTTACTTTAATATTATGGGTAACATTCTGAGAGAAAATCCAGCCTTCAATCATCAACATGGCGATTGTCTGAGCTTGTCTGAGCTTAGCCTGTCAGCCCAGCCTAACAAAAACAGACCCCAAAGTAAATTACGAAGGCACGGCACTTAACCCACTCAAAAGTTTTCAAAACATGTCATTGGCAGCAACAACACAAACTTTATTTAAAAATAACTGATCTATTGCTTTCATCCTGGACTTGATCTGTAAAGCTCAAACGTTGATACCAATGCTGGATTTGGTGAAATTGCATATTGGTAAAGGTGGTGGTGGTGGTCACATTTGAGCAAAAGCCCAGGCTGGCCTGATCAGTAAAAGACACAATCAATCACCACCGTTACACTGACTACGAAAGGAAGTAACAGACTCGGTTACCTGGCTGTAGGTAAAAGACTAAACTCAACGACAACAACACGACAACCGAAACACCACAACATGATGAATGCATTTTGATCAGTCAATGACGACTCACTCTCATGAGCGTGAATCTTAATTCAAAACGAGAAAAACAACAAAGTCAGAGAGCGAAAAAGTTAGCTACATATATTACAGAATCAGTTGCACAGATTTGTTCAATTTACGTTATAGAAGTTGTACAGTTAATTGGCAATTGCTCGCTACGAGTTAGAATTCAAATGAGCGTATTATTACCTGGACTGTGTTAGTAGTGTCTCGTGAAAATAACCTTTACAACTTAGCGAACATTTCCCCATAAAAGTGTCTGGTTAGCTTACTGCTAGTAGCTACTAAAGTTAGCTCTCTGGTAGTACGTTAGCCTCGAATAAATGCCATGGATGTGTTAGTGACGTCATAGTGTCGCGTGACCCTTTCAACAACTGTCCAGTGGTGGAATAATAAGTACTTTTTTTTTTATTGAGTAAAAGTATCAATACCACCATGTAGAAATACTCTGTTACAAGTAAGGAATTCAAAGTTGACTTGAGTAAAAGTACAAAAGTATTGGCTATCAAAATGTACTTATAGTACAAAAATTAAAAATGTCCCATTTCACAAATTTTCAAATGTATAAAAATCTTTGGAAAATAGCAGATCTACAAGCTCACAATGCGCATTGTGATTGCTATTTTCAAATGGCCGAAATTGCTGAAAGTCAAGTGGATAATGTATGTTCAGTAATAATAATCAAAATCTACAAAGTAACTATTAACTGAAGTTTTCAAGTAATTGTAATGAGAGTAAAAGTGCAATATTTGAAATACTCCAGTATAGTAAAAAGAAATACCCCAAAATTGTACTTAAGTACATTACACCACTTTTTTTCCAGGTCCAAAAGGTCAAAACATGAATTGGCATTAAAATCGTCGCCGTCTTTGAGGTTTAAATGTCTGCAGCACTTCCGCTACATGACGGTTAGTTGTGTGAGGTCACCTATCCATCCTTGGAATCTTTATTCTGTTATAGTCAGCCAGGTTTGGTTGCCAGTCAGGAAGTTGGCAGTTAATTAATGAACATGCTAATCAATAAGGTTCAAAGTGACACGTACGGCACTCGTGAAAAGGTCGTCGTCGCTGTCGCGCACGCCGACACCTTCGGACTCCACTTCTTGGTCCTCTAAGTCGGGGAAAGGAGGTGGACTGCGCTCCGAACTGGTCGCCATCTTCAAAATCTTTAAAACACCCACCGTTCAGTAAACACACACACACACGGGTCCGCTTTAGTGTTGCCATGTCGCCTTATTATAAGCGACTTTGGGCTTGTTTTTCTGTAAAGTTGCTTGTAAAAATTGGTGCTTGCGGTTTTTGGGCTTGTTTCTAAAGTGTACTTGCTTATTTAGGCTTGCTCTTGCTTTTAAATTATTATGTAAACCAGTGGTTCTCAAATAGTTTCATGAAAATGTTTTGTGCCAGGGAGCATTTGTGTTGTTAGAATGTTTCAAGACTATTCCAAATATTCCACATTTTATTGCAAGAGTCTTAGAAAATAGCAGTTCTACAAGCTCACAACGGGTCACATCGCAACGCGTTGTGAGCTTGTAGATCTGCTATTTTCAAATAGCCGATGCGATGCATAAAAAGGTTTAAAGTGCAAGTTGCTTCTTTTGGGCTTGTTTTGCTAGACCTGGTTGCTTATTTCTCTCACAAAATATGGCAACGCGGGTCCGCTTCCCCTTTGCTTGTGAGAGTGTGACAGCCCAGTGGGTAACCTATCGAATTCTGTTACTTCAGAGTCAAGTAAAAAATGTTTAGCACATTGTTAAAAAACAACCATTGGTGGAATAACTAAGTACTCAGATATTTTTACTTTAGTAAAAGTAGCAATACCACAATATAAAAAAAAGTCTGGTACTAACTCTGGTATTCCTCCACCGACAACAAATGTTGACAAATTAAGTGCTTTGAAGACAAGTCAGATCAATATATATTTTCATTGATTACAAATAAAACAGGATGCATCAAATAAATACCTGAAATAAAAAAACAACAAATAAAAACATAAATAAAATGACAATCAAATCTGTCATGAAAAACATTGAGAGATGGACTGTTTGGCAATTTCTTCAGATTAGTGTTCCAAAATGTGTGATTTTTTTTGTATCAGGCTTGTTAACTAACTGGAAATGCCCCTATCTTGTTATTTGACATGCATTTCAGGTCAACACTTATCAATTACCTAACTTTTGGCTTTATATTTATTGGATGGTGATTTCATTGTGCTGATCATAATCCTGCCTAACAGTTTTTACTTTTGAGTCACCGAATTCGACAGGTCACCAGGTCCCGTGTAGTACTTGTTACGCTCCATCCATGGGCCGTGCGGTGAAGACTGAGCTCAGGTGTAACAAAATACGACCACAATAAGTGATACTATGTGGAATTTAACTCAGATTTTGGACTCCAGTCCATCCCTAAGTAGACTTGCATCGACAAGTACAGTGTCTTGGCTGATTTTGTGCAGGCTAAACGTACTTCCTGTTTTTAGTTTTCGTAACAGTGGTTTTTAGCAGGTTTTGTTTGTTAGCCATGTCAGCCAGCTGTTTCATTCATTTTTGATTTAATGTGTGTATGATGATGGGGTGGTGGAATTGGCTGTTGCACAGATACTTGTGACCAATCAAATTATGTGACTCCAGATCGTGCACATTCGATGTCTCGTCGCTTGCAGTCCGGTGATGCTGATGAGGCTCGCGAGCCGCTTCTCGTCGGCGAAGATGACCCGAATCCATCAGACCTAAACTCAGATGAAGGTGGTGAGCTCTATTATGGTTGTTGTCAGTGGTGGAAGAATGTAGAAATAGTCAGTTACAAGTAAAAGTTTGGTATTCAAAATGTACTTGAGTAAAAGTACAATAGTATTGGCGTCAAAGTATACTTAAAGTACCCAAAGTAAAAGTACTCGTTACACAGAGTGTCCCATTTCACAAGTTTTCATATGTATAAATTGTACAGAAATCATTTGAAAATAGCCGATCTACAAGCTCACTACGTGGCGCTTTGAGACCCATTGTGAGCTTGTAAATCTGCTATTTTCAGTATAAACAGGACTGAAGTGGTTAATGTATGTTTTGTAATAATCAATCATACTACAAAGTAACTAGTAACTAAAGTTTTCAAATAATTGTAGTGGAGTAAAAGTACAATATTTCCTCTGAGATAGTGGAGTAGAAGTAAAAGTACAGAAAATTGGAAATACTGTATAAAATACCTCATAATTGTACTTAAGTAGTTAGTTACTTTCCACCACTGGTTGGGATCATTGAGTGGGGCTAAAGCCTGAAGGTTGAGTATTTTGGTTATTACAAGATTATTTTTGGTCCATGGAAAACTTATTATTATTATTATTATTATTATTATTATTATTATTATTATTATTATAGTTAGGATGGGGGAGGTATGAGTTCAAATTGTGACAAGTAAGTTAGACTTTTAGGTCAACTCTTTGACCCAAAGTATTTTATGGTTATTTCAAAAGGATAGAGGTTGGTTAGCTTATCTTTGTTTTAACTTCCAACCCCAGAGCAGAGATGTACTGTAGATGCGCCATGGTCCACTATTTTTAACTCTATGGGGTCCACCCAACCGTCATTTACTGATAATCTAACTGCCACTTCAGCATGGGACTGGCTGTGTTACAAGACGATATAATAGCAGCAGATTATAGAGTTACAATCTCTTGTGCAGGAGATATTAGACATGAAGTGCCAGTGCAGTATAGGGTTACTATGTCGATATTGTGATATGAGACTAGATATCATATGGGAGACTAGATATAATATCGTGATAGGGATGTAAGTGTTATCCTTTCCTGATTTAAATGCTGAATAGCAGTAAAGTTATATAATTTTCTTAACTATATGCCTTTACCCGCTTAATTTACTTTACATTACGGATGATTACTTATGAAAATGTCATTATGTAAATGTTATGTGAAAGAAATAATAGTCATTCCCACAATATTGTCACAATATCAATATCAGGGTATTAGGTTATTATTATTATACTTTTTTGCAATATTAGATTTCGTCACCCAGCCCTCAGAATCTTGGGAGATTACCCAGCCCTATGCTTGACCTTTTAAAAGTATTTTGTTGTTTAATTATTGATGCAGTTAAGGCTTTTGGCAGTATGGCTCCTACCTTTCCTTTAAATATGTATAGGCCTAACTTTGTGTGTGTGTGTGTGTGTGTGTGTGTGTGTGTGTGTGTGTGTGTGTGTGTGTGTGTGTGTGTGTGTGTGTGTGTGTGTGTGTGTGTGTGTGTGTGTGTGTGTGTGTGTGTGTGTGTGTGTGTGTGTGACCACTTCTCAGGCGAAACCATTTTTGATAGAAGCACAGTAAGCCACACCCATGATGCTGAACGGAGTGCACAAAGGAAGTTAACATACGAGGAAGCCGTTGAAGAAGCAGGTAAGTTGATGTGTAACAATATTTTTAGATGTTAATGTCAGTCGTTTTTATTTTGTCGTTTCACTTCTCTTGGTCTCTGTGGTATTTAACTGAAGTGAAAATGTGTGTAAATCGGTACAAAACAAAGACTCAGTCATCAATCTCAGCATATCCAGAACTAAAACAAGGTCATCAGCTAAATGTGTAACTTGAACGTTTTGTTCTTGTCCTCAGGTTTTGGTTTGTTCCATGTGTTGCTGTTGCTGGCATGTGGTTGGGCGAATGCCAGCGATGCTGTGGAAATACTGTGTGTCTCCTTTCTCCTTCCCACTGCAAGATGTGACCTCCTCCTCTCCTCCTCTGACATGGGGCTGCTTACCGCCAGCATCTTCCTCGGTTAGGATGAAGAAACACGTGGCATCGTCTAGTGGCATTAAAGGAGCACTGACTATACGTTTTTTTTTAGAATTAACAGAAAATATATGTATATTTATTTTCATGTGTCGTAATGCTATTTATCAAGATTTACACCTGGAGTTATAATATCAATACATGGTTTCCTCCGCCATCGGTGTGTGAATGTGTACGTGAATGGGTGAATGTAATGCACATAAAAGCGCTTTGGATAAAGGTGCTTTATAAATGCACCATTTAACTCCGCACGTGTTACCCAGTGAAACTCCTCACTGTCTGGTGAGAAGAAGCGGCTGGTAACATCAATTGGGGACATCGCTTGTTGGTTTCCCCAAGACCAACTAGTAGGGTTTGGCAGTGAAAGGGACTATATACTGTATAGGAATGTCTAAATAAGGGGGAAAAGAAGCAAAGGTGTTGTAGGATTAACTGATTACAGAATGATTGCCCACAATGTAAGTTATTATAATAGAACCCTGAACTTAAACCTATGTGATACATGCACACGTAAATGTTTCTTTTTTTACACGGTCACTTCTCTGTAATTGCTTTCTGGCCAAGTAAATGAGTGTAATCTTTTCAAATATAGATATATTAATATAATATCTATAATTTGTGACTTAATTTAATGAGATTACAGACATACAGATTTGTTATTTTAACCAATCTGTGTGGTAGACTAGAGTATGTGTAGTAATACAATATTACTATCACAACTGCAATGGTTGGATTTAGTCTCCCTACGCTGGGACACAACTGATTGACAACGTCTGTATACTTCAAAGTTATTTGAAGCATACAGTGCACTAGATTCGACACTAGACACGCCACCATCAATATTGTAGTTTGGACATCATTGCATTTACCAATCTTTGTGTTGGATAATGTCCCCATAGGGATGATGGTGGGAGGTTACCTGTGGGGTTATCTGGCTGACCAGAGGGGGCGCCGTCGAGTCCTGGTGGTGTCTCTGACTGTCAATGGGGTATTTGGAGGACTGGCCAGTCTGGCTCCGCAGTTCTGGCTCTTCCTGCTTCTGAGATTCATCAGCGGTGTCGGGTGAGGAACACCACACTCTACAACTTTACATTGGATTGAGAGACTGACCTATAAACTGCATGGCCCCGTGTTAAATCCTGCCCCCAGCGAATGTTGTGTTGGGTTGAGACATCCCTGATATAGACCATTAAACAGTTCAACATGGATGGTGTATCATAAGAAATCCAAGCATAACAAGCACTTTTCTTTTTTTTATACCTGTAGAGTTGGCGGTTCAATTCCCGTCATCTTCTCTTACTTCTCGGAGTTCCTGCCGCGGCTGAGGAGAGGAACCATGATCAGTGCGCTGGCCACCTTCTGGATGGCAGGAAACATCTTGGCTGCAGGTTTGTCCGTCTCTCTGCACCAGGAAACACTTCTGGGCACATGTATGGGTGTCTTTAACCCAGGGATGTCAAACATAAGGCCCGCGGGCCGGATCAGGCCCGCTAACTAGTTTAATCCGGCCCGCGAGATGATTTTGCAAAGGATTAAAAAAAAAGTGCCAAAAATGTTTTAATTGTTTTTTGGCCAAGTCTACACCTGTAACCACACGTAACTTCCACTTTCCTCTTCTTCTTCCTCGTCTTTGTATTGGTATTGTTTGTGTTGGAGCGCCTCAGTGCGGCTGCAGAGTTCATGTGCAACCTCTTCCAGAGAGAGATAGAGACACTAGAAACTCTGCTCGAGACACAAAACAAACTGTGTAGACTTGGCCCTTTGAAATAAAATGTATTTTGGCACTAAAAAAAAAGAAGTTATTAACGGTTATTGATTAATTAATCGGTAAGGCCTAACGGTAAACGGTTAATAAAATGTCTCCATTTGGCCATCCCTATTGTGAAGTTTACATTTTCAGAATGTGCTTGTACTAACTAAGACTAAGTAAAGTAAACAAAGAAAACTATCTGAAGTTGTTGTTATTGTTATTATTAGTTATTATGCCATGATTTATTATGCCACGGTCCGGTACCGGTCCGGCCCTCTGGCCCTCTGGCCCTCCTCCATGTGGCCCCTGAGCTAAAATGAGTTTGCCATCCCTGCTTTAACCCATTAAGACCTCCTGAGGCTGATTCTACAAATGCCTTCTAAATCAGTGGTTCGCAAACTTTTTCATGTCAAGAACCCCCAAAATGATATATATATATATATACCTGTATATGTGGCTTTGGACCGCCATCTGAAAATGTTTTGTACCAGGGTCCAGGACCCCCTGAAGTGAAGATTTGTGTTAAAAAAAATCAAAAATTATACAGAAACACTTCCAAGATTTTTCATTTTTTTCTCCTAAAATAGCAGATGTACAAGCTTGTTCTAAATCCCTCTTCTTATTTTCCTGAAAGTGGTTCCTGAAAAAGCCAAAATCTAAAATGACACGGATGCTTTCCCGGTTCTAATGTGTTGAGACAGCAAAATAAATAGTTCTTAGTTAACACATTGACTGCCAGAATTATTTCAGATTTTTAGCAGTTTATTGCCAGGGGTTTTTCATTGAAAAAAAAAAAGTACTCAGGAGCCGAGATACAGAATTTTTAAGTTTTAAGTTAACAAGGAAGTGGATAGGAGTCTAAATCTTCAAAAAAAATCATATCTCCTTGGTCTTTGGGTCAAAAAAAAAAAAAAAAAAAAAAATCTAAAAACGCATATATGCGTTCTTGGCAAGCAAGTGATGGATTCTAAAGAACTCAGCGTTCTTGGCAGGCAATGTGTTAAAAGATAAACTTCATTCATGCCCATGCACATAACAGCACTTTCTGTGGGTCTTTGTGCGGTCTCTCCAGGCCTGGCATGGTTGGTCATTCCCAGGACTTGGGTCCAGATTCCCCTGTGGGGTCTGGACTTCAAAAGCTGGAGGTTGTTTGTGGTTCTCTGCTCCATTCCCAGCCTCTCCTCAGCTCTCGTCTTCCGTCTCCTGCTACCAGAGAGCCCAAAGTTCCTCATGGAGGTAGGGAAACATGAAAGTACTTGCAGTAGATCCCAGAAGCACATTTCAGGAATACTGGTCTGTTTGTGACAGACATGGTGGATGCAGTGTTCTCTGTGTCATCTTCATAATGACTTGTTGTGTCTGTCAGGCTGGTCGGGAGAAAGAGGCGCTCCATGTGTTCAGCTTAATGTTTGATGTGAACCACTGGGGCCAACGCAAGACATTCCCAGTAAGAATCGCACAGAATCACAAGAATAAATGTTCACATGTTAAAATGGAAAATGTGTAGGTTTTCTGGAGCTGAAAAGACCCAATCCATACTGTATGTCCTGTGGACATTTGAAGTGGCGCATATCAAGAAAGATGCAGTTTTTTACCAGTTCACCCACAGAAATAACTCGATTCGGCATGGCAGACGCCTCTGAAAACACAAAATAGCATTTGATCAACACAGTAACAGTGGCGACCATGTTTGAAATACTGAGGTCCTTTTGCAGTGAGGTCAATCACAGTGACCGTTCTGCATGAGGTGGAACTTTAGCTTGCATTGATTGGTCAGCTACTGCTGTATCAGCCCCACAGTTAATATCAGTTAATCATCTTTTCTGTCCTTTAATCACTGCCCTGGGTACGTGATGAAATATCATCTCAAGTCCCTGCAAGTTCTTCAGTTATCATCTCTTGGTGTTTCACAGATCTTTGGTCTGCGTACCAGTTCCACAGCTGCAGGAGATACAGGACAGAGGCACGGTCTCATAAGCCTTTGTAAAAAGGTAATAACATGTACACAGTCACACACACATATACAGTGCATACTGTACATGTACTGTGCATTCGTATGCTTTCAGGAGGCATGTTAATGCAAAGACCAAAACAGAAACAAGTAATTGATGTGAAAATGAAGCGGTGTGCTACTTTGTGCCTAGAGTTACGGTCTTTAGTCAATAGCAGTTGCTGTAAATTTGACTTCATATTACGTTGCGTTGTTTGTGTTTACTGCTTTAGATGCTGGGACCAATCAGAGAGCTGTTTAGAGGACAGCTGAAGACCAGAAGCATCTCCCTGCTGATCATCTTCTACTGCATCTCCTTTGGGTGAGAAGACAACACACCGCTGGGAAGGAATCAACACCGTAAATGTTTAATATGTTTCAACGCATGCAGCAGGAGAAACGCAACGCACGTCTGTTTTATCATAAGACTACTGGACTCTCTCCATAGAAATGTATGATTTCTGCTTCTGGTTACGTTTCCTGTGATCGGGGCATTTAGTCTTGGCTTGTTTTCTTTCTGAGACTGACTTCCTGCCGAACTATGATGGTGATAGAGGAGGTTTGGATCAGATGTATTTGTATTTACAACATAAGTCAATGCTCTCCCGTGTATGTCTGTATTTGTGTGTGTGTAGGTACTATGGTCTGTGGATGTGGTTTCCAGAGCTGTTTAAGAGAGCAGAGGATGGAGGTTCTCCTTGTTCCAACATCTCACAGTCCTCCTCCCTCAACAACCACACCTGCTACCCTGTTAAAACAGCAGGTAGCCTTCTGCTCCCACTCACTTTATACCGTATGACTCAATCAAACTTAATCTATAGCACTTTTTTTTTTATTGGGGACAATTTCATCTTAACAATCAGATTTTTTATATGGTACAACTCTTATTTTACTCATTTGTAATTGTTAATTTATACTTCTTAATTGTAAGTGACTAAAATATCTAAATAATAATACTGTGCGTGTGTACATTAGTAGTAGTTAAGTGGTTATGCTGGAGGTTGAGAATATGTTGGGACGCTCTGGGTGCACCAGAGGGCGCAATATCCTTCCCTCATCAGTACAAAGAACAGCCATGAAATATAGGTTGTCACCCAGGATTATCACCTCGGGCATCAGTTACGCCAGATCTCAGTTGGATAACCTCCCTCCCTAAATAAAGAGATAATAACTGTCAAGACGGAAGTGCCTCTGCAAACAAAGCAGTATTCATGCTGGGAATGGGATTCCCCCGACAGTTCGGGGAGGGAGTTGGCTGAAAATACAGCAGGTTCTGCTGACGGCCGGTCTCACCATTACACAGCCATTCTGTGAACTGTAAAAAGGTCTCTGTTTTCCGCTCTTTGTTTTGGGTCCTTTGTGCCTGGATTCTCCATTGTCATCTCAGACATGAATTCTACCAAACCATCCACAGCAACCATGTTTGGTGGCTGAGTTTCATTCATGTTTGACATGATGCGTTCCTTCAACAGTGAGGTTACTAGATGCGTTGGCACTTTAGCTAACCCAGAGCAGCAGCACTCCCCCCACCTAAAGGCAAATAAAGGCTTTGATAATTGTTCTAATATCCATTGTGATGCGCAGCTCTAAGTATGTATTGATATTGACCTGGTATTTAGTACAATAATGATGATGATAATAACTTGATGTGTACAACAGGAACTATGGATTTATAATATAAATCCTCTAAATGTTTGATGTGTTCTGTTGCCAGTATATATGGAGGGATTTGTAACAGCAGCCTCCAACCTCCCAGGAAACATCTTCTCCATTATAATGATGGACAGCATAGGAGGCAAGACACTGCTCTGTAAGTCTGCTCATCATCTTCACCAGTATCTTCTTTTTTTTCTTCCATATGCAGTCATCAGTCAATCGCTGGATAGTGGTTACATTTACATGGAGTTAATAATCTGATACTGTCGGGTTAGAACGATCTAATATCATGATCATAATAAACTTGATAAAATAAAATCTAGTTATCCAAACTCTATCCGATAGGAATTTCATACTGATCTAAAGATATGGTGGACAACTTTTGATTATCCATTACCTATGTAAAAAACCATTGGATCTAACTGTTTTTTGTATGTTCATTTGCGTCAAGCTGTCATTACGGTGACACTGTAGTTGGAGCAAGTACATAAAGTGACTATTGTCATTTAAAGGGGGAGTAAGTGATATATCTTTGTTAAAGCTACTGTATATATTCTGATAGCGATCATTGCTATAGAAGAGTGTTCAGTAACAGGGGTCACCCCAGCTCTTTAGTAAACAGAAAATACATCTTTAGGTTGGGATACCAAAAGTATACAATCAGGTTAGAGATTGTTTAGCAGTGTAATGTCTAATTTAAGCTGATTTGTGTCTGTGTGTGTGTGTGTGTGTGTGTGTGTGTGTGTTGATGTGCATCCCTGTATCTGTTTGTGTGACATCGTGTCTAGTCTGCAGTCTGCTGATGTCCAGTGTGAGTGTGTTTCTCATTTACTTGGTTCAGACTAAAGGCCAGAGTCTGGTTCTGTCCTGTGTGTTCAGTGGAGTCTCTGTCATCGCCTGGAACGCACTGGATGTTATAGGAACAGAGCTGTACCCCACACAGCTACGGTAAACAATAGCTGTATTGAGTTCATTTTTATTTTGTATTCTGCTGTAAAGAGAAACAAGGCATAGATAGAGAGGCATGGACACCCAAGGTATCATACATGTGTACATTAATATGCTCTTTTTTAAATGACATCTAATAGACTATTCACACATATCATTGGTCTTTTTCAGGTCCTCTGCTCTTGGCTTCTTCACAGGAGTTGGTCGCATAGCCGCTATCATGGGAAACATGGTTTTTGGGAAGCTGGTGGACACAAGCTGTGCTGTCCCAATCCTGTTGGTGTCTGCTCTGCTTCTGGTTGGAGGTCTAGCCACTCGACTGCTGCCACAAAGCAAACACACAGAACTCAGCTGATTAATCTGTTGTCATGTCAGCTTGGTGGCACTGTTCAGTAAGCCTAGTGGAGCCTTGTTGTCATGGAAACACTGTGCTACCAGTGCATCCATAGTGATGATGTTTGGATCCTGAACAAAGTGTTCAGAATTTATGTTGGAAACTCATCATGTAAACTCGGCTACCTTTAAGCTTTGAGATTTGTGCCTTTTATACATATTTTTTAATGCTCACTTGTCTCATGAAAAGGCCAAATTTAATGTCTAGATCTGTTTAGTAGTCTAGATAAATATATTTCGAAGGAGCTGTTTATACTTGTAATTCTCTTCTTTAGAGAATATTTTGAAAGGAGACGTGGATATTCCATCTGCCAAATACCGTATTTTATTATTGTATTTTATTTGAATGTTATACTTACTGTAAAGGTTAACAGCAGTGTAAATAAAGAATGCCATGAGCTGGGATTTGAAGCCAGTGTATTAGTGGCACTTGCTGCTCGCCAACTGTCTGAAACACCTTAATGGGTAGATTAACTTTTCACCTTTTTATCAGTAAAGGTGAGTCAGTGATTTGTTGAAACACAATATGTTGGTCAGTTTTCAGACTCAACATTCTTGATTAAGGCTTTAGGGCCATTTAATTAAAAGTAGGATGATTGAGTGATGTAAAGACAAGCTATTTTCAAATGAACTCACTGGAAGCCAGTGTGAATTGGTGTAATGTGTTACCCCTTTGCCAAGAGGGAGAAAAGGCTTATGGAATTCAGGCAGGACAACTCTGCTACACACATCAAGTACATTTCTGCTTTGATTAGATAAATATGTAATTAACAAAACTGCAATGTACCTAACCCTAGGGATCTCTTCTGTTAAACCTTTACATGCTCCCATTCAGCCAAGTTATTAAAAAACAACACAAAATCTCTTACCATAATTATTCAGATGACAGTCATTAAAGGATCTACACCATGAATTTAAAAAAAATATTTGATATTTAATATCATATGGTGTATGTCCCTCAAACCTTTTTCAAAAGGTTTGAGCCTAAATCATCACTCAGATATACTCATCCCAAGTCAATTGTCTCTGGCTTATACAGCACTTTCAGCTGCAATACCAAAACGTCCTCTTGGGCAGGGAGGGGCTACTGAGCAATTCTGTCTGGCCAGCTTCAATGCAATGGCAATGCAAGTGACATCACTTGCATTGCCATTCTGAAATAGCCTGTTCAGACACGCCCATTCTGAAAATCTCTGAAATGAGAATGAATGACTGAATGTTAAAATAATATATTTTTTGGGGTACAAGAGACACTGGGGAGCCCAAAAAATACTAAAAACCAAAACAAAAATGAAATTCATGGTGTAAACCCTTTAACATAGCTCTTTCATCAAGTAGCCTGTATGGTCCCATAGATTCAGTGGGCCATTGCAAAAATGTCCTGCTGTGGCAATATTTCCTTCAACTACATCAACACAAAACTGAGATTTTTTTTTTAGAGTCGGAAACGAAAGGCTGCAAGTTACTGCTTCTCTCCCTGTGTCTCGTATTATTCCACAGTAAGGGAACGGCCACACCACACTTTTATTTTACCTCTGCCAATGCTTTGTCAATGCAAATGCGTGGATTCTTGGAAAAAATCCGCAAGACCAAGAATCCACGCATTTGCATTGACAAAGCATTGGCAGATTCCGCCCCAGAGGTAAAATAAAAGTGCAGTGAAGCCGTGCCTTAACTCAGGGTTACAGAGACTAAATGATTTTATATATTATTTCTTCAATAGCCAACTACGATTTGCCTGATGCAGGATATGGCCACCATGATTCAAAGATTTTACAAGTCTAAAGAAAGACAAACGCACTGATTCACCAGTCACCACTGGTCGAGATGTAAAATACATGACACAGGCACAGCTGATTATTTTTCATCTTATCCATATTTTTATTTGTATAATAAATAAAGCTGTAATACTCCAAGACCACATTTCACAACCACACAGAGGATATGATGAACCAGTTCTGAAACAGGAAGCTGGTCTGGATAAAATAGCCAGATAGAAAGGAGCTTCAGTCAAACACGTTGTGAGAGTAGAGACATGTTTCATTCTCTATGAATACATTTGGTGAAAGATAAATTACATTCTTTTTTTAAAGGAGCTGGAAATCATACAGGAAATCATACATGTGCAGGATTCAATGGGAAGACAGTAAAACCAACAAATTAAAATGCACAGAGTAAAAAAGCCCAAACTATTTATCAGATTCGTCAGGTTCTTAACTCTGGTCCTATCACAGTGCTGCTTGTTTTGTATTCTACCAGTGAATTATGTTTACTGCAAGGCAAGCAGCAGTGAGAAGACTGAAGTTGAGATCCACTTGTTCTGCCCTTCCCCAGCTCTGTCCATTGCAGACCCAAACCTGTATGCACTCCTTTGGTCAAACAAACAAAATGCAAAATTTCCCAACAGTAAAGTAAATAAATAGTGAGGTTTAGATTAGCAAGGTCACATGTGGTCGCAGCAGCAGTGTGCCTACTGTAAAGCCTGACCTTTAACCCTGAAAACATAAATTAAATTAAATTAAGTTGTTAAAAGGCCATAAAATAACATCAGCTGAAACCTTGTTAAAACTCAACATGACCACTCACCTGCATCCTGAACACATTATTGTCATTAATCAAACATGTGATAAATGAGTACATGTTCAGGACGCCCCAGTGTGCACTTCAAGTAAAGTGTTAACCAAAATCAGTGTAGGTCAATATCTCATGTCCACGCACACACGCACACAGGCGCACACACACACACACACACACACCTTATAGTTTTACTGTATTACATAATACAGTAGGCTACTTACAATAACATAGATGTACTTTTCCAGTTTTTATATGTGAAAGTCCCTTCCAATGACATCACTATGTCAGCTTGAATACCGAAATCAGCAGAAAACAGGTGCAGCAAATCACAACACTAGTTTCAGATGTGGAAATTATACTGGTATTTAAACTATTATTGTTATACTGGATTATGAACTGAGCACTTTTTCATGGAGTCAGAACCCTGTGACAGTATCTGTTTTTGTGCCAGAGATATACATTTATTCATTCAGATATCATAAATTCTCAATCAAACCAAATGTGAAGTAACTTCATGCTACATTTGTATTTAACTGAAATAATTTGATTATCATCCATTATGTAATCTATATTTTGTCCTCTAGACCTTTCTGTAATAAAGCCTACAGTAGAGATCAGTAACTGTGGATGATGAATTTCATCATGAGACTTTGCTCTATCTACCACCTACAAGGTCAAACTCGAATCATGTCTGATTGTCATAAAAAATACAGCATTCAGCAATTTGTTACGTTTTGATAATAACAGCTTCTAGAGGTGGTTTGTAAAAGCAGCAATGAGAATTTAAACTTTCATATCTCCTCAAACACAGACACTAGGATGTCTCACAGCAGAATGGAGGTGCTAGCAGTGTATTGTAAATGGGTGTAACTGTGTTGTGTGGGTGTAGGTAAATGTGATAGCAATAGGAAGAGAGAGGACGGAGTATGGTCCTGTATAACAACTGGACGTCAAAGGATGGAGATACAGTGCATTCTAGTGATGACGTCTCTTTGTAGGCTAACGCAGAAGTTACTTCCACCATGGGTTCCTTACAGCAAGGCTTATGCCAACCACAGACCGTATTTCCTGCATAATTCTAAATCTGTTGAGGAAACCCATGACTCACAAAATGCTAATTTACTTCTGTAATGCCTAATTTCCATAAGTGCCAGGCCGTGCTGGGCCGTTCAAGGCTGTAAGGGGCTAAACAGCATGGCAGAGCCTTTTACAGTCTGTTTGTCTTTCGCTCTGTCAATCAGAGCAACCAGGGTTAATGTTCATTGCTGTAGTGTTGCTATAGTAACTCAGTGCCACAGTCAGCGGTTATATTTTATGTTAGCCGGCTAAAGGTTAATTTATACTGCATGGAATGACAACATGACGTCATTTCAACTGTAAAAATCCATTAGTAACATTGACTTACGTACTAATGTTGAAACCTTTTTGTATGAATTAAGCTCAGTACACACCGGGAGCGTCTACGTTTGTGTTATGAGTACATGCACACAGAGCACGACTATAATGAGGCGATGAAGCAACGTAATTATTCAATTATAATTTGTTTTACATTTTCTGCGCGAAAAAATCATCAACCTGTATGAATGAGGGAGGTATTACCAAAATAAAAGTTTGAGGTGAAATAATCACAATGCATTTTCGTATTGTTTATTTGCGTCGCTCCTGGTGTGTACTAACTGTGTACTAACTACCTTAAAGTAATACTAGGTAACGTTTTCAACAAAACTAAAGTTAAATTGTATATCTTTTGCGAGTGGCAAAAGTTTCACAACACCCACTCCGTGAATTTCACCCCCGGAAGCCTTTTATTTATATATTTTCTATTGAACGTGTACGGGGGGGACTTTCCCGGGAAAATGACGTTCCTGGCCAACGTCATGACGTCGTGGCCGACGTCCTCAGGAACTACCGCAACGGTTTCCTGTTTGGCCAGGAACTACCGCGCTATTAACAAAAAGGAACCTCACGCTGATTTTAAGATAATGTAGGATTGGAAGATCGAAAAATAACAGAAAAAGAAAGCACAGCTCATGGTAACTAATGCTCCACTGGCTAAGAGAAACGATCCGTAGATAGTATAAAACAATTAAAAGATCGCTTTTTGAAACGCTTCCGGCTTCCGGTGAAAACGAATGGAATTCTGGGTAATCGAGGACTAGGGAAATTGTATGCAGTGACGGTAGTGACCAGCAGAGGTTGCTAAAAATCGTTATTTGTGATTCTGCATTGTACAACTTTAACGTTTATGGCTTATGGCTTTATCTTCATTGAGTGACAGCTGACAGTCCAATCACGGGCACGTAAAATCGAGACCTCGCCTCCACAGCCCCATTCTAAACGGGTCAGCACCAGGTGACAAGCGGGTCTGAGAAGGACTGACATGTTTCACCATTATTATGTATGCCCAAGCAGGCTGATATTACGGAAAAGGGTTCTTAACCATCATTTTCACGGCACAGCACGGCACAGCCCACTGGTGGAAAAAGACCCTTGCACTCTGTTGCTGTGGTGTAGTTGTGTTTGAGCGTGTACACTGTAACATCATCAGTGTTCATTTTTCCATTTGTAACTCTGAGAGTGCACATATGTAACCAAATGGACCCGTACTGGTCCATTTGGTTACACATTCTCAGAGTCAAATGAACGCTGAGGATTTTACAGTGTAGGGGAACAGGGTACGGCTGGAGGTGAGGTGTCACTGTGTGAGAGCCAACATGATGTCCTTCACCAACATGGCCCCCACTAGCATCTTCTCACAGTTTATCATCAGCTGGGCACCACGCTCCTCTCTGGTCGCCACGGTGACAAGCACCAAGCTGCCACTGGTCACCGTCTTCCCAGCGAACCTGTGGACAGGAAATTTAGGAGGAGGAGGAGGAGGAATAGCGGGGCTGAGTTCAAAGTTCAGAGGTCACAGCAGCACAGCAGCAGCAAAGATTGGAAACAAAGGTGAAGTAAAGTCAAGGGAACAGAGGAACAAACGGCTGCGTCAGGCATCAGGGTGATGTGTGATAAACAGTGGGATGTTCTGACAGCACTGCGGACAATGAACAAAAACAATGTATTGTTTCATTTGCCACAACAGACCTCCCCCATCCCTCTTACCTGCACTCCTTATCAGAGCCACAAGGCACCCTGCTGAGGTTGGCTGCGGCGGTGACTCTTTGGACAATGGCGTGTTCATTGTGACATTTCTCAGACAGGGTCAGCTTCTCCATCACCTCATTCATACCCATCAGCTGACCTACAGAGGGTCCCACAACACAACACATAATTATCCAGAATATTCCACTGCTGGCTGGCTGTTTGTTTGGACACTGTTTATACGCTGTTTGGTGATGATGAATACTTGGGGGAGGTTTCATTCTCAAGAGGATGTTGCTTGTGTCAAACTGGTGTTAAGATGGGAGAGTGTCCAGTGCACTATGATGTCTTGGTAGCCAGGGAAAGTCATGGAATTATATGTTTAGGAATGCCTTCATTCATTCTTCAAGTCTAGCATCGGTCCTCGCCAGTTATAAAAACATAAAAATAAAAAGAGTGTCTGAGGTCCTGTAAGGGGACAGACCTGATGAAACAGTTGATACATCAATCTATGTAAAACCAGATACTACTGCTGAAAATGATTCTGTAATGTACCCATGTTTCTCAATGGGTCCAGTAGATTCATTAAATGGTAACACTTTAAAATAAGGTCACATGAATTGGCATTAGCTAATGTAGTTAACATGAATTAATGATGGATAAACACATTAAAACATCATTCACTTTTCATTTAGTTAGTAAACAACACAGTCAGTGCTTTAGTGATTCCAAAGGCTGTGTAACATACATGTGGCACACAATCAACAAGCATGTCAACAAGCATTTCTCGAAGACTTCTCCAGTCATTGACCATTGTCTGTCCTGATCCTATTATGTTACACTTGGGGTGGATTTCCCAAGTGTGACATAAACGTAAAATGGCTGCCTTGTGAGTATGATCAATGGTTTTGTGAACATTGTGTTGATGGAACAGTGAGTGAGGGTGTGTGTGCTCTCAGTGAAGATGTGCAGTGTCTTAAGAGAAGGTTCTAAGATGCATGTTAGCTCTAGCCTGGTTATCAGACTGAAGCTTCGTGAAGCTTGAAGCAGAGAAGCAGTCCACTCAGTGGAGTGGGCGGGGTCTATGGTCTGGAGCCAGGCTAGGTTAGCTCAGCTCTATTTTTCTCAACACTGTTATTTTCAGTACTGTACATCCATGAGGCTGGTTAGGAATGTTTCAACACAACATACAGTACATACTGTACGTACATACATTGTCCATTTCAGATTATATAACAGAAAAAACGAAAGATTTCTGTCCATTTAGAAAACAGATGATCCTTGTTTAATAGTAACTCATAATGCTCTCAGGTGTCAAGCCATTCAAATGTTTATTTTATTTTTAAATTTTGCAGTCAAACTCTTCATATATTGTGTTGACAAGTGACACAAAGTGTGTGTTTTCCCAGTATAAGAGCTATGAATGTGTTAAAAATGTTCTACATCTTGGCTTCTACTCACTGTAACTCAGACAATTATACAGCCAAGTTGATTTTGGGATGCTCAAATCCATGGAGATGAAGTCACTATTATACCATCATCCAGCCGCTAGTATCCTGCTATAGCAATGCTGTCCAGTCATCTGCCATGGGACTTTTGAGTGTATGCAGGTTTCTATTCCAACCAAACTCTACATCGGCTCATCCTACTAATTAAAGGATAAATTAGCAGAAATAATCTCTCTGGGTTCAAACTTTCAAACATGTTGCAACCAACATGTTTGTTACCACCGTGCTCGGACTCCTCTGGTGCGATATTCTCTTAGACCAATATCATATTACAAAAGTGATGGGTCGCATTAAGAATGACAAGAGTGAGTTAACTTTTTAATTATTTCTTCTCTGTGTCTTTAGGCTACAAAGGACAAACGTTTCGGCTATCCAGCCTGACGAAGGCTCACTCTTGTCATTCTGAGTGCGACCCATCACTTTTGTAATATAACAAAGAGCATCTGACACCTTCATCAGAAAGATAAAGACCCTAAGCGGGATGAGACGTAAATAAACTGACTGGGAGCAAGTCACTTTCTCCAGGGTGCGGATTCCCTTTCTTTTTACCTGCTATTGATCAGATTGTCCTGCACCTTCTAATGGATGTGTAAGCTCTTTTTTTCTTTTTAAGCTACTTAGCAGCACATAAATAAAGTAAGTAAAATCAGCCCCACCCTTAGCAGCTGCAACATTAAAGTGATCAACACATAGCATTACTTATTCCAATAATATGATTGTGAATTAAGCCACTCTGCATTTGATACTGTGAGTAATTTTGTATTCCAATACTTTTGTAATTGAGTTTTTCTAAATGTTTTCTAACAATTAATTGAAAATTCTGCAGAGGTTACTATTCATTACATTTCTAACAGTCTCTTATAAGGATAACACCAGAATTTTCAGGACAAAATGTTTCAGCATTGTCTCAGGTGCTACTAAGCAGTTGGTACTTTAGTAATAGTAAATTCAGGTTCTCAGGAAAATCACCGCTTATCAATGAATCGATGATCGATCGATAAGGTGAATCAACTATCCATTAAAGATAATAATTTGCATACTTTTACTTAAGTTAAACATCCGAGTACTTCTTCCACCACTGCGTGAACGTGTCAACCCATAGAGAGCAGAGCAGCAGCTGCTTTCTTCCCTATGTGATTCAGCATGGATTGACCCTTTATCACACCTTCAACCAGAGATGGAATCCCCTGGTTGAAATAAAAGCCTCCATATACTCAGGGGGCAAGGGGTGGGGCGTGTTGGACTCAGCCTGAAGCAGTAGGGAGGGAGGCAGAAGGAAGGGGGTGTAGGTGGTTGCTGGTGAGGCTAGCTGGCTAGAAGGCAAGTGCCGCACAGATAGCCGGGAACAACAGATCTATCAAAGTCAACTTACCAACATTCTTTAACAGTGCCTCTATTGGAACCAAGAGGGGAGAACCATGAAAATGACATGATGTAACACAGACTATGGTTTGATCGGAGATGAATGATATTTCCTGTGGCTGGTTTGGTGTCGTTGTCTACCCTATTAGCCACCTTGGATACTATGATAGGGCCATCAAATTTGAGGGTAGAGCAGTGGTTGTCAAGAGAAGCAGTGGTTGTCAAGAGAATACTACTGACTGGTTTTCATTTTATCGGTCAAATCAGGTCTAATTTAGACGTTGGACACATGCAATTTAGAACTTGTTAAAAAAGGAAGCTATCAGTGGAGTTGAGATCCACTGATCTAAAGATCTTGTCTGTTTGAACATTTCTAGTTGTTTGGTGAAGCAGTCGAAGCGGCTGGTGAATGTTTACCAGGGGACACAGAATTTACAGTTAGCAGTTTGAAAGAAGGTCATAAGGTTTCCCAGTTGAAGAACAGAAGACGAATAAATGAAGCAGCGTCTGCTTATAGAATGGAAGGAATACAGACTGGTACTATCAAGTACAGGTTTCAAATACAAAACAGTAGAAAAAATAAAAAAAACAAGTGAAACAATATGATGAGTAATAGCTCATCATATTGCCTCAGTATAAAACTAAGTTTTGTTTTAAAGCAAGAAGCAGTATTATGAGCATGAACTACAGCGTTTCTACTAGCAATGCCAACATTTATTTCAAGATAAGACCAGACCTTGCTTTTGTGTTGTGTCTGTCAGAGCCAAACTAATGGCCCTTATTAAGGACACATCCCCTGTTGTCCATAAGCCCGTTATTGGAACCCACTAAGAAGAGGTGGGGACAGAGACCGGGTACTATTACAAAGGGAGGCTGGATCCATTTCCTAAATACAGAGTGATTTTTTGTAATCAAATGATTTAGTTGTGGCGATTGTGGAAACTGTAAAATACAAATACTATTTATGATGCATTTAATGTAAACATGACTGTATTATAAATTATATTCACTAATGAGACACAGCTGTACACTATCGTTTAGCTATATATGTCACTTCCGTCCGACGTATTTTAGTTTGAAACAATGAGGAAGGCCTACGTGCCGAAACGCGTCCGTTTCTCGAGGTAGACTGCTGCTGCTGTGCAAACCTCTAATAAAAAGTATATAAGAAACTATACTCAAGGGAGTGTGGATAATCCTTTCACTGCTTTCATACAGAATCACATTATTAACTATGCGGAACAAACTGCCTAAGCATTTTAGACTGGTAAGATCAATATCCTCTTTAAAACCCATGAACTCTTTTATAGCTTTGTTTTAATACAATGATTATTACGCTGCCAGTGTTTTTATTTATTTCTTGAAGAGTATGTTTCCTTTTATATTGTTATATTGGTCTAGCCTTTATTTTGACAGCATAACACATTATGTAGCTATTACGCGTATTAAATATTCAACTGACCTTGCTCCTTCTTAAACTCATTCTCTGTCATGAAGATGGGAGTCATTAGCTCTCCAACTGGCGGCTGAATCGACACAAAGAACTTCTTGGTGTTGGTGCTGTAAACAAACAGAACAGAGGTTTGTTATTTAATATTGTATATTGTATCTAATCCTATTATGTGTATGGAATACACTGATCAGCCAACTCGTCATAATGGGACAATCCTAAAAATATTGATCACTGATCACTTTTCAAATTGCCCGATCACAAGGCCGATTGTTATGTTCTATAAATGTGCTTGTTATCTTGATTATGTTTCTCAATGTCAGCCATAGCCGACAGGAAGTCGCTGCTTTCCAATGCGCGGCATCGGGTTCTGCCCATATATGGATATCCCAGACGAGAGAGGGAGGAAGAGAGACAATTTCACCCACGCAATATGTATTTCGTTGTCAATGCAATAACCCCGGCAACGGCGGCCAAGCTGATTACGTGTCGCAAAGCGCCAAATTTTCTACTGTATATATGGAAGCATGTTGTTTGCTCCCGTTGAGTATTTCATCATGATAGATTTTAATTCTCCAGGCTTCCCTCCTCTCTTCTCTCACCCCACTGTGCACGCTGTCTGTGCTGTCTGATTGATGACATTGGCCATTGGAATTGGCCTATAAATCCATAATCGTTCTGCCCTACTAAGAAATGAGGAGGACTTGCCCATATTGTGTTTGTCTCACCAGAGTTGGAAGTTAGCAGCCTGTACTGAGTCACAGAAGTCAATGCCCATCATGATACTAGCCGACTCCCCCGCTGGTAACACCTCTGATCATATCAGAAACATTATGATTAGACCGATAATTTGAATTGTCAAATGATAATAACAAATGTATGCAGTTAGTCTGTAATCTACTCTCTTTCAAATGTATTCATTTAAAATATCTACTTACCAATCTCAGCGAACTCCTTCACCCTCATTCCTGACTGCAGGCGTGCGTCCTCCATGTGGAGGCTTTTGACCTCAGAGGACGAGCTGTTTGTGAAGGTGATCTGAACGCCCACCATGTGAGGGTCTGGATTGAAGGGCTGTCTGCTGAAACAATATTCCACTGACAGACCTTCGCCTGTGATACGATGCAGCAACTCATAGCTCTTCATCGATCTGGATGTAGCGATGGTCTACAGGAAGAAGGCGTGTGGAAGGGTGGAGGGAGGTATATTTTGAAACATGATTTGGCAGGTCAGAATGAGCCCCGCCCTAGCGGTAGCAAAAATGATATTATAGTGATAATAACTTTTGATTACTATTGTGACGTGTGTCAGACTGGGAGATGTACTCACTGCTGGAGACATGATCTGGTCTGTCAAAGACAATCCTTCCAGATCTGTTACCAGACTGCTGGAGAGGAACGAGTTCACAGGAGTCACCTGGGGAGACGGAGTGGGTTCAACTGCAGAGGAGAGAAAAAAAAAGCTTTACTCACTTGTAACTTGTAACACCTGTAAACCTGTGACACGACAAAGATTATTCTGAGAGGAAAAAAACTCTGCTGAGATGTATGTATTCATAAAATCTGCATCAATATTGAACTATACAACTTGGCTACTGGGAGTGTGCATGCAAAGTTTTTTTGACGCCGATCGGTCCAGCGGGGACTGAGATTAGCTGTGCACAGACGGCTGGACACACGGATGCACGGACAGGAGCAAAAACATAATCTCCACCTCCAGGCCTATCAGCCTGATGAAGATAATCAGGCTAATTTTGGTATATTTATTCATCCTGATCTTCCATTCATATTTCCTTTCTTTGTTGTCTTTTTATTATTTTACTTGGTCATTTATTCATGAATTACTTATTATCATATTCTTAATAAAGAATTTCTTCTTTTTTTGTTTGGTATAAAATTGCACAAGATGAAAAAATACAACTGAGAAAAAAACTATGTCCTTATATTGAATCTCTCAAGAATTCCTTAGAAAAAGTGAGTAAAACACCCTGGACCCTGCAGTCTAGCAACGTGTTACTTATTTTGCCATTACACACGCACTGGGTCGGTATATACAGTATACATTATGAGTGACATAACTTACAGTCATCAAAGTCCAGTAGAGACATCTCCTTTTTCTCTGTCTCTTTCTTGGTCTCTTTCTTGGCTGGTTTGGAGGGAGGTTTGGATACCGCTGTCTGAGAAGGGAATGGAACACAAGGGCCATAAAGAACTGTGTCATTTTTAGATTTGAGCTAAAAAGCATTATTTTACACTTTGGGCTGTTCAAAAATAGCAGATATACAAGCTCATAGCGCGGCACCGAGTGCCGCGCTACGAGCTTGTAGATCTGCTATTTTTGAAAATTCGTGAAAATGTGTGCAAATCTTTGAATATATATATTTTTAAAGCGAACATTTTTAACTCAAATCTTTGCTTCTGGGGGTCCCTGGAACAAAATATTTTGATGGGGGTCCGCGGCCAAATACATATAATTTTGGGGGTCCTTGACATGAAAAAGATTGAGCACCACTGATATAGAAACATACGTTTTTCAGAAAACTGTTGGGATTTAGGAGACATGTAGAATCGGCTTCAGGTCTCAATGGGTTAAGAATTGGAGACTCTGTAAAAACCTTGGGTTGAATTTGAACTCGAGCCAGCTGTGGGAAGGACTACAGCCTTATTCACGTGGCATGTGCTCTTCTTACTCAGTGAACCACCAGGGCACCCCGATCTGTACCTTTTTTTTCTTTTTGACTTCCGTTTCAGACTCTGAATCATCTGTGTCTGATTGGCTGCTCTCAGACTCAGACTCCTCTTCCTCAGACTCTGACGCAGAGGCAATCTTCTTCTTCTTCTGTGGCGGTGGTGGTGGTTTGCTCTTCCTCTCCATCTTCCTCCTCTCCTCTTCATCACTGCTCTGCTCGCTGGGGAGAGAAGAAAAATGTCAAAGGTCACGAGGAGGAGCATACTGATATATAAATTGTTTGCCGAAAATTACACTGATTCTAAATAATGCAGCAAATGAGGATATTGTCCCATTACCTTTACATTGATTTAAATGAAAGTGCATGACTGCGTTTTACATGTCAAATGCAGTATGGTCAGTAGGAAATAAGGTGAATTAATTGAATGTATTTGGGTAAAAATATCTAGGCCTAAGCTAATATAAAAATATCAACTCATAACCAGTAAAATCCTGTGTTACTTTATCCATTGGTACACTCTCACAATTAAATCAACACAGGGTTTTACAGTGTGTCTGGTGTGTCCCTAATGCCTGGCAAAGCACAGGAGGAACTGCTCCAAGTTAAAATGATGGAAATCACAGTTGTCTCTCTGTGCAAATAAAAATGTGTACCCTGTATGTCTCTCTGTCTGTTTCTATGGGTTCAATAAAGACAAAACTGAGAGTGCAATAAAACAAGACAGTAAAGCACTCATGCCCAGACCTCCATCTGCCAATAAAACCTCCTACCTTTCTCTTTCTTTCACTATTATCTTGATTTCTTTCTTCTTTTTCTTCATCTCAACGTCTTCTTCCTCGTCCTCAGACTCAGACTCCTCCTCGCTCTCCTCACTCTCGGAGCCCTCCTCGCTCTCCTCGCTGGCGCTCCTGCTCTCAGACCTGCTGGCCGAGTCCGACTCTGGGAGGAGAGGTCACAGGTCATAAACATCAGAGGAGGTCACTATTTCAATTTGGAGAGTGGAAGGTAGAATTTGGACTTAAGAACTGCATACAAACACTTCAACTGGACACGGACACAAACTGACACGGACGGACACACACACGCGCACGCACGCACGCGCACAAGATGTGAAGCAGTGTATTCCAGTGTACCTCGTCATGGGCAAGCATAATACTAGACTGACAACAGACCCAATCCACCCTGTTACCCACTAATTACCCCCTAGTTAACATCAAGTTTACCCCTATTTTCCTTCTAGTTACCCTTAATTATAACCTCTTGTTATGCCTGCCCTAGTTAACCTCTAGTACCCCATACTTGACATCTAGTTACCCTCTAATTAACCTCTAAATACCCTCTGGTTAACCTCCAGTTATCCCCCAAGTTAACCTCCAGTTACCTCACTAGGTAACACCCTAGTTTTCTCTCTAATCAATCAACTACTTAATTATCATCCTTGCCACCCTGCTGGTTACCCAACCCAACTGCCATCTCCCTCATACCCCCCACAATTACTCCCTAATTAACCTGCAGCTATACCTCGCTCGGAACGCCCTTGGTGGTTCTCTAGTTAGCATCCTTGCCACCCTGCTGGTTACCCCCCGCCCCCGTTTTGCTCCCCGTCTCTCTTGTTACCACTGTCAGCAGACTCGGTGGGTCCAGACTCGCCCTCTGAGTCAGAGTAGAACGGTTTGTCCGACTTCCTCTCCTTTTTCTTCTCTCTGCTGCTGCATTTCGTCCACTCAGGAACCTGGACACAGGACGCATCATTTAAACCAACCAATCAGTGTTTGTTTTCACTGCCTTAATTACAAACACCTGCCGGTACTGAAGCAGACAAGGGCAAAGGAATGCAAGTATGACCATGAACACCTCAGTCTGGCTGCCACACAGCCAGGAAACAGCCAAAAACAGCCATGTTATGAAACTCTGATGGGATACTGTAATTGTCTTATTATTACACATCTACAGTAGATGCTAGCGCCAGCTAAAGCATTCATGGCCAGCTGCAGAAGAGTTTTTAATTTGTTGATAAAGGGAGCAGTTCCATTAAGAGAAGTGATGTCTGAGGAGCACAGACTCTCCTCCCAGGAAAAACTGTATCTCTGTCTGACTGAGTGTCATTTGCCAGTGGACAAGGCCTTTGCTGTTTTGGGTTGGTAAGTCAATTAAATACAACTTTACCAAACCATCTAGTCTAGAGTGAGGCGCTGATTGGTCAGTTGCCATATCCCTAGGGAGGATACGGAAGCTATACAATGCAAGCTTATCACCTTCTCTGTCCTTTTGTAACGCCCTCAGCAAGGGGAAATAAAGGCTGGGCAAGTGATAATATTCTGCACTATATTATACTATGCTGCACTATAATATACAATCCTATACGAGATTAAAGGTAACTATACTATACTATATGACTCTACATTTACAGAACCCCTTTTTAATCAGCCTGGTATTGTTGGGGTATTGGTATTGGTATTGTTGGGAGGAGTGTCTCGTCCGGAGAGATCTCTTGTTTAATGGCAGAGACAGAGGTAGGGGGTGCTGTGTGTCGGGACAGCTTCAGCTCAGCTAAGCACAGAACAGCGACTACGGTACAGTAGGCAGGAAGTGTCAAAAAGCACTTAGGTTGTGGCACTCTATGGGGTTCGAGGCTGGAACAGTTGCTTCAGTTTTTACCGCTAACTAACTCACATTGGTTAATGTTGTGACTCTTTCAAGCAGCGTTATAACCTAGCAGGAATGCAGGAAAAGAAACAGAAAAAGATTGGAATGGTGGTGAGATGAGAGAAGAAAAGTAAAATAGGAAAAGACATCAGGAAAGCAAAGACATAAAAGACAGGAAGGCTTTTCTGTCATTCATTCCAGTTGATGTTGTTGTACGGACAAAAAGACATGAACACCAAATTTACCAATTCTCTTCAAGCTTAGCAACAATTCATTTTGAGCAAAGATTAAAGGAATGCAATATTCAACTAAAATAAAATGATCTTTTGATCTAACTTGGCTAACTTGGCTGCTATGTGAAATTGTGAATGAAAACAGGGTTAACATTCTACTACTACAGTAGTCACTTCTGTGCCAATATCCTAATAAGGTGTGACATTATGCTGGCTTATTTAAATGTTGGAAAGATGTGGATTAAAGCAGTGGTTTAATCCACTGCTTTGGAACCACATCCTGTTTTTGTCCATTTGTACACTGAGTTAAAGGGTCTGTGGCCTAATGCATACCAAACTGTGGGTCCTTGAAATTAAAATGTCTGAGAACCACTGGATTAAAGTGAATGAGATTAATGGATTTTGACTGATGGAAGAGGACAGTTTATATTAGGTGTTGTAGGAAAAGTCTCTGACAGTAATCAGATGAGAAGAACATCAAGAACACCACGCATGCACGCATGCAGGCACACACACACACACACACACACCCACACACACACACACACACACACACACACACACACACACACACACACACACACACACGCAACACGCAACAGTCGCACACGCACGCGCACGCGCACGCGCACGCACACGCACACGCGCACACACACACACACACACAAACTTAAAGTGTCTCATTTGGTCCACACGAGGAAGCAGTGGCTGTCCTCACCTGCTAACAAACAGTTTCCACAGGTCTAACGAACCAATTAGTGTCATTGGATGGTACCCAGAGACAGAACCTCTGGTTACCTGGGATAAGATCCCACCAGATTCATCTCTCATCTTCTCCTCAGTCTGAATACGACATTAACCACTTTCAACCTGGCATCCCTATTTTGGTCATTATATATTTCTATGCTATTTCCGTTGCACAACACCACCGTATGACAAAGTATGCCGTATAATAGGGCTCAAGAGGTTAAAGATGGAGGCGTGAACAGGTCACACACAGCTGTTCAAAAACATTCAGAGGGAGTCAGAAAGAAAGAGCACTCATCACAGCAAACCACAACACTCCCAGGCAGAGTGAGTGTGTGAGTGTGTGGGAGGCACCTCTTTCCAGTCTCCCAGTAGCCCAATCCTCCCCTCCCCAGTGTTGTACACCTCCTCTTGCTGTGGAGATGAGGAGCATTCAGAGACAGAGAGACGTGGACACCATCAAGCAGTTCTACTGGTGAACATGCTCTGACTATTACTGAGCTGTAAACTGTAACACATTCCGGTTTGTAACCATTGCCCTAGGAGACTTTCAATCTGGCATTCATACTATTGTGGTTTTAAATTTGGCTATTGTCCTCGGTACCACCTTGAGGAGGTGGTCAATAGGAGGATGAAGACTAAACTCCTGGCCATCATGGACAATCCCTCCCACCCCCTACATGACACTGTGAAAGGGCAGAAAAGCTCCTTTAGCAACAGACTGAAACACCTAAGTTGCAAGAAGGAGCGCTATAGGAGATATCTGCCTACAGCAATAAGACTGTATAACTCCACATCTGGTTGGCTTGATCAGGCTGATCAGGCTGTTTAGGATGAGGGATGTGGGATGCAAGCCATCGGACTCTTTAGTAGTGTGTGGTCTGTCAATTGTCAATTTTTTATATTGTAGGTTGACTATGCTTAGATGCCTATTTTAGATGTTTTTGCGCGGTGCAACCGCTCCTATAAGAGGGTTTAGGACCCATCCGTGGTGAAAGTTTTTCTTTCCGTCGTGAAAATTTGTCTTTCGCTGTGACGACATGCTGTGGAAAACACGCCCCGAAAACACGCCCCTAAGCTTTGCAGGACGTGCTGTGATTGGCTAGCGAGACACATGATGAAATTAACTTCAAACTTCGCAGACGCGCTGTGATTGGCTAGCGAGGCGCATGATGAAATTAATAATAATGTAAAAAATGTAAGCACGTCACTTCGCAGGACGTGCTGTGATTGGCTACTAAATGCATGATGAAATTAATAACTCATAAATAGCACCGCTCACTTCACACTGGGTGTGATTTTTTATAACTATAATGTGTTTTTATTGATGTCTCTATGAGAGTTGCTGTAACACCTTAATTTCCCCTCGGGGATGAATAAAGTACCTACCTACCTACCTATTGGTGTAAACAGCTGACAGGATGTTGACAAGATTTTGACACATCTCCTAGCAATAATAGACTGGAACTCTTAGTAAAACACCAGTTGCCTCGAAACAACAGTCTACTTACATCTTAAATAAAGACAACTAATTAATGTGCTCCAGTAATCTCCTTTTTAACAAATTGCAGTCCTATTCTGAGAAGCACCAGGCATCTGCACTTGCTTGCTAGAATTTTGAAACCATCTACACAGGAGCATGAAAAATAAACAGGTTTCTCTATGCATGAAAACAGCAAAAAAAAAGGCTGCAAAATAGGAGGGTTACACTTAATTTATACTCCAGCGTATGACAGTGTTGTACGCCAAAAACAATGCATTTTGTGTTGCTATCTTGAAAATCTGTTTTGGCACGCAACACCGCTTTACTGTGAGAATAAATCGTTAGACCAGGCCATCTCAGACAGATGACAGGTTATCACCGGGCATGGAAAAAACAATGCTGTAAGTC